>NC_081376.1:49526261-49896261 GCF_030684315.1 Stegostoma tigrinum | reverse complement strand
CCCGTGGTTTTGAATAAAAACTGAAAGAACTGCGGATGCTGTAAATCTGGGGCAAAAACAGAAGTTGCTGGAAAAGCTCTGCAAGTCTGGCAGCATCTGTGGAGGAGAAAACAGTTAACGTTTTCCCCGGCGTGTACAGGGGGAAAGGGAAGAGGCTGTTTCCCCTTTAGTTGAAAGGTCACTAACAAGGAGGCATCATGTTAAGGTGAAAGCCAAGAGGTTTAGGGGAGATTTGAGGAAAATACACTTCACCCAGACAGGGATGGGGCGTCCGGATTGTGTTACATGGGACAGTAGCGGAGCCAGGAAACCTCACACCAGACAACATCCTGGTGAATCCCCTTTGCACGTCTGTTTTAGGAAAGGAGACATGAAAGGGGCATCAAAATCAATGCGAAGAAAGTTTACAGTTAGAGATATTGGGTTTCACGAACAATGTTGGCCCACTGAAGACTGAAAGTATTCAAATCCACAGTGTTCTGAGGAAGGGTCACCGGACACCTCACACGCTCATCGGAATACTTTTTAAAGGGTGTGAGGTTTCCTGGCTCCGCTACTGTCCCATGTAACACAATCCGGACGCCCCATCCCTGTCTGGGTGAAGTGTATTTTCCTCAAATCTCCTCTAAACCTCTTGGCTTTCACCTTAACATGATGCCTCCTTGTTAGTGACCTGTCAACTAAAGGGGAAACAGCCTCTTCCCTTTCCCCCTGTACATGCCCCTCATAGTCTTACACCCCTCTAACAGGCAACCCCCCCCCCACTCAACCTGCTGTGCTGCAAAGGGAAACAGCTCAGTCTCTCTCCATCACTAAACTGCTCCACCCCAGACAACATCCTGGTGAATCCCCTTTGCACATCTGTTTTAAGAAAGGAGACATGAAAGGGGCATCAAAATCAATGCGAAGAAAGTTTACAGTTAGAGATATTGGGTTTCACGAACAATGTTGGCCCACTGAAGACTGAAAGTGGGGATATTGTTAATGACTGTGGAAATGATGACACTCGTGGTTAATAGCTACTTTGTCTCAGTTTTCACCTCAGAAAGGGAGGATGACTTGCTGGAAATCCTGAATGAACTAATTGTGGATTGTGACCAGACTGAAGAAATATGTAAATAAAACATTTATACTGAGGAAATTAATGGAATTAGTAACAAATCCCCAAGCCTGGACAGTTTCTATCCAAGTGTGTTGAAGGAAGTAGGGAGCACATTGTAGAAACCCTAACTATGATCTTTCAGAGTTTGCTAGATAAAGGAGTTTTAGCTGTGAATTGGAAAATCTCATGTCATTCTTCTTTTTAAGATGGATGAAAGAGGAAAACTAGGGTATTACTATGGTGGGTAAATAATTGGAGTCTATAAGTCAAGAATGGGGCAACTGAACACATCAAATTTTCAGTTAATCGGGGAGAGCTGACAAAGATTGACAGGAATGTCATGTGTGACAAACATCAGTGAATTTTTTTCGGCGGTGACTAAGGTGGTGGTCAGGGAAATCATAGAATTCCTGCAGCATGGGAGTATCCTACCCTACCCCTGTAATTCCCATGGCTAACCCATCCAAACTACACCTCCCTGAACACTACAGGTAATTTAGCATGACCCATCCACCTAACCCGCACATCGTTGGACTGTGGGAGGAAACCAGAGTATCCGGAGGAAACCCATGCAAACACGGGGAGAATGTATAAACTCCACACAGACAGTTGCCTGAGGCTGGAATCGAACCTGGGCCCCTAGTGCTTTGAGACAGCAGTGCTAACCACTGAGCCACCGTGCTGTCCTAAGGGTGCTGCACGAGGATCTGTGTTAGGGGCTCAGTTATTCACATTATTTATTAATAACTTGGATAATAGCATGGAGAATCATATATCCACATTCTCAGATGACACAAGAATTTGGCATTGTAGACAGCGTAGACGATAGCATAAAAATACAGAGAGGGATTGGTAATCTAAGTGATTAAAACTGTGCCAGATGGGGTTCAATATCAGCAAGTGTGAGGTTCGCCATTTTGGACATTTTTTCTATTCATTTTGTGGGATCTGGGTGTCGCTGTCTGGGTCAGCATTTCTTGCCCGTCCCTAGTTGTCCCCTGGAGAAGGTGGTGGGGAGCTCCCCTCTTGAACCACTGCAGTCCTCCTGCTGTGGGTTGACCCACAATACCCTTAGGGAGGGGATCCCAGGATTTTGTCCCATCGACAGTGACAGAGCAGCAATATATTTCCAAGTCAGGGATGGTGAGTGACTTGGAGGGGAACATGCAGGGGGTGATGTTCCCAAGCATCTGCTGGCTTTGTCCTTCTGGATGGAAGTGGTTGTGGGTTTGGAAGGTGCTGCCTGAGGATCTTTGGTGAATTTCTGCAGTGCATCTTGTACATAGTACACACTGCTGCTACTGAACGTCAGAGGTAGAGGGAGTGGGATGTTTGTGGATGTGGTGCCAATCAAGTGGGGGTCGCTTTGTCCTGGATGATGTCGAGCTTCTTGAGTGTTACTGGGGAGGCACCCATCCAGGCAAGTGGACAATATTCCATCCCACTCCTGACTTGTACCATGTAGATGGTGAACAGGCTTTGGGGAGTCAGGAGCTGAGTTACTTGCCTCAGTATTCCTGGCTTCTGACCTGCTGTTGTAGCCGCTGTGTTTATGTGGTGAGTCCAGTTGAGTTTCTGGTCAATGGTAACCCCCAGGATGTTGATAGTGGGGGATTCAGTGATGGTGACACCATTGAATGTCAAGGGATGGTGGCTAGATTGTCTCTTATTGGTGATGGTCATAGCATGGCATCTGTGTGGCACAAATGTCACTTGCCCAAGCCTGGATATCGTCCAGATCTTGTTGCATTTGAACATGGACTGCTTCAGTATCTGAGAAGTCAAAGTATCTGAGGACTAAAAATGAATAGATCGGGGTACTTTGTACATAGTGTAAAGTTTGGTACAGCGGATGCCTAAAGACCACTGGGTTTCAGGTGCATAGATCCTTAAAATGCCATAAACAGGAGCAGAAAATAGTCAAGAAAGCTAATGAAATGCCAGCCTATGCATCTAGAGGACTGTTGTAGAAAGAAGTTAGGCTGCAGTTATACAAAACCCTGGTTAGACTCCGAGACAACAGGAAAGCTTTCCTGCTTCTGACATGCTGCTTGCCCTGCTGTGTTTATCCAGCTCTACACCTTGTTGTCTCGGATTCTTCAGCATCTGCAGTTCCAATTATCCCTGGTTAGACTCTACATGAATACTGTAAGCAGATCTGGGCATCACACCTTAGGAAGGTTTTATTAGCCTTGGAGGGAATACAGTGTAGGTTGACAAGAACAATACCTGGACTTCAGGAGTTATAGGGAGAAATTATAAAAATTAGGCCCATTTTCTCCAGTATTTAGAAGGTTAAAGAGTGACCTAATCAAAGTCTTCAAGATGTTAATGGGAAAGGACCAGGTAAATGACGATAAACTATTTATACGGTTGGGATTCCAGAACTATAGGTATAGCCTGAGAATTACAACCAGACCACTCAGGAGAGATATTTAGAAGAACTTCTACCACACAAAGGGAACTCTCTTCACAAATGGCACGGGATGTTGGATCTGTTGTTAGTTTTAAATCTGAGATTGGCAAATATTTTGTCGTTAAAGGAGGTGAGCCGAAGGCAGGTATATGGAGTTAGGTCACCGATCAAATGGTGGAGCAGTCTCGCAGGGCTGAATGGCCCACTCCTGCTCCTGGTTTGAACGGGGTTTCGCACCTTAAAACAATGTCTCATTTGAGTGGGCACACCAGAAGATTGACACAGATCTGTACCTGCTCATCAGAATCATTTCTTTATAAAAAGAGCATTGCTGGAACCACATTTATTGTAACTAGCCTGGTTCCCCACGGTTGAGTGACTATTGCGTCATACAGTGTTTGCGCACCCAACAAAACATACAGCCCACAGGATGACCCCCTCAGGGTGGGAACAATCAGCATTGTTATCACTCAGCCTTTGAGTATCACATCCCATTGGTCGCTCTAGTGCAGTGATACAAATTGCTGTTTCTCTCTATGCAGTAGACCAGAATGCAATGTACAATGCTGATGACACTGCCACTTCAGAATTGTGGCCCTCGATAAAAATAACAGCATTTTACTCCTGAACTGGCAAACTTCATTACTTCGCCTTTAATTATGCACACGCTCAGAGATTACACCAGGCCATTAAAGACTTTGCAGGTTCTGCTACTCTCCTGAAGCGAAATCATATTGAAAATGTGATTAAATAATTCTCTCCTGTGTCAAAACAAACCTGTGAGTTCCGCGATAAGTGTTTTATGTGTAAAAATTAATCAGAGTTCAGCTAACTTCAGATTCTAGCTGTACCAAATACATAGGCATTTAAACTGCCAATTATGCAGTAAACTATGAAACACTTCTTCTTTGCTAATGGCTAGTGAGTTAATACATTTTTTTTGCCAAATTGGCATTTCTGTTTCACCAAAGTACCAGCCACATGGAAATATTGAGCTCACTTTCACTCCTTGGAAGTGGAGTCCCAGGTCGGCAGGATAGTGAAGAAGGTGTTGGTACTCTTGCCTTTATTGATCAGTGCATTGAGTCTTGGAGTTGGGAGGATCATGTTGCGACTGTACAGGACATTGGTTAGGGTCGCTTTTGGTATACTGCATACAATTATGGTCTCCCAGCTCTAGGAATGATGTTGTGAAACTTGAAAGAGTTCAGACAAGATGTTGCCAGGGTTGTAGGGTTTGAGCTACAGAGAGACGCTGAATAGACCAGGGCTATTTTCCCTGGAGCGTCAGAGGCTGAGGGGCGACCTTATAGATGTTATTAAAATCATGAGGGGCGTGGATAGGGTGAATGGACAAGGTCTTTTCCCTGGGATGGGGGAGTCCAAAAGTAGAGGGGCATAGGTTTAAGGTGAGAGGGGAAAGATTTGAAAGGGACCTGAGGGGCAACTTTTTCACTCAGAGGGTGATGTGTGTATGGAACGAGCTGCCACAGGAAGTGGTGGAGGCTGGTACAGTTACAGCATTTAAAAGGCATCTGGATGGGGACACGGATAAGGGTTTAGGGGAAAATGGGCCAAATGCTGGCAAATGGGACTAGATTAATATAAGATATTAGGGTCAGCATGGTCAAGTTGGACCGAAGGGCCTGTTTCCATGCTGCACAGCTTCTATGACTGATTAACTAAAAGTTAATAGGAAAATAAATAAAGCATTAACAATATTGACAGTGCTCAGGACATGAACACCAATTTGCACTCGATCGGCAGTGAACTCAGATTACTAACCCTCAGGCTCAGCACTTGTTTGTGAATTCTGAATAGACACCTTTGAGAGGTTTGGCAGGACAAGCCATTAGAAGCTGCTGTAGAAACATTTGTAATTCAGACATCTCATCAGCTTACTTCAGAGGTTACACACTTCAGCTCTTCAATCATAATCAAAACTCACTTCCCAAACAAACACAAGTGATGGGCCAAGACTTAAGAGAAAATTACAAAAATTCTTCATTCGAGGCATCACTAGCCTCTTCCTTTCAATGAAAGGAGTTTCTTTTCTGCACTATGACACATTGATGTAAATAACTGGACACTGTGTAATCCTAAAACCCCCTGTTTCAGATGAAGATATCTCTATACTGGAGAAATTTGATGTCTGTCAGATGAATTTCTGTTTGTGATTATGTGATGTCAACTATCTGCATTGATCTCATCTAAACAATGCCATGGGAACTGACATGGTTTTACGTCGAGAGAAAATGTCTTATTTGGACGCATTGCAAACTTTCCACAAATTTGTATCTTCTTTTTAAAGAGTTTTGGAGCTTGACGGGGTAAATGCTGAGAGGATGTTTTCCCCTCATGGGAGGGTCGAGGAGCAGAGTGCGTTGTATCAGAATAAAGGAGTGTCTTTAGGACTGAGATAAGATGGAATTTCTTTTCTCAGAGAGTTGTGAGTCTTTGGAACACAGAGAGCTGTGGGGGCAGGCTCCTTTAAGGCTGAGCTAGAGAGATTCTTGATCAGTCGGGAAATCAAGGATTATGGGGAAAGGGCAGGAAAGTGGGTGTGAGGAATGTTGGATCAGTCATGATCCTATTGAATGGAGGAGCAGGCTTGAGGGGCCGAATGGCCTATCCTGCCTCTATTTCTTCTTAAACCTACATCCAAATCAATTTTATTTAAAAAAAGATTAACATTGCAATAAGCTGTTGTAGCTGGGGATGCTTTCCTTAGAACATTTCCAACATCTGAAGATCTCGGTGTCTATGTACACAGATCCTTGAAAGTTGCCACCCAGATTGACAGGGCTGTTAAGAAGGCATACAGTGTTTTAGCTTTTATTAATAGAGGGATCGAGTTCTGGAACCAAGAGATTATGGTGAAGCTGTACAAAACTCTGGTGCGGCCGCACTTGGAGTATTGAGTACAGTTCTGGTCACCGCATTATAAGAAGGATGTGGAAGCTTTGGAAAGGGTGCAGAGGAGATTTACTAGGATGTTGCCTGGTATGGAGGGAAGGTCTTACAAGGAAAGGCTGAGGGACTTGAGGCTGTTTTCATTAGAGAGAAGAAGGTTGAGAGGTGACTTAATTGAAACATATAAAATAATCAGAGGGTTAGATAGGGTGGATAGGGAGAGCCTTTTTCCCAGGATGGTGACGGCGAGCACAAGGGGGCATTGCTTTAAATTGAGGGGTGAAAGATCTAGGACAGATGTCAGAGGTAGTTTCTTTACTCAGAGAGTAGTAAGGGAATGGAACGCTTTGCCTGCAACGGTGGTAGATTCGCCAACTTTAGGTACATTTAAGTCGTCATTGGACAAGCATATGGACGTACATGGAATAGTGTAGGTTAGATGGGCTTCAGATCAGTATGACAGGTTGGCACAACATCGAGGGCCGAAGGGCCTGTACTGTGCTGCAATGTTCTATGTTCTATGTTCTATGATTATTGTGTCATTTGACCCCCTCCATTAATGTCCTCATAAAGTGAGCCAATCCCCCAAATAAGATAGTTCCAGAATTATTTTAATTCTGAACTGGAATCATAGGATCACATGGTGCAGAAGAGGAGCTTTGACCCATCGAGTCTGTACAACTAATTATACGACAGTCCCACTTTCCCACAGCAGGCCTACAGTCTTGAATGAAATAACACTTCAAGTGCTCATCCACACACGTCTTTAAAGTGAGATTGTGAAATTACTCGCTCCCATGCATGTAATATAACTCACATTTCTTTGAATGCCTTTGCTCATTTTTGACTTTCTGGGTCATGCCATCATTCACACTGAATTTTACACTCACTTTTACAATTCCAGGACTGTTCTGTATTCCCTTCCTTCAGCTATTTCTGCTGATGCTCGCAATGAAAACTCTGGGGCCCCATTTCTTATCAAGTTGGAATGATTTACCTTCTCCTTTTGCCTTTAACTCTCAGGGATATTAATTCCTCCCACTGCAGGTGGGACTATTCAGTCAGTCTGCTAGACTTGACCTAGTTATAGTAGCACTTCAACAGATTAATTGTAAATACTCTGCAGTTTGTGAGATTTCGGTATTCAGGCTAGCTAGTACACCTAACTCATCTCTCTGGTTTGTTGAGATAAACATGTACATTCACCTTTGCAGGTCTAGATACAATGGTCATCATCCTTTGTGCTGACCTAGTTTAATAGCTAAATGCAAAGGCAGGTCACCCTATAGGAATCATCTTTACTGGTTTGATTATATGAAGCTGACACATGTTCTGTGGCGCGTATTAAAATGCACCGAGTCTTCACGAGCTGTCACAGATGTAGTTTGTTGCCACGACCCCAAGAGCTGTCCGGATTTCCTCGCTATCTGCGAGGGCTGTAGCACCAGCGAACATCAGGTACATGTGGGAAACCTGGTGTCCAAAGCATAGCCAGACCCGAGAACAAAACACCGACAGCCAACTGAGACAAAGCAACAGCACAACACAGGAAGCAAGGACAGGGTTACAAAGGCACACGGTCACAATGCTTCAGCAAGGGTTCAAGCAAAAGGCAAATTTCAAAAGCAAAGCAATAGAGTAAACCTCAGGCAGTATGTCAGTGGTACCAGGTGGCCAGGAATGTTTACAACCATTCGTGTCATATAACCTGAGCAAGACGGGATCAGAAGCCACATGACACCAGGTGAGAGTCCAACAGGTTTATTCAAAATCACAAACTTTAGGAACGCTGCCCCTTCATCAGGTGAGGTCAGCTACCTTTGACAAAGGAGCAGTGCTACGAAAGCCTGTGATTTTGAATAAACCTGTTGGACTATAGCCTGGTGTCGTGTGGCTGCTGTTGGACATTTATGGAAGCTATTGCTGGCCAGTTGGACATATGCACCGTGCATGAGGCTCGTGAGGGAGAATGCTCCAACAATGATGATTGTGAGTGATGCTGAGTGACAGCAAACAGCAGCAAGAAAACCGAGTTGTCAAACAAGATCAATGTGTACCTCTCCAGATGGCTATATCAGGACGAACTGTCACATCATCAAAGCATTGCACTGAAGTTTGAAATTTTATTCTCATAAACGCTCATTGCATAATTATCAACCTGACAACACAAGTCCATATGCAGCCATATATGTAAACCTGCAGTAATCGCTTATCTTCGGCTAACCATGGGGATGTTGTGTTATCTCTCAAGGCCAGCAAACCTTTGATTGGTACAATATGTCATTGTGCTCAGGATATCGCCAATGCATCTTTGCGGATCACCTGAAAATACCAAGGTTCCATACTCCCCCTCATGCTGTTTTGCTCTAAACAATAGCACAGATACCACGGGCTCCCAGAACTGTTCTTGATTAGAGCTCAGACCTTCCCCTCGTGGCAAGTGGGATGTCAAGTAACTTACAGTTGGCCCTTTTTTGCTTTGATGAGGACAGACAGGAAGGTAAGGGAGGTGGGGGTGTCGCTCTGATTTTTAAGGATGATATCAGGGCG
Source organism: Stegostoma tigrinum (assembly GCF_030684315.1). Classification (NCBI taxonomy): domain Eukaryota; kingdom Metazoa; phylum Chordata; class Chondrichthyes; order Orectolobiformes; family Stegostomatidae; genus Stegostoma; species Stegostoma tigrinum. Next base: position 49,887,280 of record NC_081376.1, on the reverse strand, counting down.
GTAGTGAGAGATGATATAGGTTCTACTGAACAAAAGGTTGAATCCATTTGGTGGAAATTAGGAATAGCAGGGAGAAGTAATCACTGATAGGTGTGATCTATAGGCCACCAAATAAATGACATCGTGGTGGGGCGCGCAATAAACGTAGAAATAGCTAATGCATGTAAAAATGGTACAGCAATTATCATGGGGGATTTTAATCTACACATCGATTGGTCAAACCAGGTCAGTCATGGCAGCTTTGAAGAGGGGTTCATAGAATGCATCCACAATAATTTCCTTGAACAACATGTAATGGAACCAATGAAGGAGCAAACTATCCTAGATCTAGTCCAGTGTAATGAGACAGGAATAATTAATGATCTCACAGTTTGGGATCCTCTCGGAAAGAGCGATCACAGTCTGGTCGAATTTAAAATACAGATGGAGCATGAGAAGGTACCTACGTCCTGTGCTTAAGCAAAGGAGACTATGGAGGGATGAGGGAGGAGTTAGCGAAGGTAGAATGGGAGCAAAAACTTTATGGTGGGTCAATTCAGGAACAGTGGAGGACTTTCAAAACGAGTTTTCACAGTGCTCAGCAGAAGCCTATTCTAGCAATAAGGAAGGACTGTAGGAAAAGAGAGAGCCAGCCATGGATGTCTAAGGAAATAAAGGAAAGTATCAGATTGGAAGAAAAATACAAAAGAGCACAGAGTAGTGGGGAACTAGTAGATTGGGAAATCTTTAAAGGCCAACAAAAAGCCATTAAATAGTTATAAAGAAAAGTAAGATGGATTATGAGAGTAAACTAGGTCAGAATATAAAAACAGGCAACAAAAGTTTCTATAAATATGTAAATCATAAAAGAGTGGAGGAGGTAAACATTGGTCCTTTAAAGAATGAGAAGGCCAATTTTATAACTGGGAATGAGGAAATAGCCGAGACATTAAACAGTTATTTTGTGTCGGTCTTCACAGTGGAAGATACAAATAACATGCCGAAAGCTAATGGCAAGAAGGTTATCGCAGGTGAGGACCTAGAAACTATCATTATCACTGTGGAGGCAGTGCTGGGCAAGCTAATGGGGCTAAAGCTAGACAAGTCTCCTGGCCCTGAGGAAATGCATCCCAGGGTACTAAAAGAGGTGATGGGGGAAATAACAAAGATACTCGTAAATATTTACCAAAATTCACTGGACTCTGGGGTGGTTCCTGCAGATTGGAAAACAGCCAATATGTTGCCACTGTTTAAAAAAGGAAGTAGACAAAAAGCAGATAACTATAGGCCAGTTAGCTTAACTTCGCTAGTGGGGAAAATGCTTGAATCTATTATTAAGGAAGAAATAGCAAGACATCTGGATATAAATTGTCCCATTGGGAGCACCCAGCATGGGTTCATGAAGGGTAGGTCATGTTTAGCTAATTTATTGGAATCCTTTGAGGACGTTACTTGCATGGTGGACAGTGGGGAACCTATGGATTTGGTGTATCTGGATTTCCAGAAGGCATTTGACAAGGTGCCACACCAAAGGCTGCTACATAAGGTAAAGTTGCATGGTATTTCAGGTAAAGTATTAGCATGGACAGAGGATTGGTTGACCAGTAGAAGGCAAAGAGTAGGGGTAAGTGGGTGTTTTTCTGGTTGGCAGTCAGTGGCTAGTGGTGTGCCTCAGGGATCAGTGTTGGGACCGCAATTGTTTACAATTTACAGAGATAATTTGGAGTTGGGAATTAAGTGGGTATGCCAAAATTTGCAGATGACACTAAGGTGAGTGGTAGAGCAAATTGTGCAGAAGACACTGAAAGTCTGCAGAGGGATATAGATAGTCTAAGTGAGTGGGCAAAGGTCTGGCAGACAGAGTACAATGTTGATAAGTGTGAGATCATCCATTTTGGTAGAAATAACAGCAAAATGGACTATGTTTTAAATGGTAAAAAATTGCAGCATGTTGCTATGCAGAGGGATTTGGGTGTCCTGGTGCATGAATCACTAAAAGTAGGATTGCAGGTGCAGCAGGTAATTAAAAAGGCAAATGGAATTTTGTCTGCCATTGCTAGAGAGATGGAGTTTAACAACGGGGAGGCTGTGCTGCAGCTGTATAGGGTCCTGGTGAGGCCACACCTGGAGTACTGTGTGCAGTTTTGGTCTCCTTACTTGAGAAGAGATAGACGAGCTCTGGAGGGGGTGCAGAGGAGAGTCACTCAGTTGATTCCAGAGTTGAGAGGGTTGGTTTATGAGGAGAGACAGAGTAGATTGGGATTATACTCATTGGAATTCGGAAGAATTGGGGAGATCTTATAGAAACATGAGATTATGAAGAGAATAGATAAGGTGGAGGCAGGGAGGTTGTTTCTGCTAGCCGGTGAAACTCAGACTAGAGGGCATTGCCTCAAAATAAAGGGAAGCAGATGTAGGACTGAGGTCAGGAGGAACTTCTTCACCCAAAGGGTTGTGGATCTGTGGAATTCCCTGCCCAGTGAAGCGGCTGAAGCTACCTCGCTGAATGTGTTTACGGCAAGGCTAGATAAAATTTTTGAACAGTAAAGGAATTAAGGGTTATAGTGAGTGGGCGGGTAAGTGGAGCTGAATCTCAAAGCTAAGCCATCATCTTATTAAATGGCGGGGAAGGCTCGAGGGGTCCAATGGCCTACTCCTGCTCCTAGTTCTTATGCTCTCATGTTCAATGTACTCGCCAAGAATGGAGTCAGCTTGGGATTGTGTTGCTCATTCTGAGTATGTTAGTCCAACCCATTCCCGTCCTGTGAGAGTGGGATGCTTGGTGTGGGAGGTGATGCTATAGCTATTAAAACAAGAGAGTCAGGAAAAGACCAGGGAAAGGAAGATATAGACAAAGAGTGACTCCACAAGAGTGAGGCATTGAATGACAGAAAGGACATTTGATTTTTATTCCAGTTGGTTGGTAGCTATTAGGAACCAGAGCCTGTGCCAATTTCTATCCTGACCCTGGTGCAGGGAACCTGCATCCTTCTCCCTGGGGAGGATTGGACTGATTGCAATGATCTGAGTCGGGGAAATCTTGGCAGTGTCTGTTTGCACCAGGTGCACTCTGGTGAAGGGAGGGAGGATAAATTCAAGTGTATGCAGGGGGAGAGCATGGATTGAAGTGGTCCTTTAGCACATATAAAGGGAGACGGAGCTGTGGGTACCACAGGTGCTGGAGTGCACCACCTCAGTGATATTTTAGAGTTTCAGGACCTATACTATTAATTACTATTCATTACTTACTCATTAATTACTAATCACTAAATAATTACTACTCACAGGGTCGTGTACTTGTATGTACTGGCACCCACATACACTGATACACAGGGCTCTGTCCTTTACAAACAGAAAGAACATGTATGCACGCTGCACATGTTTCAATTCAATAAACCAGGCCACAGTCATTCACTGGTTCAATGCTCAGGGCAATGCCTTGACGAATCAGACACAACCTGGTCGTAAATTTTAAAATTTGAACAAAGCTAGGCAGTTAACTGTCAATCGACATTAACTGATTTATTCCTCATGGCAATGCCATTACGAATAAGATTCCACTCATAGACTGATCATCACTCTCCTCTTATGAAAACCAAATGCAGGCTCTCTAATTAAATTGGTATTCTTGTGAAGTGTCCTGATGAGTGAAAGATGAAAAGTTTTGATAACAAGTATCTTTTTTCTAGAATGCTCAACTTGCATCGTACTGAAAGATTACTTGTTCTGGTTTTTGATAGAGTGCCCCTTTAAGGGGCTGTTACCTTTTGATTTGTTTAATTTGGTTCAAGTTAAATCTATTTTTCAAAGAGACACTATCTCTGCACCATGACCAAACGTGAGTTTAAATTTTATGCCTGCTTTGAGGATTTGGGTTTTTTTTTGGTTACACTGTCCCATTTAAGGGGCTGTTACCCATTAGTTTGGTTCCATGAGGTTTAATTTGGATGAATTTCAATGGGTTTCCTGAAGAGAGCCCGAGTGGTACAGGAGTTGAGTGGAGCGAGGGAGACGTACACCTGTAACATTTCACACTGTGATAAACCCAGGCCAAATAAAGGCTGCTTTTGACTTCTTCATTCACCCATTGGCCGTTAGTATACATTGGAAATCTGTTACTAAGGGGTTTAAAATACCACAAATTCACTAATAGCACACAGTATCTCAAGGGAATAGGAGTTTTCTTGTTAATATAGGACAGCTATGACATAATTTGATTGCTAGAACCTCTACAGTGTGAAAGTGGGACATTCAGCCCATGCCAAACCTATAAAGAGCATCCCACCCAGACCCACTCCATCCCAATAACCCTGCATTTCCCATGGCAAGCCCACACATTCCTGGACATTATGGTCAATCCAACTAACCCACACACACGTTTGGACTGCGGGAAGAAACTGGAGCAAACCTGCACAGACACAGGACAACGCGCAAACAGACAGTCGCTCGAGGGTGGGATCGAGCCTAGGTCCCTGGCACTATGAGGCAGTAGGTGCTAACCACTGAACCACCGTGCTGCCCCAAGTTGGCAGATCCCAAGTGCAAGTTACACAGGCTGTCCTTGGATTATAAATGATCCTATTCTGTAATGCGTTTGCATATCGGTTTGTTTGCAAGTTGGAACACAATGCAGCTCGGCATGAAATACAGAAATAGTCAGACATTTAAAATTACACCCCTGGAAGAGATCCCTTTTGTAAGTCCAAGCATTTTTAAGTCAGGCATTGGTGAATTGGACACTCCTGGAATAGAATTCCATCGTATCTCCTGATGGGAATTCATAGCTTGGACATTTTGTAAAAAAAATAGGGCAACACTTTCTCCTTTATTTTCCATTCGTACTGTGTATTTACACAATGGAGAGTTAAGATAGACCCTGACACATCTATTGAAGCCTCACTCTGTGTTGGGCTGCCATGAGAGAGATTTCTCAATGACAGTCACAGATAACCATCAGTGCTAGTGTCAGCCAACCCAGTGACACATCCTCTTTCAGTTACATTGATTATAACTTGTCAGGCACGGCCTGATCCTCCCAGTGCTGTTTAATTGGGGAAAGGCGAGTTTAGCTTTCTTTCTCAATCCCAGTCCAGACTTTAGAATCTAGCAGAGTAGCAGCGCCGTATTCAGGCTCCTGACCTTGTCTGTTTCTGTCTGCTTTTCTCCTTTTTTGACTTCTGTCTTTTGTTTATTCCCCAACCGCACTGCTTTTCTTTCAAGTCTTTCGCTTTGGCGAGGCTTTGGTAATGGGCCCTGCTCCATGTTCCAGGATCCTGCGATCAGAGGGAATGAGTGGGCCATACCTGGGCACGTTCCTGGATCCAGTAGCAGCATCTGGCCATTATAGAATCAGAGGTGGGAGGTTGCAGCAGGAGGACACCAGAAGTGATAACATCAGCAGCATTTAACTCCTCCTGACACTCTGGGGTTGTGCCTTGGCCCAGAAAAGCGCACATCATTCCCCATGTGAAATAAGAAAATGGGTAATGTGTTATTGAAGAATACAACAGACATTTGTTCCAGAAATAAGAAGGTATAGAGATGAGATAATGGGAACTGCAGATGCTGGAGAATTCCAAGATAATAAAATGTGAGGCTGGACGAACACAGCAGGCCAAGCAGCATCCCAGGAGCACAAAAGCTGACGTTTCGGGCCTAGGCCCTTCATCAGAGAGGGGGATGGGGGGAGGGAACTGGAATAAATAGGGAGAGAGGGGGAGGCGGACCGAAGATGGAGAGAAAAGAAGATAGGTGGAGAGGAGAGTATAGGTGGGGAGGTAGGGAGGGGATAGGTCAGTCCAGGGAAGACGGACAGGTCAAGGAGGTGGGATGAGGTTAGTAGGTAGGTGGGGGTGGGGCTTGGGGTGGGAGGAAGGGATGGGTGAGAGGAAGAACCGGTTAGGGAGGCAGAGACAGGTTGGACTGGTTTTGGGATGCAGTGGGTGGGGGGGAAGAGCTGGGCTGGTTATGTGGTGCAGTGGGGGGAGGGGACGAACTGGGCTGGTTTAGGGATGTAGTAGGGGAAGGGGAGATTTTGAAACTGGTGAAGTCCACATTGATACCATTGGGCTGCAGGGTTCCCAGGCGGAATATGAGTTGCTGTTCCTGCAACCTTCGGGTGGCATCATTGTGGCAGTGCAGGAGGCCCATGATGGACATATCATCTAGAGAATGGGAGGGGGAGTGGAAATGGTTTGCGACTGGGAGGTGCAGTTGTTTGTTGCGAACTGAGCGGAGGCGTTCTGCAAAGCGGTCTCCAAGCCTCCGCTTGGTTTCCCCAATGTAGAGGAAGCCGCACCGGGTACAGTGGATGCAGTATACCACATTGGCAGATGTGCAGGTGAACCTCTGCTTAATGTGGAATGTCATCTTGGGGCCTGGGATAGGGGTGAGGGAGGAGGTGTGGGGGCAAGTGTAGCATTTCCTGCGGTTGCAGGGGAAGGTGCCGGGTGTGGTGGGGTTGGAGGGCAGTGTGGAGCGAACAAGGGAGTCACGGAGAGAGTGGTCTCTCCGGAAAGCAGACAGGGGTGGGGATGGAAAAATGTCTTGGGTGGTGGGGTCGGATTGTAGATGGCGGAAGTGTCGGAGGATGATGCGTTGTATCCGGAGGTTGGTGGGGTGGTGTGTGAGAATGAGGGGGATCCTCTTAGGGTGGTTGTGGCGGGGGCGGGGTGTGAGGGATGTGTTGCGGGAAATACGGGAGACGCGGTCAAGGGCGTTCTCGATCACTGTGGGGGGAAAGTTGCGGTCCTTGAAGAACTTGGACATCTGGGATGTGCGGGAGTGGAATGTCTTGTTGTGGGAGCAGATGCGGCGGAGGCGGAGGAATTGGGAATAGGGGATGGAATTTTTGCAGGAGGGTGGGTGGGAGGAGGTGTATTCTAGGTAGCTGTGGGAGTCGGTGGGCTTGAAATGGACATCAGTTACAAGCTGGTTGCCTGAGATGGAGACTGAGAGGTCCAGGAAGGTGAGGGATGTGCTGGAGATGGCCCAGGTGAACTGAAGGTTGGGGTGGAAGGTGTTGGTGAAGTGGATGAACTGTTCGAGCTCCTCTGGGGAGCAAGAGGCGGCGCCGATACAGTCATCAATGTGCCGGAGGAAGAGGTGGGGTTTGGGGCCTGTGTAGGTGCGGAAGAGGGACTGTTCCACGTAACCTACAAAGAGGCAGGCATAGCTGGGGCCCATGCGGGTGCCCATGGCCACCCCCTTAGTCTGTAGGAAGTGGGAGGAGTCAAAAGAGAAGTTGTTGAGGGTGAGGACGAGTTCAGCTAGGCGGATGAGAGTGTCGGTGGAGGGCGACTGGTCGGGCCTGTGGGACAGGAAGAAGCGGAGGGCCTTGAGGCCATCTGCATGCGGAATGCAGGTGTATAGGGACTGGACGTCCATGGTGAATATGAGGTGTTGGGGGCCAGGGAATTGGAAGTCCTGGAGGAGGTGGAGGGCGTGGGTGGTGTCACGGACGTAGGTGGGGAGTTCCTGGACCAAAGGGGTGAAAATGGAGTCCAGATAGGTGGAGATGAGTTCGGTGGGGCAGGAACAGGCTGAAACGATGGGTCGACCAGGGCAGGCAGGTTTGTGGATTTTGGGAAGGGGCTAGAAACGGGCCGAGCGGGGTTGGGGAACAGTGAGGTTGGAGGCTGTGGGTGGGAGGTCCCCTGAGGTGATGAGGTCGTGAATGGTGTTGGAGATGATGGTTTGGTGCTCGGGTGTGGGGTCATGATCAAGGGGGCGGTAGGAGGTGGTGTCGGAGAGTTGGCGTCTGGCCTCGGCGATGTAGAGGTCAGTGCGCCATACTACCACTGCGCCACCCTTGTCTGCGGGTTTGATGGTGAGGTTGGGGTTGGGGTTGAGGATGTCCATTTCAAGCCCACCGACTCCCACAGCTACCTAGAATACACCTCCTCCCACCCACCCTCCTGCAAAAATTCCACTCCCTATTCCCAATTCCTCCGCCTCCGCCGCATCTGCTCCCACAACAAGACATTCCACTCCCGCACATCCCAGATGTCCAAGTTCTTCAAGGACCGCAACTTTCCCCCCACAGTGATCGAGAACGCCCTTGACCGCATCTCCCGTATTTCCCGCAACACATCCCTCACACCCCGCCCCCGCCACAACCGCCCTAAGAGGATCCCCCTCGTTCTCACACCCCACCCTACCAACCTCCGGATACAACGCATCATCCTCCGACACTTCCGCCATTTACAATCCGACCCCACCACCCAAGACATTTTTCCATCCCCACCCCTGTCTGCTTTCCGGAGAGACCACTCTCTCTGTGACTCCCTTGTTCGCTCAACACTGCCCTCCAACCCCACCACACCCGGCACCTTCCCCTGCAACCGCAGGAAATGCTATACTTGCCCCCACACCTCCTCCCTCACCCCTATCCCAGGCCCCAAGATGATTTTCCACATTAAGCAGAGATTCACCTGCACATCTGCCAATGTGGTATACTGCATCCACTGTACACGGTGTGGCTTCCTCTACATTGGGGAAACCAAGCGGAGGCTTGGAGACCGCTTTGCAGAACACCTCCACTCAGTTCGCAACAAACAACTGCACCTCCCAGTCGCAAACCATTTCCACTCCCCCTCCCATTCTCTAGATGACATGTCCATCATGGGCCTCCTGCACTGCCACAATGATGCCACCCAAAGGTTGCAGGAACAGCAACTCATATTCCGCCTGGGAACCCTGCAGCCATATGGTATCAATGTGGACTTCACCAGTTTCAAAATCTCCCCTTCCCCTACTGCATCCCTAAACCAGCCCAGTTCATCCCCTCCCCCCACTGCACCACACAACCAGCCCAGCTCTTCCCCCCAACCCACTGCATCCCAAAACCAGTCCAACCTGTCTCTGCCTCCCTAACCGGTTCTTCCTCTCACCCATCCTTTCCTCCCACCCCAAGCCGCACCCCCATCTACCTACTAACCTCATCCCACCTCCTTGACCTGTCCGTCTTCCCTGGACTGACCTATCCCCTCCCTACCTCCCCACCTATACTCTCTCCACCTATCTTCTTTACTCTCCATCTTCGGTCCGCCTCCCCCTCTCTCCCTATTTATTCCAGTTCTCTCTCCCCATCCCCCTCTCTGATGAAGGGTCTAGGCCCGAAACGTCAGCTTTTGTGCTCCTGAGATGCTGCTTGGCCTGCTGTGTTCATCCAGCCTCACATTTTATTATCTTACACAAGAAGGTGTGGAGCTGGATGAACACAGCAGGCCGAGCAGTATCAGAGGAGCAGGAAGGCTGATGTTTCAGGCCTACGCCCTTCTTCAGAAAAGTTACGTCTGGCTACAATTTGCAAACTTTATATTGCTCAGGCACATAAGTGTCTGGGCTGACACATAGCCAACAATTTACAACAGAAAGCCACAATTCCAGTGGAGTGTTATGCTTCAAGTGGACCAAGACAAGATGGAGTCTGAGACCTTTCTACCCACAGATCACATGCTAGGATGCAGTGATGATGTTGTAAATATGTCTCTTAAAGGTATATTGACATACTGACCAGCAGACATAGCACTATATGTCCTGTCTAGCCCCTGCATTCCTAGACCATGTGCTTTCTGACCTATCATTGTATATGGTTGTTATCCTAAGTCTTGTTAGTAGTTTCTGACTGTCCCCATGACCGTGTTTTTTTGTTTCATTCACTCCTGGCATGTGAGAGCTCCTATTTATTGCCTGTCCCTACCTGATCTTTCACATGAATCATTGCAAACTGTCTGCTGCTTACCTCAGATCCATATGGTGTAGGTGAGTGCCCTGTGAGGCCATTTCAGAAGGCAGCTGAGAGTCAAACACTTTGCTGCAGGTCTGGAGCCACGTGTAGGCCAGACCGAACCAAGGATAATAGAGTTTTCTTTCCCTCAACAGTGCAGATGAATGATATAACTATCCAGTCATTTCAGAGTCATAGTGGTGGGCACCACACCTTCGGAAGGATTTGTTGGCCTTAGAAGCAGTATAGCATAGGCCGATAAGAATGAAAGCCGGACTTCGGGGGTTAAGCTATAAGGAGACATAGCCTGCTGTGTTCATCCAGCTTCACACTTTGTTATCATTAGACAAATTAACTTGTTTTCTCTAGAATTTAGAAGGTAATGGGGTGATCTAATTGAAGGCTTCAAGATATTCAGAGGAAAAACAGGGCAGCACAAGATAATAAGATAAAATATTTCCAATGGTTGGGATTCTAGAACTTGGTGCATGGTCTGAGAATGGGGGCCAGGCCGGTCAGGAGAGATGTTAGGGAGCACTTTGACACACAGAGGGTGGGAGAGCTTTGGAATTCTCTTCCACTAATGGCAGTAGATGCTGGATCAGTGGTTAGTTTCAAAATTGAGACAGGTAATGTTTTGAAAATCAAAGGTTTTAAGGGGTTTGGACCAAAGGCAGGTCTGTGGAGGTGGGTCACAGATTAGCCAGGAATCTTGCGGAATGGTGAACAGAGTTGTATAGCTTATTCCTGCTCCTGTAATTAATGAAACCAGTATTTGATTCGGGGTTGCTGATTGAATTGAAACTCTGCTAAGTGCGGCAGTCAGGTTGGAATCTAGGTAATGGGTCCAGGAGCGTTGCCATGCTGTGGCTATGCTCCAAGATAGAACATCGAAGTAAAATGCCTGAAGACCCTGCACTCCCCCATAGACTCAACCCTGTTGGAACATGCGTAAACATTCGTTCAGTTCCAATGTCCCCTGGAGAGTTGCATCGTATCAGTGTAATGTTAACGGATGGCTGTTGTTATATCCATCGTAGCTGGATCAGAGGCACCTGTGCATTAGAGCTGGACTGAAATGTTGTGTTTAGTTGGCATACATCTGCCTGCCTGCTGATCAACCTTCAGGAAAGAGGCCACATCATCAAAGTGTACTGTACCATGCTGCCAACGTTCCAGCTGTCTGACGTGAGCCTGGTATTTCACCCATGGGGCTGCCGAGCGCCAATTCACAGTGTGCCAGTCTTTTACCAGCCAAGCTAAATTCAGCACAAAATTCAAAGCTGCCCAGCTCACAGGCAACCCACATTCTCAAGGGGTGCAGTTACTCCCCCATTGACTTTCTCTCCCTGAGACAGCTCTGTGCCTGACGAAGCTCCCTGTAGGTCCTGGAGCTCCTGGTTTATGACCTTCTCCAGGGCAGACTGAAGGAGTGCGAGAAAATGTGTGAATTTAATTGAGTAAATAAAATGGCTCGGCGCAGCGAGAAACAAAATATGTTTAGCAGATAAGTCATAAGAACTAGTGCAAATATAGAACAGGCAGTAAACAAAACTAAGAGCAGCATCTCATGTTTGTCACAAATGAATGGTCTCAACATTTCGAGTAATAGGCCACAGTCAAGAAGACACATTGCAAAGTAAAACATCGCCCAGCAAGGATAAAGCTGTAGACAGATACTTGCTGTTGTCACTGCTGTGTTACCGACAACTGAATATCATAGAACAGCACAGAATGTGGCCATTCAGCCCACGGTGACTGTACTGGCTTGGTGAAAGATCTATTCGACTCAGCCCTTTCCCTGGTCCCTCTCTCCTAGTCCTGAGTAATGTTTTCCTTTGCAAATGTGATTTCAATTCCCCAACTGAGCGTGACCTGCTGGCCCCTTTGTTTCAGGTAGTGCGTTTCGGATCACAATGTGCTGCTTCTGTGAACAAATTCCTCCTTCCGCCCAGCCCCACTCCCCTGCCACCCCCAGCCAGTTCCTTGGCATTTAAAACATATCAGCGAGAGCTCAGGGCCCTGCTTTGGGAACTCTTCAGCAACTGTAGCCTGACTTTCGGTGTGTGAACAGCAATATTCACCACTGAACCAACCCTGGTTAAACAAATGACCTAACCGTAAGACAGATAGGGAGAGAAATCAATGGAATTTTTATCAGATTTTTAAAGGCATCGTGGTTCTAGGGGAGAAAGCAGGAATATGACATTGAAATAAAGGATCAGCCATGGTCCTAGAGTCATACAGCACTGAAACAGACCCTTCGGTCCAACCAGTCCATGCTGACCATAATCCCAAACTAAACTAGCCCCACCTGCCCGCTCCTAGCCTACCTCCATCCAAACCTTTCCTATTCATGCACATATTCAAATGTCTTTTAAACATTGTAACTACACTGGCATCCATCACTTTGTCTGGAAGTTCATTCCACACCAAACCTGCAAACAGCAAACTGATAAACAGCAGCGAGTTTCGGATGGGTTTGACATGCTCCCAGTCCCCGGGCAGTGCACACATACAGATACTCAGGGACGGCTGCTTTGTGATACTGAGTGATGCTGACAGTGTGCCTTCTGTTTCCCATCACTGGCTGAGGCGACCCTGAAGCACTTTCCCTCTCAACCTCTCCCCTCACCCTGAGGAGGGTGAGCCTCAGGTTAAACCCCGACCAGTTATCTCTCTCTCCCTATCTCGAATGAGACAGCAGCCCTACGGTCTGGGAAGACTTTGGCAATGTTACCTTTACAGATGTTTTAACATTTGGATGACTCCTTCAGGGAAAGCTAGCATGAAGGAATTTCAAGAGGGACAGATAACAACTGTGCACCTCGCTGAGATTGTACAACATTTCAGGGGTGAATTGCAATTTTGAAATATTTCATACAATTACTACAATGATTTCCGTCACTGTCGCTCCCTGAATCCTTCTAAAGTTGTCTCTTCTGAGACTTCCTCATTGGCAGAGTAACTTTTCTGAGTGGTCAATTGAAAGTGATGTTTCTCATAATCACTTTCAGACTGGGAGGAGGCAAGGGACATCAGAAATTTACTCAACAGGGCCATCTGGTGGGAAGAGCCTGTGACTGGACTGTGACTTTGGTCATTGTAACACTGGTGTCATTAGGATTTACAATCATTGCATTGATATAGGGCCAGAGTAGACCATGACAGGATGTTAGATCTTTCGATAGGACATATTGCTGCTATTGTAGACTTTTAATCACATATATATTGTCACAATGTTAGTACAACATTGACCATACAGATCAAAAACAGAAGTTGCTGGAAAAACTCAGCAGGTCTGGCAGTATCTGTGAAGGAAATAATCAGAGTTAATATTACATAGAACCGTTCTGAGGAAGGGTCACTGAACCTGAAACGTTAGCTCTATTTTTTTCTTCACAGATGCTGCCAGACCTGCTGAGTTTTTCCAGCAACTTCTGTTTTTGTCCCTGATTCACAGCAAATGCAGTTCTCGCGGTTTTATTTTGCATAGAGTCTCCCAACTTCCATCATTTCATATTAACACCAGGATTAAAATGTTCCTCAAAAAGGACAGACCAAGGACCAAAAATGACGGCAGAGGTCACCTGACCACAGACTGAGGCAAATTCAAGAAATCCACAAGGTAGGAACTGAAATTGTCAGAACTTAAATGACCATTTCATCCAAACAACACTGAAACCAGTCACCAGTCAGTCATCGAGAAATTTGCATCTTCATGTTTAAGCTTACATTTGTACCAGAAGGTACAAATGTTGGACATTAAAATGTTGCCTGCAACAGTCTTGCTTGGAAAGACAATGAAGCCAGACTCAGAAATATACAACAGAGCTATTTTTAGTAGCTGCCTGGCAGAGCTACAGACAGGAAGAAAGTAAATGGAAAGGAACAGCTAGAATAATCTTTTATTCCTTATTTCCTCCTCATCAACATAAAAAACGACAGCATCAGTGATAAAGCAAGTCAGAGAAAAGCCCATTAACCGAGAGCTGAAGGATTGTATAATTCTCCCCACTGCTTAGGTTGCAAGTCAGTAATGAAGCAAACATGGTCTCAGGCCCATCTATAGTGCCTCACGGGCTCTAAGAAATGTTTAATCTTTGTGTTTTTTATCTTTGTCTTTTATAGTCAGATTCCAGTTTTCTGTATTTGTGGACTAAAATGAAAAAAGAACTGTTTTAAAAGCCAAGGATTGCTTCAGAATTACTGAAATCCATAACCTTGCCCTCACTGTAAGCACTGTTTACACAGCTGCTGGTTGAAGCAAGAGATAGGAAAGGACACAGACAAGCTGGAGATAGGGGGTGTGTCCAAATGGAGACCCGTCCTGGCAACAAGGAACTGATTGGTCTGGGAACCAGTTATCAATGACAAAGGCCTGTCAACAGCATTCTGATTGGTTCTCAGGTATTTGAACTACTTGAGGCTGTGAACAGAGTAGGGAGAAGCTATCAGGTTGCCAGAGGATCACAGTCTCTCTCTGTTCTCTGAAGCAAAACCCGTTTTAAACATAAGAAAACAAGTTTATTCTTCCTTCAGCAGGTTAGCATATTAACCTACAGAGATGTTTGCAAACAGTTCATACCCGTTTCCCTATTATCCCTGTAGCTAGGACCTGTTTACTTTTGGGTCTATTTTCTAACGGTTAGTAACTCTTGTTCAGTGATTTGTGCTTTTGGTCAACCTGAGTCTAAAAGTTAAGTAATTTGAGGAATTAGTGTTTGTTGTAAAATTTCTAATGATTGTGACAACTTTGGAAATAGTGCAACTTGATTTCCAAGCATTACTGTCCTGAGGTGTAAGACTTTTGTGCTAATTACATACCTCTTGCTTCATGCCTGTGTTTGTACATGTGTGTGTGTGTGTACGTGTGTGTATATGCATGTGTGTGTGTATGTGTGTGTGCATACAAGTGTATGTGTGTGTGTACGTGTGTGTGCATACAAGTGTATGTGTGTGTAACGTGTGTGTGCATACGAGTGTATGTGTGTGTACGTGTGTGTGCATACAAGTGTATGTGTTTGTGTATGTGCATATGAGTGTATATATGTGTGTGTGCGTGTGTGTGTGCATACGAGTGTAAGTGTGTGTGTATGTGTGTGTGCATACGAGTGTATGTGTGTGTACGTGTGTGTGTGCATACGAGTGTGTGTGTGTGTGTGCATGCGTGTGAGTATGTGTGAGTGAGTGTATGTGTATGTGTGTGTATGTGTGTGTGTATGTGTGAGTGTGTGTGTGTGTGTGTATGTGTGAGTGAGTGTGTGTGTGTGTGCGAGTGTTTGCGAGTGTGTGTGTGTGTATGTGTGTGAGTGTATGCGTGTATGTGTAAGTGTGAGTGTATGTGTGTGTGTGTACAAGTGTGTGCATACGAGTGTGTGTGTGTGTGTGTGAGTATGTGTGAGTGAGTGTATGTGTATGTGTGTGTGTGTGTGTGTGAGTGTGTGTGTGTGTATGTGTGAGTGAGCGTGTGAGTGTATGTGTGTGTGTGTATGTGTGAGTGAGTGTATGTGTGTGTGTGCGTGTGTGTGTGCGTGTGTGTGTGTGTATGTGTGAATGAGTATGTGTGTGAGTGAGTGTGTGTGTATGTGTATGTGTGTGTGTGTATGTGTGTGTGTATGTGTGAGTGAGTATGTGTGTGTGTGTGTGTGTGTGTGTGAGTATGTGTGTATGTGTGTGTGTGTGTGTGTGTGTGTGTGCATGTGCGTGTGTTTGTGTGTGTGTGTGTGTGTGTGCATGTGCGTGAGTGTGTGTGCGTGTGAGTGTGTGTATGTGTTTGCAC
Organism: Stegostoma tigrinum; assembly: GCF_030684315.1. Taxonomy (NCBI): domain Eukaryota; kingdom Metazoa; phylum Chordata; class Chondrichthyes; order Orectolobiformes; family Stegostomatidae; genus Stegostoma; species Stegostoma tigrinum. Next base: position 49,871,789 of record NC_081376.1, on the reverse strand, counting down.
ATATTTCTTAGAGTTAGTAATTAATAGGATTCCTCCTCTCAGGAAAACTGTCTCCTTAAGCTTGACTAGCATTATATTTTAATTGAAGTGTGGTTTCACTGTAAGACCATGATAAATGGAAGGATGAGTAAAACATTCAGCCCACAAGCCTGATCTGCCTTTCAACAGGATCATAGCTCACGTCCACTTTCCTGCCCTTTCTCCCAAACCGTTGATTTCCTGGCTGATCAAGAATCTTGTTACCTCAGCCTTAGATATACAAAAGGACTCTGTCCCCCACATCCTCCTGTGGTAAGGAGTTCTAAAGACTCTCAACCCTCTGAGAGAAGATATTCCCCCTCATCACAGTCTTAATCTGAGACTATGTCCCTCTGGTCCTAGACTCTTTCATGCGGGGAAATATCCTCTCAGCATTTACCCTGTTAAGCCCCTTAACAATCCAATCTGTTTCAGTGTGATCACCTCTCATTCTTCTAACCCCCAGTGAGTTAGAGTCCCAAATTGTTTCGCCTTTGCTCAGAAGACAGCCTCTTTCTACCAGGGATCTTCCTAGTGAACCTTCGCTGACCTGCCTCCAATGAAATGATACCTTTCCTTAAATAAGGGCTCAAAGCTGCTCACAGTCCTCCAGATGTGGTCTCTCCAGCACTTTGTACAGTTTGCAGTAAGAATTCCCTACTCTTATACTCCAACCGCCTTGAAATAAGGGCCATTGCTGCGCAGAATTAAATCCCTCCTTGCCAGCTGACTGAGGGCTTTAAAAGCAGCACAGTGGATTCACTGCTCCTCACAGTAATATGTATGTTGTTTCTGTCTTACTGCTGTGACTTCTGATCGGGCAGTGCAGCTCAGTAAATCACTATTAGTAGAATTATTTTTCAGTACTGTTGAGGTATTGATTGCTTTCATCTCCAATATCTTAAATGCACAAACTCATCTCAAATGTATGTGTACGTAATTCTCTCTTTAAAATAGAAAACAGCCTCTGATAATCCCAGGGAGAATTGAAGAGTTATAAAAGGTGTTCTGTAATATCGAATCAAAATAACACAGACCATTGGAGCTCATTTTAAATGGTGGTCACTGACTGCTTTTGCTTATATTTGCTCTCAAGCCTGCACTGAGCGTATCTTTATGCGAGCCAGAGTGTTGTCATCGTGATTTGGGAAAGTTTGATGTGTTTGAGCACAGTAAGAAGTGAACCTTTCGAAGCATTTGGTAGAGATTTTGTTTGGAGTTTCTAACGGATCTCTTGGGTATTACTGCCATGTGTTTTGGAGGCTTGGAGCACAGGTTCAAACGGATTACAATGCAGAATTAACTTATACCCCTTAATATCATGGAGCAAATTTACTGACTGTGCCAATCACATGAGACAACATTGCCCTGAAAACTACAACATAATATTCTAGCGATGTCTTCTCTCTTCAAACCTCAGAGATATATATTGAATAAAAACATGTTCACACTAACACACCTGAGCATACTGTGCTGAGGGTCTTTATGGTGATCTCTGCAGGTTGCTCTCTTACTGCCTCTTAAACCACAGGAGGATTACATTCTGAGAAATCCATGCCCCGGCCCAAATCTGCACTGGCTACAGAGCTGACTAAATGTGGCAGAAAAACATGGATAAACGAAACCAGCAGAGTAAGAAACAGTTAAAATCACATCAGGGCAAATGCTCAACTCAGACAAAAATTCAAAGAATAAAAAGAAAAACATCTCAGCCGAACTGGTAGCATCTGTGGAGAGAAAGCAGAGTTAGTATTTAGGGTTTGGTGATCCTTTCTGTTTGGTAGAGTAACACAAATCCAGATTTAGCACAAGACCTTCCATTTCAATTAAGGTTTTATAATTTGTGTTTTCAACTCCTTCCCTCTCCTTTTTTTTATGCGTCTGCTTCATGCAATTCACTCCTTGGGGATAACAACAAAGCCTGAGCCCTTTCTGGCTCTTCTTGAAGGCTTGAGAATAACACAACTGTGGTGATTGGAATAACGTTGACCGGCACGGTGGTTCAGTGCTTAGCACTGCAGCCTCACAGCATCAGGGACCCAGGTTCGATTCCAGCCTCGGGCGACTGTCTGTGCGGAGTTTGCACATTCTCCCCATGTCTGCGTGGGTTTCCTCCGGGTGCTCCAGTTTCCTCCCACAGTCCAAAGATGTGCAGGTTAGAGTGGGTTGGCCATGAGAAATTGCCTGTAGTGTTCAGGGGTGTGTGGATAAGTGGGTTTGGGGAATGAGTCTTCTGTGGGATGCATTGAGGGTTGGTGTGGGCTTGTTGGGCTGAATGGTCTGTTCCCACAGTGCAGGGATTCTATGGAATAAAATGGCTGACCAGCTGTTTCATTGACTATGAGTTCCCTAATTGAGGCTGTTAACCTGGGCCATTCAAGGAGCCCTGGCTGACAAGTGTTTCAGAGTCTCCTCACTCTCAGAGCTGGCTGGTCAGCGTCCATGTACTGAGCATGTGTAAGTAGAGGGTGACTTGATGATGGGATACCAGCCATCGGTGCAGTTATTTCAACCATATGGTTTTATATTCTTGACTTGGGGAAGTCCTGCTTCCTGCAAATATGCTCAGATACTAGAATTTTTTGAAGAGACATATCTTTGTGTTCAACAATGGGGATGGGGCAGAGTTGGCTCTCGGTGAGATCTGTTGTGGCGCCAGTTTCAATCTTCACAATGTGCCTGTCAGCGTAGAATACTGATTATAAGATAACAAAGTATGAAGCTGGATGAACACAGCAGGCCAAGCAGCATCTCAGGAGCACAAAAGCTGACGTTTCGGGCCTAGACTCTTCATCTCGCTCAGTCCAATGGAGCAGCACCGCATTGAAATCACAGGCTTAGCAAAGCTGCTCAGAGATGGGTAGCAGGATAGACATTAGAAGCCACTACAGACATTGGAAACCTGAAACAAAAAACAGGAAGTGCTGGAGAAACTCAGCAGGTGTGGAGAGGGAGGCAGAGTCAACAATGCAAATCCAATATGACCCTTAGAATGATAGAATTCTTAAGGTGTGGAAGCAGGCCATGCGGCCCATCAAATCCACAGCGACCATCCGAAGAGCATCCCAACCAGACCCACTCCTGAACCTCTCCGGCATTCCCCAACTCTAACCCAACTAGCCTGCACAATCCTGGACATTATGGGCAGTTTTGCATTGGCCAATCCACCTAACCTGCACATCTTTGGGCTGTAGGAGGAAACAGATGCACCCGATAGAAGACACGGGGTACCCAATGCCGACACAGGGAGACTATGCAAACTCCACACAGACGGTGGGCCGAGGGTAGAATCTCTTCTGAAGAAGAGAAGGGAGTTGGAATGGTGATGGGGTTTGTATTTGCACAGGAAGTTCAGGGAATGAAGAGCAAAATTACGAATTGAAGGCATCATGAAAGAAAAGACAAAGGGAGTTGTACTAAGAGCTAGAGAAGTGATAAAGCATTGATCTAGGGTAGGCGTGAATAGCAGAAAGTAGGTCAGCTTTAACTGAAAGCTAAACTGTAACAGGAAGCAGACGCTGGGGGAGAGGGGGAGCAACATCTATGGTTGTGCATAAGACATGAATGGGAGATTAAATTTAATTCCAATCTCACTCCCTTTGTAGGAAATAAATTATTCTCTACCATAGCGGTGGCAGAAGGGGATTTATGAACTGATAAAAGGACAAAAAATGAAGTTGATGGACATTTGTTGCTGACTGAGCACAAGATCACCTCTGAGACATGGATCACTGGACAATCTGCTCAGATCGTGGCTCTGTCACTCCAAAGGAAATCCCACTGCTTGTTCAGAAACCGACTCCAAACAGGAAGATTTATTTCGAAGCCCTCGCTGGATAAATAGACCTGTCCGTTCAAGAAGCAATCAGGACATTTATTACAAGGCAGGAGCTTTGAGATAGAGAGGGATTCACAGCAAAGTGGTGAAAAGGATAGCTATCATTTTACACAGACGCCAAACCTTGTGTATGATACTGTGGAGAAGCAATGTCCAAGAAATAAGGCATTGTCTGCCTGTAGATTATAGCACAGGGTAATGGGTATCATTCACACATCAATATCAGATGATCCACAAGGTTCAAATCCCTTCACTTGCAGGTTAAAACTGTTTGTAGTTACCGAGACGACCATATCTTTTGCAATGATATAGTGATAATTCTTTATTTAGATTTGTTCACGGGATGAGTGTGTTGCTGACCAGGCAGCGTTTATTGCCCATCCTTAATTGCCAAGAGGCCAGTTAAGAGTCAACTGCATTGCTGTGGGTCAGGAGTCACATGGATGCACACTGCAGTCACACTGGGTACAGACAGTGAATTCCTTCCCAAAAGGACATTAGTGAACCAGATGGGTTTTTAATAACAATCATCAGTCGTTAAATGGTCATCATTAAACTAGAGATAGTAAGAACTGCCGATGCTGGGGTCAGAGATAACACAGTGTGGAGCTGGATGAGCACAGCAGGCCAGGCAGCATCAGAGGAGCAGGAAAACTGACATTTCGGATCTAGATCCTTCTTCAGAAATCAGAATTCTGATTTCTGAAGAAGGGTCCTGGCCCAAAACGTTCCTGCTCCACTGATGCTGCCTGGCCTGCTGTGCTCCTCCTGCTCCACGCTGTGTTAGCATTAAATGAGAGGTTTTTTTTAATATTCCATATATTTATTTTTATATTGAAATTAAATTAACCGCAGTGGAACTCAAACTGATTTGCTCAGAACATTAGAGATAATGGGAACTGCAGATGCTGGAGAATTCCAAGATAATAAAATGTGAGGCTGGATGAACACAGCAGGCCAAGCAGCATCTCAGGAGCACAAAAGCTGACGTTTCGGGCCTAGACCCTTCATCAGAGAGGGGGATGGGGTGAGGGTTCTGGAATAAATAGGGAGAGAGGGGGAGGCGGACCGAAGATGGAGAGTAAAGAAGATAGGTGGAGAGAGTATAGGTGGGGAGGTAGGGAGGGGATAGGTCAGTCCAGGGAAGACGGACGCACATTGTGGACTTCACCAGTTTCAAAATCTCCCCTTCCCCAACTGCATCCCCAAACCAGCCCAGTTTGTCCCCTCCCCCCACTGCACCACACAACCAGCCCAGCTCTTCCCCCCAACCCACTGCATCCCAAAACCAGTCCAACCTGTCTCTGCCTCCCTAACCGGTTCTTCCTCTCACCCATCCCTTCCTCCCACCCCAAGCCGCACCCCCATCTACCTACTAACCTCATCCCACCTCCTTGACCTGTCCGTCTTCCCTGGACTGACCTATCCCCTCCCTCCCTCCCCACCTACACTCTCTCCACCTATCTTCTTTACTCTCCATCTTCGGTCCGCCTCCCCCTCTCTCCCTATTTATTCCAGAACCCTCCCCCCATCCCCCTCTCTGATGAAGGGTCTAGGCCCGAAACGTCAGCTTTTGTGCTCCTGAGATGCTGCTTGGCCTGCTGTGTTCATCCAGCCTCACATTTTATTATATTGCTCAGAACATTAGCTTGGGGCTCGTGGTTATTACTCTAGTGATGCAATTACTCCTGTGACATTACTATGATGCCACGGCCTCTCTGTCCTGATGAGGGCAACTAGTCTAATTTGTTCCAGACCCTCATCATCGTTGCTTATTCTTTGATAGGCCAGTCTCCTTCCTGCATCAAGTTTAGGTCAGGGTGGAGACAGTGTTGTCCCACTATTCAAATACCTTTTGAAAATGAAATAACTCATCATTTTTTATTTGCTACTGTGTCAACTCACAATCCTATGTTAGATGCTCAAACACCAAGCCCCCTTTTTCTACTGCCACATTGCAATCACCAAAATGCACAAACATTCCATTTTAAATGGCATATCTTTCTTTGCTCACAGTTCACCCAAGTCCCGTGTTCAATTCCTCCTGGCATCTCCAAAACCTCTCTAGTTTGCAGTTTGTAATTGTAGGTGAGGCATGCACAGGGCACCAGCCTCAACGGGGATCGGTTAAAATGCCTTTGGGGGGCAGGAATGGTATGACCAGACCCTTATCTACGCAACCAGCTTTTCGCAACCCATTGTGACCCCTCGTTGAGCAATGGAGGGCGTACAGGAGGAGACCAAAGGCTTGGAAGCTCCCATCCCAAATTTTCAGCTCGACCATCCCACTTGGTGTCCAAGACCCATACCTTGGGAAATAAAAACTGAAAGAACTGCGGACGCTGTGAATCAGGGACAAAACAGAAGTTACTGGAGAAGCTCAGCAGGTCTGGCAGCATCGGTGAAGGAAAAAAAGAGTTAATGTTTTGGGAAGATGCTGCCAGACCTGCTGAGCTTTTCCAGTTGCTCCTAGTTTTGTGCCCACCTTGGGAAGCCCTGTGTTAGATCACTCGGCCATAAAGATACAGTGAAATGCAGCAGTCGAAATTGTGAGCAGCTGAAAATGTGCTGGAAGATGGTGTGTGCCACACAGTCCCACTTTCTTAGCCACTGCATTGCCTAGTACTGCAAAACAGCCAGGGCTCACAGTGATTTCACCCTGAGACATTATCAAGGTAAGGTTTTGGATTAAATAAACGAGGCTGTTATTGACTGACAATATTCCATTTCTCTGCTGATCATCACACAGAGATAAAGCAATCAATGAATCATGGTATTTCTGAAAATAAATCCAATCAATAACCAACATCTCATTTTCTTCAGATGGAAATATTCCACTCACATTAAATGTTAATATTCCTGTTGACACTGAGGCCATATTAAGGAGAAGTAGATTCCATGCCTTTTGATCTTTAAAACAACAGCGAACTGTGACACAACCACTTTTTGGAGTTCCTTGTACTTTACATTTATAGAAAATGGGAAAGAGGTCCTGGGAAATCTGGGAGGGGTCAGGAGGGGGTTGTGGGAAATCTGGGAGAGGGCAGGAGCGGATAGATCGGGAAATCTGGGAGACGGGATGAGGGGATTGTGGGAAATCTGGGAGACTGGAGAAGGAGAGTGTGGGAAATCTGGGAAAGGGGAGAAGGGGTTTGTGTGAAGTCTGAGCTGGTCTTGTTGAAGCTTGTGGTCCTTCACTCTTCCAGAACATTTAAGTCTTATGCATTTGTCTCAATCTAAAACTGAGTACACAGGGCTCTGTTCTTTGTCTACAGAAAGAACATACTGCGTGTGTTTCAAGCCTACAAAACAGGTGACAGCCATTGTCTGATTCACTTCTCAAGGTAATATTTTGAATAATCAGAGTCATTCCACCCATTTAAATATTTCAACAAAGATCGACAGTTAACTGTCAATATTAAATCACTAGCAATTTCTCCATGGCAATGCCTCCTCCAATCAGAGTCCACTTGCCAACCAATCAACGTTCTTCTCTGAGATAGTAGGAATTGCAGATGCTGGAGATTCTGAGATAACAGGGTGTAGAGCTGGATGAACACAGCAGGCCAAGCAGCATCAGAGGAGCAGGAAGGCTGATGTTTCGGGCCTTGACCCTTCTTCAGAGAATCTTCAGAAAATTTTCTGATGAAGGTTCTAGGCCTGAAACATCAGCCTTCCAGCTCCTCTGATTCTGCTTGGCCTGCTGTGTTCATCCAGCTCTAAGAGACAAATGCATAAGACTTAAATGTTCTGGAAGAGTGAAGGACCACAAGCTTCAACAAGACCAGCTCAGACTTCACACAAACCCCTTCTCCCCTTTCCCAGATTTCCCACACTCTCCTTCTCCAGTCTCCCAGATTTCCCACACTCCCCCCATCCCCTCTCCCAGATTTCCCACAATCCCCTCATCCCGTCTCCCAGATTTCCCGATCTATCCGCTCCTGCCCTCTCCCAGATTTCCCACAACCCCCTCCTGACCCCTCCCAGATTTCCCAGGACCTCTTTCCCATTTTCTATAAATGTAAAGTACAAGGAACTCCAAAAAGTGGTTGTGTCACAGTTCGCTGTTGTTTTAAAGATCAAAAGGCATGGAATCTACTTCTCCTTAATATGGCCTCAGTGTCAACAGGAATATTAACATTTAATGTGAGTGGAATATTTCCATCTGAAGAAAATGAGATGTTGGTTATTGATTGGATTTATTTTCAGAAATACCATGATTCATTGATTGCTTTATCTCTGTGTGATGATCAGCAGAGAAATGGAATATTGTCAGTCAATAACAGCATCTCCCCTTCCCCTACTGCATCCCTCAACCAGCCCAGTTCGTCCCCTCCCCCCACTGCACCACACAACCAGCCCAGCTCTTCCCCCCCACCCACTGCATCCCAAAACCAGTCCAACCTGTCTCTGCCTCCCTAACCGGTTCTTCCTCTCACCCATCCCTTCCTCCCACCCCTAGCCGCACCCCCCACTACCTACTAACCTCATCCCACCTCCTTGACCTGTCCGTCTTCCCTGGACTGACCTATCCCCTCCCTACCTCCCCACCTACACTCTCTCCACCTATCTTCTTTACTCTCCATCTTCGGTCCGCCTCCCCCTCTCTCCCTATTTATTCCAGTCCCCTCCCCCCATCCCCCTCCCTGATGAAGGGTCTAGGCCCGAAACGTCAGCTTTTGTGCTCCTGAGATGCTGCTTGGCCTGCTGTGTTCATCCAGCTCCACACTTTGTTATCTTGGAATCTCCAGCATCTGCAGTTCCCATTATCTCTCATCCAGCTCTATACCTTGTTATCTCCAATGAGGTGTGATTGGTTGGAATGTCCAGATGAGGTGTGATTGGTTGGAATGCCCAGATGCGATGTGATTGGTTGGAATGTCCAGATGAGGTGTGATTGGTTGGAATGCCCAGATGCGGTGTGATTGATTGGAATGCCCAGATGAGCTGTGATTGGTTGGAATGCCCAGATGCGATGTGATTGATTGGAATGCCCAGATGAGGTGTGATTGATTGGAATGCCCAGATGCGGTGTGATTGGTTGGAATGCCCAGATGAAGTGTGATTGGTTGGAATGTCCAGATGCGGTGTGATTGATCGGAATGTCCAGATGAGGTGTGATTGGTTGGAATGTCCAGATGCAGTGTGATTGGTTGGATCAGTCCAGATGAGGTGTGATTGGTTATATGGCAACTATCCAAATGCAAAGTAAGGAAACAAAGGAAGAAATTGGACTAAGATTGAACAAATAAGAAAAAAGGAACAAAATGGAGGCGAAGGTTATGCCTTAAAATTGTTGAGCTCATCATCACGTTGCAGGAGCTTCAGAGTTGAAATCTGAGGTGTTGTTCATTATGTTTATGTCAGGGTTTGAATGCTGGCATTCTATAATTGCTGGAAATGGTTCCTCCACGAGATCTCCCCAGTGTTCTTCCCAAAGAGAGGAAACTCAGCCATTACTTTACCCTTCGAACCTCAGCTGTGGGACATGTTAAATCTGAAGCAGAGCATGTAATGAACAAGCATCCCTCTCCGCTGTACGTTTTAGCATCTTTGATGTACAAGGTTGCTTGACAATACTCTGCTGTAGTTAGGAGTCAAAAGATTGACTCCAATTCTTTGCTGGTTTCTCAATCCCTTTGTTGGTCTGGAATTGGAAACACTATAGAGTGTGTCATTAACTATTTGGTGGTGAGTGACAGGCAGTGTGCACATGAGGTTCCTCTGTGTTTCTTAGTGAGAGAAGGGGTGTTAAACAAAACAGCCTTCAGCTTTCTGTGCCGTGCGCAGTGAGGGAAATGATAGATGAGAGGGACCTTTGAGGGTAGCAGTTCAGTAAAGCGAGCAGAGTGGTCCCAGAACCAGAGCTAATATCCTTGACTTCACAATCACTTTGCTTTTCTTTTTAATCTGCCCTTTCATTGAAAGAATGACTGACAGGATGAGGCTGCAGACCCATTCGCAGCCACAATCTGGTTATGGAACGAAACTCGCCAGTTTTGTTTACATCAGACCCCCGCAGTGTTCCAAATGAACAACAAAAAAGCCAGCTCTCCATCTTTGTTCAGATAACTCCCTGACATTGAGCTGTGCTGTGTGACGCCAGGAGCTAGTGTCGCATCAAACATTAATGCCAAGCTTGGGTCAATATGCCCAGAAACTGTAAGCAATGCTTTGGCTAATTAGCTGATAGAGAAGATCTAATGCTGGAAGAATAGCCCAGTCGCAAAGGAAGACCATTAAGGAAGATGAATTTTGCTGAAATCAGACGCATGTTACCGAAGCTCTCCTTCCGGATCAGTGCAAGAATGCCCCAATTTCAACCAATCACAACAATTTCCACAGTAACGCAAATATGTTCTGGGGACCCCGGTTCGAATCCCAGCATGACAGATGGTGGAATTTGAATTCAATTTTTTTTAAAACTGGAATTAAAAGTCTAAAAATGACCATGACTCCATTGACGATTGTCAGAAAAACCCCTCTGTTTCACCAGTGCCAGTTAGGAAAAGAAACAGCCATCCTTACCTGGTCTGGCCTACATGTGACTCCAGACCCACAGCAATGTGGTTGATTCTTAACTGCTCTCTGGGCAATTAGGGATGGGCAATTAGTTTTGACTAGCCAGTAATGCCCTCGTCCTGTGAAGCAATAAAGAATAATTGTCATGATTGTTTGAAACGTGGCATCTGCCCTGGTTTGTACAAGATGAAAAACAACAATAACATGTCTCTCTTTTCAGAGATATTCATGTGCTCAGCTTCCTAATGATTGCCTGAAGAAACATGCTCCAGAATTAGCTATTAGGCACTGAACGAACTAAAGGTTCTGATCTTAGTCCTACGTCACTATTCTTTTCTTCTTCTGTTTCATTTACGTCTTCTTCAACTCTGTCATACTTTTAAAACAGAGTCTGCAACAACACATCTGAGCTAATAAAATGTGAGGCTGGATGAACACAGCAGGCCAAGCAGCATCTCAGGAGCACAAAAGCTTTTGTGCTCCTGAGATGCTGCTTGGCCTGCTGTGTTCATCCAAGCTTTTGTGCTCCTGAGATGCTGCTTGGCCTGCTGTGTTCATCCAGCCTCACATTTTATTATCTTGGAATCTCCAGCATCTGCAGTTCCCATTATCTCTAACACATCTGAGCTATCTGGATGGCTCTTTCAATGCGACAGCACTGGTAGAATGGCTCTTCTGTGCTGGAAGAAGTGACAATCCTATGCTCTGAAAGAAGACTGGCTTCCTATTTAACACACAAGTCTCTTGGGGACAATTAGAAGATAAAGACCCAGACAAACTGTGAGAAGGAGTTGAAGTATCAGTTCAATTTCTAGGATCAAGAATTAAACTTTGGTCACTAATCATTATCTCGAAGTTTCAATGCCTCCCAAAGCTCCTAGACATATTATATGACTTGGTTCTATTTTATAATGCAGTCTGTTATTAGAAAAAAATCTCATTTCATATCCAAAATGTCAGCAAATTTTGCAGCAGCAGAGATTAGAAAAAAATCTCAAATGTTAATGCTGTAGTGAACAGACGCCCCTGCTCCAACTGCTGGCTCCCCTTTATACCACCCTCTGACAAATTCCTGCTCTGTGAGCCGGTATCATGGACACGTAGGAAGCAGGAAGCCAGAGTGAACTGAGCAAGCAATGAAACATCCCTGAAACCAATCAGATTGAAGGACTGTGGAATGTCCAGGACAGCGACAGAGCAGGGAATGTAAATGAGAAGTAGTGAACTCAATCTCCAACCAAATACTGAAAGAAAAACAAAAGGAGGAAAAGGAAGGTGGTTTTTAAGAAGGAAAGATTCACATCTAGCACTTGACTGGCACGGTGGCTCAGTGGTTAGCCCTGCAGCCTCACAGCGCCAGGGGCCCGGGTTCGATTCCAGCCTCGGGCGACTGTCTGTGCCAGGTTTGCACATTCTCCCCGTGTCTGCGCGGGTTTCCTCCGGGTGCTCCGGTTTCCTCCCACAGTCCAAGGATGTGCAGATGATAAGTTACCCCACAGTGTGCAGGCTAGATGAGAAATGCAGCGTTGTAGGAATGGGGTGGGTTGGAATGCTGTTCAGAGTGTCATAGAATCCCTACAGTGTGGAAACAGACCCCTCAGCCCAACGAGCCCACACCAGCTCTCAGAGCATCCCACCCAAACCCATCCCCCATAACCCACCTAATGTGCAAATCACTAATATGACCAATCCACCTAACCTGCTCAGCTTTGGACTTTGGGAGGAAACTGGCGCAAACCCGCCCAGACACAGGGAGAATGTGCAAAATCTATACAGTCACCCGAGGGTAGAATCGAACCCGGGTCCCTGGTGCTGAGAGGCAGCAGCGCTAACCGCTGAGCCACTGTGTCATCCCAAGTCAGTGTGGACTTGAGCTAAATGGGCCGTGTCTACATGATAGGGATTCTATGATTCTCACAGCTGCGGGGCATCTCAAAACTCCCTCCAGGCAATGGGAATTCATTTAAAGTGTAATCACACCAATGATGTCAGGAGAATGAGATCCAATTTGTACAAGACAAACACCCCAAAACCACCTTGGAAAGTACAGCAGTCTGCCAGCACTGCACTGTGGGGCTCAGCCGTAAGAATTGCTCAAACTCTGTATTGTGTCTTGAACCCAGAACCTCTGGCTGGAAAAGAGAGAGAAAGAGAGGAGATGGAAGGCTAAAGTGAAATAAGAATTAGAATTGAAAAAGTTTTGAAATCTCCAACTTTGAAACCTGAAGGAATCATTTCAGACATTTGTAAGAATTAATCTTCAGAAGAGGGAGAACATGACTGGTGATTGTCAGATCATTAAAAATTTCTCAGATTCGAGAAGACAAGAATTCCCATTCAGTGATGAGTTTGAATTGTCTTGATACCAGAAGCTATGGGCTCAGGGTCTGGAGCCTCAAGGAACACCCCTAGCCCCCAGATCAAACACCTTGACCTCCATCCTGAAAAAAATCAGGCCTCTCCCAGGCTGTGCACAGCAGCCACAGCCCTGATCCGAGCACAGTGGGATGGTGCCAGGGTTGGAGAGTTTGAGCTGTTGGGAGAGACCGAACAGGCTGGGGATAATTTCCCTGGCAGCTGAGGGGTGACCTTATAGAGGTTGGGAAGGTCATGACGGGCATGGGTAGGGTGAATAGCCAAGGTCATTTTCCCAGGGTAGGGGAGTCCAGAACTAAACAGCGTAGGTTTAAGGTGAGGGAGGGGGGGAATTTAAAAGGGACCTGAGGGGCAACTTTTTCACACAGAGCGGGGTGCATGTGTGGAATGAGCTGCCAGAAGATGTGGTGGAGGCTGGTGCAATTATAACATTTAAAAGGCATCTGGATGGGTATGTGAATAGGAAGGGTTCAGAGGGATATGGGCCAAATGCTGGCAAATGGGACTAGATTAATTTAGGATGTCTGGTCAGCATGGACGATTTGGACCGAAGGGTCTGCTTCCATGCTGTACATGTATGACAATAGGTCCCAGCCTTAGAGTCCAGGGGAGCTGGGTATCAGACCCTGATGTTCTGCCTTATCCCTGGACCTGTCCATTGCGCCAAGCACAGTCAGCTGGCTGGATGGCTAGTTTACAACACAAATAGCAACAGCATGGGCTCAATTCCCACACTGTGAAGGGCTGTCCTTCTCAACCTCTCTCCCCTCGCCTTGAAGTGTGGTAAATCCCCCCCACCCCACCACCAGTCATCTCTGTCCCAAATGAGAGGGCGCGGCCCTCTGGTCTGGTAGGAATACAGCGAGTACATTCTGTACAAAGCATTGCATTGCTGAGGCAGAGATAGTAGGAACTGCAGGTGCTGGCGAATCTGAGATAACAAGGCATAGAGCTGGATGAACACAGCAGGCCAAGCAGCATCAGAGGAGCAGGAAAGCTGACGTTTCGGGCCTAGACCCTTCGGCCCGAAATGTCAGCCTTCCTGCTCCTAAGATGCCGCTTGGCCCGCTGTGTTCATCCAGCTCCACACTTTGTTATCTCGCATTGCTGAGGCAGCCTAGTGGAGTCAGTCTTTAGAAAAGTTAATGAAAGAACAAACCCACGGACATTAGCAATGAGCTGTGTAAATGAATCTGCAATGTATCTTGTGAATCATTACTCCAGCTGGTCAAATCCTGGCCCGGGATTTCGGCTGAAATGCAAGCACGTATTGTGTTGTGGGGCGGGGTGGGGGGGGGGGGGGTGGTGGTGTTCCTGTGGAAGTGTCCCAGTTTCCCAAACACTTTTGTAACAGTTTCACCCAGACGTAAACAGCAATACGTTGCTTGGAGGTATCAATGGTGAAAGCAGCAAATTGTTTGCTGTAAGGGAACGACTGGAGCGCATTAGGCTTGTTAGAGCAGCTAGATGGGAGGTCAGCTCTCCTGGTTCATCAGAGATTGCATTTTCTCACTGTGATGTTCTGGGCGCTCACAAGCCTCTCACTGCTCTCTCCCAGTGATTTCAGTGGGAGAGCAGCTCACTACTCTGAGACTACAATTGCATTCAACTCTGAACCTTTCCAGCTCTTATCGATCCACATTCCGCACCAACTATTGATTGGGAATACTAACAAAGCAGTCAAAGGATTGCCCAGTGCTCCAGCTTTTGCCTTATATTGAGCTCTCACTAGCTGACCTTTTCAGGAGCTCATTATTTCCGTGTTACCTTTCCTATAATTTTATCAGACTAAATCAGGCAGAGATAGCATGAGGTAATAAAATGTGAGGCTGGATGAACACAGCAGGCCAAGCAGCATCTCAGGAGATGCTGCTTGGCCTGCTGTGTTCATCCAGCCTCACATTTTATTATCTTGGAATCTCCAGCATCTGCAGTTCCCATTATCAGAGATAGCATGAGGATTGAGGTAACATGGCACTTCACTGCTTTTTAATCTTATTTTCTCAACACAGCGGTTTCTTTTCTCCGACACAGCAATTATTCTTCAGTTCCAAAGATCATCACTCATTCCCACTTTGAATTTCTGCTCGGTGCATTTCTTTGTTGAGGGAATCATTTTATTCAGTTCAGGCCAAATGCCCATGAATGTTGGCTCCTGTGCAGTAATATACAAAATACCACACAAGGACTGTGAGAAACATTACACAGGCCAAACTGGAAGAGGACTGACAATAAGGATATACAAACACCAATCAGCCACAAAGAGGCATGAGCAATTCCCACTGTTCACAAGACACATGGACAAAGAAGGACACGAATTTGACTGGGACAACACGCCCATAATAGCATGAGCCAAGCAGAGAGACGCCAGGGAACTCCTGGAGGTCTGGCATTCCAACTGGAACTCCATCAACAAGCACACTGAACTGGACCCGATATGCAAACCACTGAAAAACAGAAAGGGGAGTTATCCTTCCCACCCCAGCAAACCGAGGCGTATAAATAGCAAACGGAACAGAACCCCAACACTTCACTGGAGGCACGCTGACCATGTTACCGAGCAGGGTGACAATATATCTGCAACCAAACACACCGACTCATCGAGCAAGTCTACAACCTCATCCGCAACTTGAGCTACAAATCTTCGCATAAACTGTCATCAGGATCCTTGCTGTTGCCTCTTACACCATTATCCATTGTAATATCATACCCACGATTCATTCCCCCAGTGCCCCCCTACCTCCGTTTCACCATCTCTCAGTCCCTTCAACATCTTTCTGCGAGCTTCTGATCCCCCAATAGTTGTGAAGTGGAGGTGCCGGTGTTGGACAGGGGTGGATAAAGTCAGAAATCACACGACACCAGGTTACAGTGTAACAGGTTTATTTGAACTTACAAGCTTTCAGGGCATAGCTCCTTTGCCTTACAAAGGAGCAGTGCTTCATAAGCTTGTGTTTCCAAACAAACCTGTTGGACTATAACCTGGTGTTGTGCGACTTCTGACTTTATCCACAATCGTTGAACATAATGCACCCCCAGAGTGTATAACTTGTTAACTCTCAAAGCGATTGGTTTAAGAACCAGAAGACTATAAGAAATAGGAACAGGAGTAGGCCGTTCGGCCCCTCAAGCCTGGTCCTCCATTCAATAGGATTATGGCTGATCCAACATTCTTCTCATCCACTTTCCTTCCCTTTCCCTGTAACCCTTGATTTTTCTACTGATCAAGAATCTCTCCAATTCGGCCCTAAATATACACAGGGACTCTGCCACCACTGCTCTCTGTGGCAAGGAGTTCCAAAGACTCAAAACCATCTGCCAAATGAAAGTCCCCCTCATCTCGGTTTTAAATTGACATCCCTTTATTGTGAGGCTGTGCCTAAAGTCACTAATGCCCTTTAGGGAAGGAAACGGCCATCCTTACCTGGTCTGGCCTACATGTGATTCCAGACCCACAGCAATGTGGTTGACTCTTAACTGCCCCCTGGGTAATTAGGGGTGGCCAATAAATACTGCCTGGCCAGCAACACCCTCATCCTGTGAATGAATTAAAAGAAGTCCTCTGGTCCTAGACTCTCCCATGAGGGGAAACACCCTCTCAATATTTACCCGGTTAAGCCCCTTAAGAATCCAGTATGTTTCAACGCAATCATCTCTCATTCCTCTAAACCCGAGTGAGTAGAGTCCCAACCTGTTTAGGCTTTTGCTCAGAATACAATCCCCCCATTCCAGGGATCTTCCCAGTTTGTCTGTTGATCCTCCCTCAGAGTGTCCCTTTATTGCTGTCTGACCTTGTTCAGACATTCCTTTAGGTTAGTTTAGTTTCTGCACAAAGGATTCTCAATGAGATGGGATAATTTTCCCACTGCTCATACTGCCTGGAGTGTGCTCTTACTGAGAGGAGTCTAATTCCTTTACTCAGTTGCTCCAGTTGCATCATGGCTGACCATTCTACTGCCCACCACAGCTTTTAAAATGGCCTCCTCTTCCAGCAGCCAATGAGTTCTTTCAGCAGGGGACAGCAGGGTAGAAACGCAGATATCAGGAGCAGGAGTAGGCCATTCGGCCCCTTTGGATCATTTCTGCCGTTCAGTATGGTCATGGCTGATCATCCAACTCAGCCCCCCTGTTCCCACTTCCTCCCCCATACTTTTCAATCCCTTTAGCCCTAAGAACTAAGTCTAGCTCCTTTGTGAAAGTGTTCAATGTTTTGGCTTCAACCACTTTCTGTGGCAGAGGATTCCACAGGCTCCCAACTCCTTGGGTGAAGACATTTCTCATCATCTCAGTTCAACACATCCCACCATTCTTCCTTAGTCTGTGACCCCTGGTTCTAGATTCCCCTGGCACTGAAACCTTATAGGTTCCTGTGAGATAACAAGGTGTAGAGCTGGATGAACACAGCAGGCCGAGCAGCATCAGATGAGCAGGAAGGCTGACATTTCAGGCCTAGACCCTTCTTCAGGTCCGAAACGTCAGCATTCCTGCTCCTCTGCTGCCTGGCCTGCTGTACTCATCCAGCTCCACACCTTGTTATCTCAGATTCTCCAGCATCTGCAGTTCCTACTATCTCTGAAACTAAAGGTTTCGTCCCATTAAAACCTTATAGGTTCCGATGAGCTTCCTACCTCATTCAACTAAATTCCAGTGGATAGAGTCCTAACCGATCCAATTTCTCTTCATCCGTCAGTCCTGTCACCCCAGGAATCAGTCTGGGAAACCTTGTTGCACTCCCTCTATAGAAAGAACATCCTTCCTCAGATAAGGAGACTGAAACTACTCACAATACTCTAGTTGTGGTTGCACAGAGGCCTTGTACAATAGCAGCAAGGCATTCCTTGACTAATGACCCCATTGCCCCTGGTTGTCAATGGGACAAGCTTGGTCCCGTCAAACGTCTCTTCTTCATCATCTTCTCTCAGGATTTAGGGGAGGCCCACCTCCTCTCCATTTGGAGATGGCAGATCGATCCAGTGAGTGGGTCGGAGGTCATCAGTGGGGCAGGTATGTCTCGGTGATGTCTGTGAGGTGAGGTGTGTGTGTTCTTTCTGATCCCACAGCCAGCCCTCTGCAGTTTCCTGATGAAGCCCTTCCTGAACAAAGCTTTCCTGTTTGAGTTAGTCATTAGCCCCGGTCTCTGGGAAAGTCTGACTTCAACAGAAAGCCTTTGAGGATATCCCAAAAGCATTCCCATCATCCTCCTGGGATCCTATGGGATGTGGTTATTGTGGGAGTGGAGATTTTATCATCCACTAATGCTCTGGTCGAGAGCAGGAATACAGAAAGCAGTCCACTTTTTCCAACATCTTGCCATTGATCCAGGAATATTTTTTGGAAAGATCAGCATTGAGCAGTCCCTGGTTCCCGTCAGGTGCAGAAACTGACCTTGGCTTTGGGTTTGTACAAATTAAATGACAGGTTGAACCCAAATGTGGTGGAGAGAACTACAGCAGACAATAGCAGACAAATTCACCAAAGATCCTCAGGCAGAACCTTCCAAACCCGCGACGACCACTTCCATCCAGAAAGTCTAGGGCAGCAGATCCAGGGGAACACCGCCCTCTGCAAGTTCCCCTCTCAGCCCCTTGTCATTCTGACTTGGAAATATATCCCCATTCCTTCAGTACCGCTGGATCAAAATCCCAGAATCCTCTCCCTGAGGGCATTTTGGGTCAACCCACAGCACAGTGCAGCTCACCATCACCTTCTCAAGGACAGGTAACTGGGAGTGGGTAATGAATGCTGGCCAGCCAGTGACTCCCACATGCCATGGGAGAATAGTTCTAAAATGCTCACAGAGAGCCTACTCAATTCAGAAAGCAGCCACGCAGAGGGAAGGGCTGTTACACATGTCAAACTCCCAGCAGAGACAGGGATAGCAGTCTCTCCGATGTGTAAAACGGACTCCCCGTGGCAACGCAGACCACAGCACAGACATCGAGCCTCCCTCGGCTAAAATGGGGACTGAAACACCAGCGTTAACCCAGGGCACACACAAGTTCACTGATGTATTCAGCACCCCACACGTTCTGATATTTTCGATTCAACCTGTTCAAGGATGTTTTGACATGGCTCTGGAGCAAGTGGGGCTTGAACCTGGGCCTCCTAGTCTACAGGTGGGGACAGTACTACCTGCGCCCCTAAACACAGGTATAAGCTTAGGACTTCATTCCTTTTTTAACACAATGGGTAGTAAGGCTCACAAGTGGGCCCGATGGGACACAAGAATGCATTGGGGAGGTGGAGGGAATGAAGAGTGAAAGTGGGAATTATGTGTGTGTGCGTGTGTGAAACAGGGAGTCGTCCATGTGGAAAATAAACTTTTGCACAAACTGAACAAGCTGACTGGCCTATTTAGGTGGGATCTAGACATACATCAGGGCACTACACTGTCACTAAAGAATCATCAAAAGCACCATTGTTTTACAATCTTAAATTTATTTCTCACACATAATGAAACTGAATGGGCTATTTCTAACAGCAGTGGTGAGCATCCCTTTGATAACTGTACCCTTTCTATGCTGTGTATGCTATTGACGTAATGACGATATTGGAGCAGAGGGTTCGAAATACATCACTGCGGCCTCTTTCACAATTCTGACGAGTGCAGTCATTACAATTGTAAGAAAATGAGAACTGGGAGCAGGAGTAGGCCATTCAGCCCCACAAACCTGCTATATCATTTAATACAAAATGGCTGCTCTCATCTCAGTCTCACCTCCTTTCCAGTCCCTCTGCATAACCTTCAACCCCAATCCTTTCAAATCATTAGCTCTGTTCTCACTTTTCTGTTCTTTTGTATTTGTTTTAGTGGTTATAACTTTTCACACTTACATCTTCTCTAAAAGGGCTCTTTAGTTCTGTGTTCGCCCCATGATCATCAGTTTTATCGCAGCTCAGACACCCAGTCTCTTTATTTATTTACTCTCTCTCCTGCCCTCCATCCTATCACAGATGCCTCATTATGTTGCTCTCTTTGTCATGGGGTTTCAGGGCCCTGGCAGCAACCTTGTAATGATGTTCACCTCAATGGGCATAAATAGCACAGCATGGGTGGAGTTAGCTGAATCAGATACTTTAGAGACTTTTAAGCGACTCTTGGATAGCCACATGGAGGATAGCACAAAGTGGGGTATGCAGGGTAGATTGATCATAATTGGACAATAGGTCAGCACAACATCATGGGCCGAAGGGCCTGTACTGTTCTATGTTCTAGTTAGAACTGTAAGATAGAAAGGGAGGAACACACATGGAGGAACTTGCAGAACAGATCAACTAGAACTAGGTGATAGAGTTTATGGAATAGTGTTACAATGATGGAACAGTAATATTAGAGCCTGGGTGTATCTCTGACCAGGATATAGTTAGTTGTTGTAAATAATGCGCCGTGTTCGAAATAATCGCAAGCTTGAAGGCAGTTCTTAGCTATGCCTTCTCCTTGACCAGTCTTAAACCCAAACTCTTAGATGTAGGCATGGAGGCCGTAAAATAAAGCCCTCCCCTCCCTCCTTTCTCTGTTAATTGACGAGGTGCTCCCACATTTGTCAGAGAGTCATGAACCTAAAGTATTAAGTATTTCTCTCTGCAGATTCTGTTAGACCTGGTGCCTATCTCCAGCCTTCCCTGTTTAAATGTTCCATTTCCAGCAGTTCATTACCCTCGTATGGATATAAATTGCAACACTTATCCATAATGTGGAGCCCAGTGAACCTCAAAGAAACTGCAAATCTTTTACAATTGGGAGGTTATCTGTTTGAATGGACAGTTCCAGTTTCTTTATTGCAGCCAGATGGCAGTGAGAGACATTGCTGACAAGATTAAGCACCATTGTATAGATACACTAGCCACTGGGCAGACTTGTTTCAAGTACGTTAATATAGAGGACGCTTGCAAGGTGACCATGTGACATGTTGGAGTTTGCACAAAATACCTGCTCGAATTCTGCCCATTTTCCGTCAGTCAAATAAATAAAAATTAGGACAAGTCTGTATTGAGAGTGCAATCATTTTCCTTCAACACGCGTTAAAATACAATGCACAATCTCAACAACAACCTCAGCGCATTTGTATATCGTTACTCGGCCTGTTCAAACCGAGCTCTGTGCTGGCAGGGGATTTGAAGGCGCACCTCCTCCCCCAGAGGTAGGGACAATACCACAGGACACCCCCACAGTATCAGTGTGTTAGAGCATTTAATTGTAGCTTTAAGGAGTGGTCAATCAAAGATGATAGAATTCTGAGGAATTTTACATCAAAGGATATCTCGAAAAAGAGATAACGAGGTGTGGGGCTGGATGAACACAGCAGGCCAAGCAGCATCAGAGGAGCAGGAAGGCTGACGTTTCGGGCCTAGACCCTTCGTCAGAAAATGAAGATTTTGTTTCTTGTGTCACAGACTGGGCTGTTTTCCTACGTTCACTCATGCCAGTGAGGAAGTTACAAGAATAAAAAAAAGCCCTGGCAGAGGAGCACACAGCCCTTTACTGTTTGGAATTGCTGTGAGCTTGTCTGAGAGCTTGGCACGTCTTCACCAGATCTCTCAGACTCTCTGCTGTTGCTGAGCGGTCTCACCATCTCCAGGCACCATGCAGCAGATATATTCTGCTGCATACTCCTACTCCACATTCCCCCCCGCTTCCGCACCGGCTTCCTATAGCATTGACCATACTCCAAAGTTTTGGGATATCCATCACAGCAACCACTATATAAATGCAGATGTCACTCTCATTTCCTTCCAGTGTCGGTCTGCCCCGAACACTGCAATAGGTCATCTGTATACCTTTCTCACAATCTGTCTGCCGGAGATCTTTGACAGGCTCTCTCAGTAACGCAGGCCGAGTTGGGTAATCAGCCATGACCATATTGAATAGTGAGATATCCTCAAGGGGCCAAATGGCCTACTCCAGCTCCTATTTTCTAAGTTACATATTTCCGCTGGTGATATCAAACTGCTTTACTTATTGCTGGCTGCGGTGCACATAAAGTTGATAGTGGTAACGTCGGAAAATCACACGTTATCCCAGCAGGTCATGGTTGAAAGCTTCGGTGCCAAGTATACCCAAAAACATAGTGGTAAAGGGTCTAGGCCCGAAACGTCAGCCTTTGTGCTCCTGAGATGCTGCTTGGCCTGCTATGTTCACCCAGCTCCACACCTTGTTATCGTGGTAAAATAAGGGTCGCTTATATGCCGGGTGAAGCTATATGCTGTGATTTACGGTAATAGTCAGGCATCACAGGTCTTCGGAATATCAAGCCCGAGGAGGGAACATCTACAGGGAAAATGGGCCATTCTGCCCTTCAAAGCTGTTCTAGCGCTCAACTAGATTATTCTCAATGCTGTTCTCAGGTTACTTTCATACACCTTAACATCAAAGAAAAGATTGATTCAGCTCAGTTTCTAAAATTTCAGTTCAAAGGGGGATGCAAAAGATTCCAAAACAATGCTTTGAAAGGTGTTATGTATCATAGAATCCCTACAGTGTGGTAAGAGGCCACTCAGCCCATCAATTCCACACTGACCCTCCAAAGAGCATCCCATCCAGACACACCCCTCTACTCTATCCCCTTAATCTTACATTTCCCATGGCTAACCCACTTAGTCTACACCATGGGCAATTTCCCAAGGCCAATCCACCCTAACCTGCACATCTTTGGGCTGTGGGAGGAAACCAGCGCACCCAGAGGAAACCCATGCAGACGCGGGGAGAATGTGCTGCCCAAGGATGGAACCGAACCCAGGTTTCTGGCACGATGAGGTAGCCGTGCTAACCACTGAGCCACCCATCCAGGAAGACGGGGCTTTATCCACTCCCATCCTGACCAATATTGATCTGTCCACAGTCAGTTCCACATCACAACTTCTCCCTGTCAAACAGATCAACAGCAAGCTCCTGGAAAGTGAAGCTTAACTCCCACCTTTTAGAACCCTCCAGTTGAGGAACACTAGAAATGTGAGAAATACCGGCGAGAGTAGGCCATTTGGCCCATCGAGCCGGCCTCACACTGCAGCAATGAACTCCTAAAACAGCTCCCAAGCAGTCAATTCCAAAGTGGGCTTCGACACTTTGACCAAAATGTTGCCTGGCGTTAAATCAGGCCAAGGCAGAAAGACACTGATTTAACACCAGACAACATTTTGCCTCCTCAGAGTCTCTTTAGCGTCTGGTGGCACTGCCAAAAATTGTCCACATTGCAATTACAGAGCATTCACAGACCTTCAATAATTCCCTGGGCAATGATTCCTCGTGAAGAGTGATTAATGCTGTTACATCGGGAGTTACAGCTGCTTAGCTTTGCACAGTGCCAAATAGTGCACGAGATAAAGGAATTGAGTGATGATGTTTGAGGAGACAATTCCCCTGATCTTCTTCAGACATGACATGAGGGGACCTCTGTGTAACACTCCTTTGAAAGCTCAGATACAGCATTTGTATCACAGTTCTCCCTCAGTGCAGGATTACAGTGACATTGATGTCTATTTTAGAGAAGTGGAACTCAAAAGCACAATTTCTGAACTGTTCTTGGCCTCACAGCTTCTACATTTTCGAACTTGACATCAACGCCCCACTTCAACCTTGTTCACCTCGCAGCTAGCACCAAATCTGTGAGGCAAATGGACAGCATAAATTTCAACATCGGCCACTTTACAAACCTTGATCTGCACTCTGCTTCGTTAGAGGGAAACCTAGAATGCTTAGGGTGTGGAAACAGGTCATTTGGCCCATTGAGTCCACAGCGACCCTCCGAACAGCATTCCACCCAGACCCTTCCCCCCTACACTATCCTTATAACATGCATTCCCCATGGTTAATTCATCTAACCTGCACATCATAGAACCCCTACAATGTGGATACAGGCCCTTCGGCCCAACAAGCCCACACCAACCCTCAGAGCATCCCACCAAGACCCATCACCAATAACCCACCTAATCTACACATCCCTAAACGCTACGGGCCATTTAGCATGGCCAATCCACTCTAACCTGAACATCTTTAGACTGTGGGAGGAAACCGGAGCACCTGGAGGAAACCCTCACAGACACGGGGAGAATGTGCAAACTCCACATGGACAGTCGCCCGAGGGTGGAATTGAACCCTGGCTCCTGGTGCTGTGAGGCTGCAGTGCTAACCGCTGAGCTATCATGCCGCACCATATTTCTACGTTACTAGAGTTTTTAATATTGATTTCGAATGTGTTACTGGCTCATCTATCCAACAGACACCTCCTGAAGAGTTACATGCATGTCACATTCCCTTTATCGCAGCAAGTGACGTCTTCAAATAGTTCCAAGAAATAAAGCACAAACTGCTCTATGCTTCCTACATCCAGCAAACTCTTCATGTATCCGCTGTCTTACAAGAGTTGAGCGAATCTCCTTCTTTTGGCTTGGTCCTGGACAGTGTTCAGAAATGGGGTGGACGCAGATTACATTGATATTCCCACTGAAGCAGTGAGCAGCGAACATCGCAAACAAATTACTGGTACCCTGGGTGGGGGTGAGAAGGGAGTGAGGGCTGTAGATTCTTACAGGGGCAGGTTGGACAGCCTGGCTCTGAGCTGTGGTGGGGGTACAGAGATAGGGGGATGCATCAAGTCTCTCTAACCAGGGCCTGAGCTGCGAGGGACCCACTGTTGTCAGGTTGGGGTGCTGGGCTTTGTACAAAGGTCAGGGGAGGGAAAAGGGGAAGGGGCTGCAGTGTACTGGGTTGGAAGAGGGTCACTCTGTACTGGGTCAGGGAGGGCCTACTGTGATCTGGATGGGGAGGGGCTGTTGTGTGGTGGGTGGGGAAGGAGCTGTTGTGTGGTGGGTGGGGAGGGGCTGTTGTGTGTTGGGTGGGGAAGGAGCTGTTGTGTGGTGGGTGGGGAAGGAGCTGTTGTGTGGTGGGTGGGGAGGGGCTGTTGTGCGGTGTGTCAGGGAAGGGGCTGTTGTGTGGTCAGTGGGGGAGGGGCTGTTGTGCAGTGGGTGGGAAGGGGCTGTTGTGCGGTGGGTGGGGAAGGAGCTATTGTGCGGTGGGTGGGGAGGGGCTGCTGTGTGGTCATTGGGGGAGGGGCTGTTGTGTGGTTTGTCGGGGAAGGGGCTGTTGTGCAGTGGGTGGGGAAGGGCTGTTGTGCGGTGGGTGGGGGAGGGGCTGTTGTGTGGTGGGTGGGGGAGGAGCTGTTGTGCGGTCAGTGGGGGAGGGGCTGTTGTGCTGTGGGTGGGGAAGGGCTGTTGTGCTGTGGGTGGGGAAGGACTGTTGTGCAGTGGGTGGGGAAGGGCTGTTGTGCGGTGGGTGGGGAGGGGATGTTGTGCGGTGGGTGGGGAAGGGCTGTTGTGCTGTGGGTGGGGAGGGGCTGTTGTGCGGTGGGTGGGGAGGGGCTGTTGTGCGGTGGGTGGGGGAGGGGCTGTTGTGTGGTGGGTGGGGGAGGAGCTGTTGTGCGGTCAGTGGGGGAGGGGCTGTTGTGCTGTGGGTGGGGAAGGACTGTTGTGCAGTGGGTGGGGAAGGGCTGTTGTGCGGTGGGTGGGGAGGGGATGTTGTGCGGTGGGTGGGGAGGGGCTGTTGTGCAGTGGGTGGGGAAGGGCTGTTGTGCTGTGGGTGGGGAGGGGCTGTTGTGCAGTGGGTGGGGAGGGGCTGTTGTGCAGTGGGTGGGGAGGGGCTGTTGTGCGGCCAGTGGGGGAGGGGCTGTTGTGCATTGGGTGGGGGAGGGGATGTTGTGCGGTGGGTGGGGAGGGGATGTTGTGCGGCCAGTGGGGGAGGGGCTGTTGTGCATTGGGTGGGGGAGGGGATGTTGTGCGGTGGGTGGGGAGGGGATGTTGTGCGGTGGGTGGGGAGGGGCTGTTGTGCAGTGGGTGGGGAGGGGCTGTTGTGCAGTGGGTGGGGAGGGGCTGTTGTGCAGTGGGTGGGGAGGGGCTGTTGTGCGGTGGGTGGGGAGGGGATGTTGTGCGGTGGGTGGGGAGGGGATGTTGTGCGGTGGGTGGGGAAGGGCTGTTGTGCGGTGGGTGGGGGAGGGGCTGTTGTGCGGTGGGTGGGGAGGGGCTGTTGTGCGGTGGGTGGGGAGGGGCTGTTGTGCAGTGGGTGGGGAGGGGCTGTTGTGCAGTGGGTGGGGAGGGGCTGTTGTGCAGTGGGTGGGGAGGGGCTGTTGTGCGGTGGGTGGGGAGGGGATGTTGTGCGGTGGGTGGGGAAGGGCTGTTGTGCGGTGGGTGGGGAAGGGCTGTTGTGCGGTGGGTGGGGGAGGGGCTGTTGTGCGGTGGGTGGGGAGGGGCTGTTGTGCGGTGGGTGGGGAGGGGCTGTTGTGCAGTGGGTGGGGAGGGGCTGTTGTGCGGTGGGTGGGGAGGGGATGTTGTGCGGTGGGTGGGGAGGGGATGTTGTGCGGTGGGTGGGGAGGGGCTGTTGTGCAGTGGGTGGGGAGGGGCTGTTGTGCGGTGGGTGGGGAGGGGCTGTTGTGCGGTGGGTGGGGAGGGGATGTTGTGCGGTGGGTGGGGGAGGAGCTGTTGCACGGCCAGTGGGGGAGGGGCTGTTATGCATTGGGTGGGGAAGGGCTGTTGTGCAGTGGGTGGGGAGGGGCTGTTGTGCGGTGGGTGGGTAACGGCCCTATTGGGTTTGGAAGGTGCTGTGTAAGGATCTTGGCTGAATTAAAAGTCTAATGATGACTGTGAGTCCATTGGTAATGTCGGGGGTAAAACCCATCTGGTTCACTAATGCCCTTCCTTTAGGGAAGGAAACTGCCATCCTTACTTGGATTGGCCTCCATGTGACTCCAGACCCACAGCAATGTGGTTGACTCTTAACTACCCTATGGACTAGCCATCCATGAATGAATAATCTAAGACAGGTCTCTGATGTGAGTCAATGGTCACTCAGGATTCTTCCAATAACCTGGGTCTTAACAAGAGATGGGAGTGGGATAACACCCGGAGCATTGTGGGCGGATTTGGTTGCGCTGCCTGAGGGTGGGTACCTTCACCATTGAGGGACTGCAGCAGAGGTTCACTGGGGAAAGTAGGACTGTCCCACCAGGAGAGGTTGGTTCGAATGGGGCCCGTACTCACTACGGCTGAGAAAGGATGAGTGTGGCTCTGACAGAAGCAAGTAAAATTCTAACAGGGCCGGTCAGATTTGATGCAGGGAGGGTGTTTCCCCCTTTGGGTGGGGAGGGGGTCTCAGACAAGGGATCACGTTTCCCCAGAGAGCAGGAGACACAGATGCATGGGATAATTTTAAGACAGTGGGAGATTGGTTCTTAACTGTAAAGAGCATTGGACCAGGCTAGAAAATCAAGTTGAGGAAATAACCTGTTCAACCATTCAATCCTGATCAACAACTTATTGAGTAGTGGAGCAGATTTGAGGGGCTGAATGGCCCTCATATTTTTACAGACCACCCCAAACTCTCCCAAAATTCATTAAGGAGATAGCCAAGACTCTAACTTGATCTTATTTTAAAAGCAAATGAAAGACATTGCATTCCAGATACAATTCCATTGGTCAACCTACTCGACTTTAAGCAAAACCCACTTTATTTTGACCCTCCAGCTAAAATACAGACAAAATAAAAAAGAAAGGAATTGATTAACTGTAATTCTATCAAAGTCCTTAACAGAATGATATATATTAACTATTACTAATACACTGTTCCAATATAGCAACATCCCATAAACACACACTTTGCAAAGGCAAATTCAGTAAATAGATTATCTCACATGTAATTCTAGCAGCAAGAAGAGACCCCCAGCTTTTGGCTATAACAGAGAGAGGAATAAAGCATCTACATGCAGCTTCAATACCCCAGTAACTGCTGAAAGCTAAAACTGAAATTCCTGGTTCTGTGGGAGCTTGGCCCCACCCATTCAGGCTGCTTCTATTGTTCCAACTTCAAAATAAATCCCCAAGGCCTCACAAGCTGTTTACGTTATTGGCTTTTGCAGACCACTCAGCATTTGTGTCTCAATCTTCATAAAAAAAGGACAGAATACACCTCTTAAAGCCATTGTACCATCACACTATTCCATATATTAATGCATTTCTGCTGATCATGAATTGCACTGGCATATATACCTGGGATTGATCCTGGTATCTAAGCTTTCTCTAGCACCTCAATTTGCTCTTACAAAGCCTCCATTTTCCTTTGGTCTCTGGTTCCAATGTGAACCCTGACTCCAGGTGACTCCAGTTTCCAATGTGAATCCTGACTCCAGGTTCCAATATGAACCCTGACTCTACGTTCCAATGTAAACCCTGACTCCAGGTTCAAATGTGAATCCTGACTCCAGGTTCTAGTGTGAACCTTAACTTCAAGTACAAACAGAAGTGAAAACTCTACCTCTTTCACAAAGCTTTTTACTTATTCATGGAGCATGGTCTCAAGTCAAATATTTGTTGCTTTTCCCTAATTGCCCTCAGAGATGAACTGTCTTCATTAGCATGGCATCTAGGTTGGCCCACAATGCCTTAAGGGAGGGAATTCCAGGATATTGACCCAACGTCTCTGAAGGAACAGTGATCTATTTCCAAGTCAGAATGGTGAGTGGTTTGGAGGGAAACCTGCAGGGAGTGATGTTCCCATGTATCTACTGCCCTTGTCTTTCTGAGGTTCTACATAAATGTAAGCCGCTGTTGGTTATTGAGATTGGGTGCTCGGAAGGTGCTGTTGGAGGATCCATGCTGAGACGCTACGGTGTGTCTTGTAAAAAATACAAACATGGCAGTATTGTCAACAGAGTGAATGTTGAAGGTGGTAGATGTGGTGCCAATCAAGCGGCTGCTTTGTCCTGGATGGTGCCAGGCTTCTTGAGTGTTGCTGGGGCTGCATCCATCCAGGCAAGTGGGGAGTGTTCCATCCCACTCCTGACTTGTGCCTTGCAGATGGTGGGATAGGCTTTGGGGAGTCAGGAGGTGAGTTACTTTCTGCAGGATCCCCAGTTTCTGACCTGCTCTTGTAGCCTCTGTACTGATATGGTAGCTCCAGTGGAGTTATTGGTCGATGATAACTCCACAGAATATTGATGAGATTTATAAACCAGATGCTAATTTATTTTGGTTTACAATTTTAAAAATAAGATGCAACTCAAATCTCTTCATTTTGAAGAATGTATTATCATTAATGTTATAGAAACATAGCAAATAGAAAAGGGAGGAGGCCATTCAGCCCTTTGAGCCTGCTCCAACATTCAATATGATCATGGCTCATCATCCAACTCTGTCCCCTTTCTGGCTTTCTCCCCATACCATTTGATCCCCTTCGGCCCTGAGAACTATACCCAACTCCTTTTTGAAAACATTCAATGTTTTGACCTCAACTGCTTTCTGTGGCAGAGAATTCCATCGGCTCCTCACTCTCTGGGCAAAGACATTTTTCCTCATCTCAGTCCTGCATGGCCTACCCCATAACCTTACACTGTGATCCATGGTCCTAGAATCACCAGACATTGGGATCACCTTGCCTGCATTAACCCTCTCTAGTCCTGTTAGAATTTCACAGGTTTCTTGAAGATTCCCCCAGCCCGTCCCTCCTTCTCAACTTTCTAACTCCCAGAGGATGGAGTAGTAACCAATCCAGTCTCTCTTCATACCTCAGTCCCAGGGATCAGTCTAGTAGACCTTTGTTGCAATCCCCCAACAGCCAGAATATCCTTCCTCAGATTGGGTTATTGTCCTGGCCGAGTTCAAATTCCCTAATATCGATTGGAACTTCCAAAGTGTAAATAGTTTGGATGGAACAGATTTTGTCAGGTGGGTCCAGGAAGGATTTCTGACTCAATATGTCAACAGGCCAACTAGAGGGGAGGCCATATTGGATTTGGTGCTTGGCAATGAACCAGGCTGGATGTCTCTTGGTGGGAGACCATTTCGGTGACAGTGATCACAACTCCCTGACCTTTTCTGTCGTCATGGAGAGGGATAGGAGCAGATGGTATGGGGAAGTATGTAATTGGTGGGGGGAGGGGGATTGGGCAAGAACTGTGGAGCACCAGTTGGGATCAGATGCTCTCAGGGAAGTGCACGATAGAAATGTGAAGGTTGTTTAGGGAGCAGGTGCTACAGGCACTGGATAGGTTTGTCCCATTGAGGCAAGAAAAGGACGGTAAGATGAAGGAACCTTGGATGATAGGACATGTTGAGCACCTCATCAAGAGGAGGAAGGAAGCTTACTTAACATTGAGGAAGCAAGGATCGGACAGGGCACTAGAGGGTTACAAGGTAGCCAGGAAGGAATTGAAGAATGGGCTTAGGAGAGCTAGAAGGGGGTATGAGGATCAAGGAAAACCCCAAGGCTTTCTATACTTATGTGAGGAACTAGAGGTTAGCCAGAGTGAGGGTAGGGCCAATCAGGGATAGTGGAGGGAAGTTGTGTGCAGGGTCAGAGGAGGTAGGGGAGGTCCATAATGAATACATTGCTTCAGTATTCACCTGTGAGAGGGACCTTGACATTTGTGAGGACAGTGTGAAACAGGCTGATATGCTCAAACAGGTTGATGTTAGGAAGGAGGATGTGTTAGAAATTTTGAAAAACGTGAGAATAGGTAAGTACCCTATGCCAGACGGGATATACCCAAGGTTTCTATGGGACATGAGGGAAGAGATTGCTGCCCCTTTGGCAATGATCTTTGTGTCCTCACTGTCCACTGGAGTAGTACCAGAAGATTGGAGGGTGGCAAATGTCATTCCCTTGTTCAAGAAAGGGAATAGGGACATTCCTAGAAATTACAGACCAGTCAGTCTTCCTTCTGTGGTGGGGAAGTTATTGCACAGGATTCTGAGAGATAATATTTATGATTATTTGGAAAAGCACAGTTTGATTAGAGACATTCAGCATGGCTTTGTGAGGGGCAGGTCATGCCTCACAAACCTAACTGAATTCTTTGAGGACGTAACAAAACACATCGATGAAGGTAGAGCAGTGGATGTGGTGTATATGGATTTTAGCAAGGCATTCAATAAGGTTCCACGTGGTAGGCTGATTCAGAAAGTAAGCAGGCATGGGATTCAGGGAAATTTGGCTGTCTGGATGCAGAATTGGCTGTCCAATAGAAGACAGAGGGTGGTAGTAGATGGAAAGTATTCAGCCTGGAGCTCCGTGATGTTCCACAGGGGTCTGTTCTGGGACCTCTGCTCTTTGTGATCTTTATAAATGACTTGGATGAGGAAGTGGAAGGGTGGGTTAGTAAGTTGCTGATGACACGAAGGTTGGTGGAGTTGTGGATAGCATGGAGGGCTGTTGTAGGTTGCAGTGGGACATTGACAGGATGCAGAGCTGGGCAAAGAAGTGGCAGATGGAATTCAACCTGGAAAAGTGTGAAGTGATTCATAGAACATAGAACAATACAATGCAGAACAGGCCCTTCGGCCCTCAATGTTGCACCGACCTGTGAATTCATCTAAGCCCATCCCACTACACTATCCCATCATCACCCATATGCTTATCCAAGGGCTGTTTAAATGCCCCTAATGTGGCTGAGTTAACTACATGTTGTAGGCTGGTGAGCCCTTGTCAATGGCAGGCAAATTGTTAGAGAAGATTCTTTGGGACAGAATTTGCTCGCATTTAGAGTAGAATGAGCTTAACATAGAACATAGAACATAGAACATTACAGCAGAGTCCAGGCCCTTCGGCCCTCGATGTTGTGCCGACCTGTCATACCGATCTGAAGCCCATCTAACCTACACTATTCCACGTATGTCCATACGCTTATTTGGAAGGTCAAATTTGTATGAAGAATACAGGGTTAACAGCAGGATCCTTGGCATTGTGAAGGAACAGAGAGACCTTGGGACTCATGTCATTAGATCCCTCAAGTTGCCACCCAAGTTGATAGGGTTGTTAAGAAGGCACATGGTGTGTTGGCTTTCATTGGCAGGGGAATTGAGTTTAAGAGCCGCGAGGTTATGCTGCAGCTCTATGAAACGCTGGTTAGACCAAATTTGGAATATTGTGTTCAGTTCTGGTCACCTCATTATAGGAAAGATGTGGAAGCTTTGGAGAGGATGCAGAGGAGATTTACCAGGGTGCTGCCTGGAATGGAGGGCAGTTCTTATGAGGAAAGGTTGAGGGAGCTAGGGCTTTTCTCATTGGAACAAAGAAGGATGAGAGGTGACTTGATAGAGATGTGCAAGATGATGAGAGGCGTAGATAGAGTGGATAGCCAGAGACATTTTCCCAGGGCAGAAATGACTATTACAAGGGGGCATAATTTTGAGGTGATTGGAGGAAGGTACAGGGGAGATGTCAGAGGTAGGTTCTTCACACAGAGTGTGGTGGGTGTGTGGAATGTGCTGCCGGCAGTGGTAGTGGAGTCAAATACTTTAGAGACTTTTGACTGACTGTTGGATAGACACATGGAGGACAGTAAAATTTAGGGTATGCAGGGTAGATTGATGTCGTAGGATAATAGGTTGGCACAACATCGTGGGCCGAAGGGCCTGTACTGTGCTGTGCTATCCTATGTTCAACGTAGATAAAGAGACCAAGCTACCCATAACATTCCAGGTGTGGCCTCACCACAGCCCCATACAATCGCAACAAGAGCATCTCTTGACTGATGGCCCCATTTCCCCCCACCCCGTTATCAGTGGACCCCACCGACAATCTCTTCTTCATCGCCTTAGACACACAGTTCTCCGATGATGGCAGAGATAACATCACTGTTCCAGTGCAAGGTAAAACAGTTTGACCAATGGAAGTTTGGCTGAAGATTTGCAGGTGGCTTAGACTGATGGGTA
Organism: Stegostoma tigrinum; assembly: GCF_030684315.1. NCBI lineage: Eukaryota > Metazoa > Chordata > Chondrichthyes > Orectolobiformes > Stegostomatidae > Stegostoma > Stegostoma tigrinum. The sequence goes on along the minus strand of NC_081376.1, from coordinate 49,839,343 downwards.
GGCAGCTGTTCCTTGTAATGGAGTTTTTTTTTGATAACCTCCAGTGGGCTGCTGTGATCCATAAGTGCGTGCCTTATTAAGTACAGAAGTACCAGCAAAGTGGGGACATATGGCTTTAATTGGTTGTTAGTTAGTGCTAACCATTTTGTTTCAAGTGGAATTAAGTAGGTCACACAAATTGAGAAATGACAATTGGCAACAGGCTTCAGAATGAGGCAGCAAACAGAATGACTAGGGGCTGTTTATTTCATCTGATGTTTCTCTGGTTTGTAGTTTCTTGTAGTTATTTGTGTTTCCAAATCCTTTTGCCGGGGGAACGGAAAGCAGCGTTGTGAGGTTTCCATGAGAATTGTTTCCAACGGGCCTTGCTCAAACTCCAAAAGACTGAGTTTAAGAGCAGTGGGAGCCTCTCTCCCCATGGGGGAGGAGGAAGGACTCAGAGATTAGATTAGATTCCCTACAGCGTGGAAACAGGCCCTTCGACCCAACAAGTCCACACTGCCCCTTGGGGCATCCCACCCAGACCCATCCCCCTATAACCCACACACCCCTGAACACTTTGGGCAATTTAGCATGGCCAATCCACCTAGCCTGCACATCTTTGGACTGTGGGAGGAAACCGGAGCACCCGGAGGAAACCCACGCAGACACGGGGAGAATGTGCAAACTCCGCACAGACAGTTACCCGAGGCTGGAATCGAACCCAGGTCCCTGGCGCTGCGAGGCTGCAGTGCTAAGCACTGAGCCACCGTGCCACCCCAGTCTCCAGGAGGTAACCATCCTTCAGCAAGTGAGGCAGGAGCAAGGCAATGGAAAAGCAGGAGGCTCAGGTGGAGACATTGCAGGGACTCCCAGGGAGGTTTGCAGCGGTCTGCTGTTCATTGATAAAGTTACGCAGCAAATAGTGTCAGAGGCGTTGTAGATACCAGGAGAAACACTGATATACTGGAAGAGTTGAAAGTGGCAAGTGGTAGTTGTAAATTATTACATCAATTGAAGGAGAAATCACAACTGGATTGGAATTCACAAACAGTTCATACGAACACTATTAGGAGTGGGAGTGGCCAGTTCAGCGCTTTGAACCCCCTGTGCCATTTAATCTAATCCTGGCCTCAACCCCACCGACCCGCCTGCTCCCTGTAGCCCCTTGTGTCGCTTCTCATCAGAAATGTACCTACTTCTTTCTTAAATGTGTTGATTGATTCTGCCTCCACTACACTCTGGGGCAGTGATTTTTTGACCCTCTGAGATAAGTAGTTTCTCCTCGTCTCAGTTTTGAACCTCCCTCCTGTCACTCTGTATCTATGACGTCTTGTTTGAGACTGTCCCAGAAGGGGGAACATCTGTTCAATGTCCACCTTACCAATCCCCATTAGCATTTTATATACCTCAGTCAGATCCCCCCTCGTTCTTCTGAATTCCAGTGAGTACAAGCCCAAGCTATTCATCTGTTCCTCATATGACAAGTGTTTTCCTCCCAGGAATCAATCTGTTGAAATTCCTCTGAACTGACTCCAGTTCCACTACATCCTTCCTCAAGTAAGGAGACCAAAACTAGATAAAATAATCAAGGTTTCCTTCTTCATTTACAAGATAGAGACACAACTAAACAAGTCGATAGCATCCAGCTGACTCTGACTTACCCTCTGAGATAGCTTCACAAACCATTCAGCTGCTTCACGGTGTGCTTTGACAAAGTCGACTGGGATTAGGAACAGATAGAATCCTCCACTTCCGTAAAAGGGTAGAACAAATCTCTGAGGCTTCCTCTGCCCAGTCTTCCATGGGGACAACAGGTGGGGGTCTAACCTGAGGGTTACCATGCCTCAGAGGAGGGGAGAGGTTGGGATGGACATTTTACTTCGTGGGAGCCTTAGTCAGTGTGGGAATCAAACCCATGCAGTTGGCATCACAAACAAGACATCCGGCCAACTGAGCTAACCGACCCTAACTCAAGCTTTGAAATTTTGAACACTTTTACAGCTCACCCATTCCAAGCTGATCTGCTGTTCGGAGTTCAAATTCCTCCTTAGAGCCAATCATAATCTAGTGTCCTTTCGGGAAGGAAACTGTCATCCTTACCTGTGATAATGGGAACTGCAGATGCTGGAGAATCCAAGATAATAAAATGTGAGGCTGGATGAACACAGCAGGCCAAGCAGCATCTCAGAAGCACAAAAGCTGACGTTTCGGGCCTAGACCCTTCATCAGAGAGGGAGATGGGGTGAGGGTTCTGGAATAAATAGGGAGAGAGGGGGAGGCAGACCGAAGATGGAGAGAAAAGAAGATAGGTGGAGAGGAGAGGATAGGTGGGAAGGTAGGGAGGGGATAGGTCAGTCCAGGGAAGACGGACAGGTCAAGGAGGTGGGATGACGTTACCAGGTAGGAGATGGAGGTGCGGCTTGGGGTGGGAGGAAGGGATGGGTGAGAGGAAGAACAGTTTAGGGAGGCAGAGACAGATTGGACTGGTTTTGGGATGCAGTGGGTGGAGGGGAAGAGCTGGGCTGGTTGTGTGGTGCAGTGGGGGGAGGGGACGAACTGGGCTGGTTTTGGGATGCGGTGGGGGAAGGGGAGATTTTGAAGCTGGTGAAGTCCACATTGATACCATTGGGCTGCAGGGTTCCCAAGCGGAATATGAGTTGCTGTTCCTGCAACCTTTGGGTGGCATCATTGTGGCACTGCGGGAGGCCCATGATGGACATGTCATCTAAAGAATGGGAGGGGGAGTGGAAATGGTTTGCAACTGGGAGGTGCAGTTGTTTATTGCGAACCGAGCGGAGGTGTTCTGCAAAGCGGTCCCCAAGCCTCCGCTTGGTTTCCCCAATGTAGAGGAAGCCACACCGGGTACAACGGATGCAGTATACCACATTGGCAGATGTGCAGGTGAACCTCTGCTTAATATGGAAAGTCATCTTGGGGCCTGGGATAGGGGTGAGGTGTTATGTTTCATTGGCTGCTCCTGTGGTTTAGGTCATTTTTAGTCACTTTTTCATCATGGAAAGGATTGGCAATGTTTTGTGTTGAAGCATTTGTGTGTAAAAGAGCAGGAATTTCCTCAGGCTCCCAACAAACCCACAGGATTCAGCAATCACAGTGAGAAGTTAGGGGAAGGATGTGTGGAGGAGCTGGGTTCAAATGAGGGCATTCAGGAGGGGCATCGGATGGTTAGTTGAATAGAAATGGTGCGTAGAGATAAGAGCAAAAAAAGGGATGAAAGATATAGGACAGATGTCAGAGGTAGTTTCTTTACTCAGAGAGTAGTAAGGGAATTGAACGCTTTGCCTGCAACGGTAGTAGATTCGCCAACTTTAGGTACATTTAAGTCATCATTGGATAAGCACATAGACGTACATGGAATAGTGTAGGTTAGATGGGCTTGAGATCGGTATGACAGGTCGGCACAACATCGAGGGCTGAAGGGCCTGTACTGTGTTGTAATGTTCTATGTTCTATGTTCTATGAAGTAATATAACCAGTATAGATATGTTGGGCCGAATGGTCTACCTCTGCATCAGAACATTTCTGAAATTCCATGATCTAGCCATTGAATTTGAAGGCTAAACCCAGTAGCGCATCGATGGCCAGGACACCATTGTTGTATTTCCTTAATTAACCTTGAATAGCCATAGTATTGTGCTCCTGAGATGCTGCTGGGCCTGCTGTGTTCATCCAGCCTCACATTTTATTATCTTGAATAGCCATGAGCCAGCTTCTGGCCATGGGCTGTTGGGATATCCAGAGGCCTAACAGGGAAGATGATCCAGAAGTGATCCCTGGGAGGGCAGGACTGATGCATGAGGAAGGACTGGAAGGGTTAGGGCCAAATTCACTGGAGTTTGGAAGAATAAGAGGGCCCTCATAGAAACCTATAAAATTCAAACTGGACTAGTCAGTTTGGGAAGGCGATGGCCCAGTGGTATAGTTGTGGACTGTTAATCCATAGACCCAGATAATTTTCTGGGGACCTGGGTTCAAATCCTGCCAGGGCAGATGGTGGAATTTAAATTCAATAAAATATCTGGAATGAAGAATCTAATGATGAACGCGACATATTGTCGATTGTTGGGGAAAAACCTATCTCACTCGCTAATGTCATTTAGAGAAAGAGAGGGGATGTCTGAGTGACATTATCACTGGGCTTTTAATCCAGGGACCTGGGTTCAAATCCCACCAGGGCAGATGGTGGAATTGGAATTCAATTAGTGGGCACCACGGTGGCTCAGTGGTTAGCACTGCTGCCACACAGTGCCAGGGACCCAGGTTCAGTTCCAGCCTCAGGAGACTGTGTGCGGTTTGCACATTCTCCCCGTGTCTGTGCGGGCTTCCTTCAGGTGCTCCAGTTCCCTCCCACATCCCAAAGATGTGCAGATTAGGGTGGATTGGCCACGGAAAATTGCCCATAGTGTTCAGAGATGTGTAGGTTAGGTGGGTTATAGGGGATGGGTCTTGGTGGGATGCTCTGAGGATTGGTGTGGACTTGTTGGGTCGAAGGGCCTGTTTCCACACTGTAGGGTCTCTATGAATCTGGTATCCTTACCTGGTCTGGCCTACATGTGACTGCAGACCCACAGCAATGTGGTTGAATGTTAACTGCCCCCCGGGCAATTAGGGATGGGCAATAAATGCTGCCTCGCTAGCGACACCCCTTATTACCATGAATGAATTAAGGGAAAAAAACACTGGAAGAATGTTACCAACAGTTATGGAGCCCAGAATTGGGAGTTACAATCCAAGAATGCAAGGTTTTAGTGCTGAGCTGAGGGGAGATGCCTTTACCCAGACAGTGAGGAGCCCGTGGAATTCTCTGCAACAGAAAGTAGTTGAGGCCAAAACATGGAATGTTTTTAAGAAGGAGTTAGGTACAGTTCTTAGGGCTAACGGGATCAAATAATTTGGGGAGAAAGTGGGTAAAGGGGACTGAGTTGGATGACCAGCCGTGCCCCTGCTCCTGTTTTCAGTGGTGTCAATGGCATGGATTAGGGCACAGTCCTTGACCTTCATGTAGTGAGAGTCAGGCAGAGAGAGCTGGAGACTGCATTGTATCTAAATCTCCACATTTCACATTGGTGTAAAAAATGCCCATTTCCACAGCAACGCCGACTCCCTGGGTGAGCTGTAAGGCATCAGCACAATAAAGTTTATAAACCTGACCTTTTCTTTCTGATGAAACAAAAGCATCGCCCTGTCAGTGATCCCATTCATTCTCTACGCTCTCTTCATAAAGATAGCTCTGAGGCTGGAAAAATTAACAACCAGTTTATTGGCAGTTATGTTCTTCTGGTGGCATTTCCACACTAATAGAAAAGTTATTAAAAAGGTTAATCAACATAAATTACCGATTTATTTGTGTGTGAGTCATTGGGCGCAAGGGAAAGTTCAAAAAAAATGTTGATGTATGTTTACTGTTGTGTTTTATTGTGGTTTTGTAAGCATCACAATGAAATCTCCTTCAAACATACTTAGAAATACAAAATACAGACACATGTAAATCACCAAACTGATAATCCCTATCATTAACAAGGCAAAAGGATGCGAAAGAGGTTTGGAGATACAGACTGGAGTTTTTTGAAGTCAACTTTTGTCTGTTATTTCATTAGGTGAATTCTGATAGGGCATGTTTGTACAAACAGCTTTTCAGATCCAAAAGATTTACAAGGATGATGCCAGGGTTGGAGGGTTTGAGCTACAGGGAGGGGCTGAATAGCCTGGGGCTATTTTCCCTGGAACATCGGAGCATGAGGGCTGACCTTATAGAGGTTTATAAAATCATGAAGGACAGGAACAGGATGAATAGACAAGATCTTTTCCCCAGGGTGGGGGAGTCCAAAACTAAAGGGCTTAGGTTTAAGGTGAGAGGGGAAAGATTTAAAAGGGACCTGAGGGGAAACCTTTTCACAGAGTGGGTGGTGCATGCATGGAACGAGCTGCCAGAGGAAGTGGTGGAGGCTGGTACAATTACAGCATTTAAAAGGCATCTGGATGGGTATGTGAATAGGAAGGGTTTAGAGGACATGGGCCAAATGTTGGCAAATGGGATTAGATTAATTTGGGATGTCCGGTCAGCACAGAGGAGTTGGACTAAAGGGTCTGTTTCCATTCTGTACATCTCTATGACTCTATTTATATTTCCTAAAACAAAAATCCAGCTCTAAATCTAGAGAAGAAATGTTCGAATGAATCGTTGCAATAGCTACAATAAAAAGTGAAATAATTGAACTCAATTGTTGCATGAAATGTGAGTTTCAGAATGAATTGTTCAAGCAAAGGATATTTCAGCAACCTCTTCCTGAAAGACAGAATATTTTTGGGAATCCTTCCGAGAAATGCATGGTGCTGTCAGATATTCCTGTGTTGCACGATGAGAAATATATCACCAGCATATTTCAGGGACACAGTGGGATTACAGAGCAGGGAAACGGGAGGGGGCTATCTTGAGGAGCTGGAACACACCTGAATTTCAAGGAGAGCGAGTAAAATCCCTCATGATTTAGTGGATAAAGCCAAGCAGCCCACTACTAAGATCATGTGGTAGGCTTATAAGCATACGAGCCAGTGGACTAGACCAGATGCCCTCAAAATATGTTATGAATGTTGCGTAGACCCTACCTTTTTCCTTATTTTTAAAAGGCAAATGTGAAGTGCCATGTTCTAGATGCAATGTGGCTTCAAATTATTTGACGTTAAGCTGAGCATAATTTATTTAAACACCATTTTTAAATTCCGAGCAAAAGAAAGAGGAACTTAGAATAACAACACTACTGGAAAACTTAGCAATAATAAATACAGTACCAATTACTAATTAACTGTTCCAATATAGTAACATCTCATAAACACATCCTTAGAACTTAGAATCCCTACAGTGTGGAAACAGAGCACTTGGCCCATCAAGTCCATACTAACCATCTGAAGACCATCCCACCCAAACCCCACTCCATCCTTGTAACTGTGCATTTTTCATGGCTAACCTACCACACCAGCACAACGCTAGACACTACAGGCAAAATCCCATGGCCAATCCACCTAACCTGCACATCTTTGGACTGTGGGATGAAACTGGAGCACCCGGAGGAAACCCACACAGACACGGGGAGAATGTGCAAACTCCACACAGGCAGTTGCCCGAGGGTGGAATCGAACCTGGGTCCCTGGCGCTGTGAGGCTGCAGTGCTAACCACTGAGCCACCGTGCTGCCCTGATCTTTGGGAAGAAAACAAATTCAGACACAGGTTCTCACACGCAGTTCTCCAATCCAGGAGGAAAAAAGTACATTTAGAGAAAATTCAGAGAGAGTAGCAGCCAGGAGACATTCACTGAAATTTCCAACTCTGTTGAGATCTAATAGCTTCTGATACAACTGAAAAAAAAACAGAATGCAGAAATCTGGATCTTTGAAAGCTGGCCATACCCATTGAAAGAAAATCTCCAAGGCCTCCCAAGCTGTTTACTCAAGTGGCGAAACCTCGTCATTACAACTCCTGTTCAAAACAAAGGACAAAAATCATCTCTTAAAGACAATGCATCATCACACAGTTTCAAACATGATCATCTTATTAAATCTTGTATTGACAACATACAATTGTAGCTTCTTCTTAAAGGCATAAGGAACTCCTACAACACCGAAGCAAAGTCCATACCTGTGAGTGAGGGGGCCTCGGATTAAGTCAGGAAGTGTGTAATAACATCCCTGGGCATGTTGGTTTGAAAATATCTGTAGTAGACTGTGGGAAGGTTCATGCACATGCAACTTAAATGGGGGTGTCCTGCTATAACAGGAGGAAGTGGGAAAAGGAACCTGATGTAGTAGCTGTAATATAAATCCTGCTGGTCCGGTTCAGCTTCAGATCAATGGTAAAGCTTTCAATACGTTGGTACTGGGGGTTTCAGAGATGGTGATGCCATTGAATGCCGGAGGGTTATGGTTAAGTTCTCTTGTTAGGCTTGATTATGTGTGTGGCGTGAATGTTACTTGCCACACATCAGCTGAATTTTATCCAGGTCTTGCTACTTATGGAGAAAGGCAACTTCAGCATTTGAGGAGTTTGCAAACAGGACCAGCATTTCTGCAGGGAGTTCAGCAGGGCCTCATTGAACATATTTTAAGTTGATTTGATTTACTATTGTCACATGCACCGGGATACAGTGGAAAGTATTGTTTTGCTTGCTGTACAGACAAACCATACCTTACATACGTACATCAGGGTAATGGAACAGAATGCAGAGAAGGTGCAAAGAAAGATCAACCCGGTGTGGCTTCCTCTACATTGGGGAAACCAAGCGGAGGCTTGGGGACCGCTTTGCAGAACACCTCCGCTCGGTTCGCAATACGCAACTGCACCTCCCAGTCGCAAACCATTTCCACTCCCCCTCCCATTCTTTAGATGACATGTCCATCATGGGCCTCCTGCAGTGCCACAATGATGCCACCCAAAGGTTGCAGGAACAGCAACTCATATTCCGCTTGGGAACCCTGCAGCCCAATGGTATCAATGTGGGCTTCACCAGCTTCAAAATCTCCCCTTCCCCCACCGCATCCCAAAACCAGCCCAGTTCGTCCCCTCCCCCCACTGCACCACACAACCAGCCCAGCTCTTCCCCTCCACCCACTGCATCCCAAAACCAGTCCAACCTGTCTCTGCCTCCCTAACCTGTTCTTCCTCTCACCCATCCCTTCCTCCCACCCCAAGCCGCACCTCCATCTCCTAACTGGTAACGTCATCCCACCTCCTTGACCTGTCCGTCTTCCCTGGACTGACCTATCCCCTCCCTACCTCCCCACCTATACTCTCCTCTCCACCTATCTTCTTTTCTCTCCATCTTCGGTCCGCCTCCCCCCCCCTCCCTATTTATTCCAGTTCCCTCTCCCCATCCCCCTCTCTGATGAAGGGTCTAGGCCCGAAACGTCAGCTTTTGTGCTCCTGAGATGCTACTTGGCCTGCTGTGTTCATCCAGCCTCACGTTTTATTATCAACTCCAATATATATTCCTAAGTCTGATAACAGCAGGGAAGGAACTGGTCTTGAATTTGTTGGTATGTGCGTTTGAATTTTTGTGTCTGATGGGAGACAGTGGTAGAGAGTACAAACAGTGTGGGAGGGGTCTTTGGTTGTGTTGGGTGCTTTCTCGGGAAGCGTAGACGGAGTCAATGAAAAGAAAGGTTTAAAAGCGCTTTCAAAAGAATGTCCTCCATCTGAATGCTGAGGGCATATTTAAGAAAGGCAACATGTAATTGTAAAACTAATACAGGAGAGGGAATCACTTCCAGCCAACCGCCAGAAAGTAAAACAAATATACAGTCAAAACACTCTGAGGCAGGTAAACATCTGATAAGCATTGGTGAGGAAATTACTGCAGTGTCTGTGCTGTATGTGAGCACTTTCCTGCCCAAAGTCAGTTCCAGGCAGCAATGCAGAATAGAAGTAACTTTAGACCAACCAATTGCAGTGCAGGACCAGTGGGGGATTGGATGGGGGGGGGGGGTTGGAAAGCGAGTGGGGAAGGTGTGGAGACCGAGTGGACAGAAGTTGGAGAGGGGGTGCAGAGGGGTTGGGGAGGAAGTGGAGAGGGAGTAGTGGGCATGGTGGGTGTTGGAGAGGAGGTGCAGAGGGGGTGGGGAGGAGGTGGAGAGGGAATAGAGCAGGTGGTGGGTGTTGGAGAGGGGATGCAGAAGGGCTGGGGAGGAGGTGGAGAGGGAATGGAGTGGGTGGTGGGTGTTGGAGAGGGGGTGCAGAGGGGTGGGGAGGTGGTGGAGAGGGAATGGAGTGGGTGGTGGGTGTTGGAGAGGGGGTTCAGAAGGGGTGGGGAGGAGGTGGAGAAGGAATGGAGTGGGTGGTGGGTGTTGGAGAGGGGATGCAGAGGGAATGGAGCGGGTGGTGGGTGTTGGAGAGGGGATGCAGAAGGGGTGGGGAGGAGGTGGAGAGGGAATGGAGTGGGTGGTGGGTGTTGGAGAGGGGGTGCAGAGGGGTGGGGAGGAGGTGGAGAGGGAATGGAGTGGGTGGTGGGTGTTGGAGAGGGGGTGCAGAGCGGTGGGGAGGTGGTGGAGAGGGAATGGAGTGGGTGGTGGGTGTTGGAGACGAGATGCAAAGGGGTGGGGAGGAGGTGGAGAGGGAATGGAGCGGGTGGTGGGTGTTGGAGAGGGGGTGCAGAGGGGTGGGGAGGAGGTGGAGAGGGAATGGAGCGGGTGGTGGGTGTTGGAGAGGGGGTGCAGAGGGGTGGTGAGGAGGTGGGAAAGGGTGGAGAGGGTGTGGTGGGGCATGGAAGGAGTTGAAGAGGGTGGGCAGGTATGGAGAGGGAGTGGGGAGAGTGGTGAAGACAGGGTGAAGAGGGGTTGGAGAGGGAATTGTGGTCTGCACTATAGCTGTAGAATATTAGCCTTTCCCTTCTGAATGTCCTTATCCCATTCCACTTTAGAGACACCAGCAGGGAGACCCATTCTCCATTGTCACACTGAAATACAACCGGTGAGTGTGAGGGACAGTTGGGATTCTCTGCCAATCCCAAGCTGCTGTCTTCTGGAGACCTGTGTCTTGGAATATTAGTAATTGGGAAAACAGAGAGTCCTGGGGTACAGTGACATTACAAATGCCATCAGTGATCCCTCACAGATAAGGATGACTCTCAGGGTGGGTGCGTAGGTGGCTATACAGAGATAAACAGCTACCACAGGCTCTATTACACTTGGGGCAGGTGATGGATCATGGGAAGGGGTGGGCAAGACCGTTGAAGTGGCCGCTTACTCCTTTTTGCTTTATCCGATGGTCAGTCTCGAGGTGCTCGTCGCCTTCCCAGATGCTCCTTCTCCACTTTGGACGGAGTTGGGCCAGGGATTCCCAGGTGTCAGTGGGAATGTCGCCCTTCCCCAGTGAGGCCTGGGAGGTATCACTGAAGCACATCCTCTGTCTGGAGCTGTATGGAAAATCAGGCGTATACTGGACAGACACGCTGCTTTTTCCTGACTTTTATCTTCTGCACAATTCTGTGACTCAGATCCATCGTGACTCAATGTGAGGGAGTTTGAATAAGTCTCCACAGGTGGCCCTGAGACAAAGCGGTGAACATTTCTGGCTGTGCATCGGTCAGCAATGCGAAAGGTCAGCCACCAGGAACTCCCGAATATTTTTCCCTAAGTATGGAATTTTGATCTCTGGTGATTTTGTCACATTGTGTCTGATCTAGATAGTTGTTCTCAGACCAAGGAAGATTGAACTTCAGCCTGGTCGATTCTAGTGGAATATTGCGGACTCCTTGTTGCAGTCCCTGAATGCCTCATGTATTGTGTTACTGACAAATCAATTACATTAATAAAACTATTTAAAAATGTTCAGGAAAGAGTTAACACAATCGCATTCCTCATTCAAAATAAGTGCAGAAAATGCCATTTTTTCGATTTCCACATTTCTCATTGAAAGTCTAATTCTTTGCTCTCTCATGTTTTCTCTGCTTGTCACTAAAGTGTGGATGGAATCAAACCATTTCTCATTTACTTTGTTAAGCGATGGACCTGAAACGATCTGGAACAAGAGGGACTTACTTAAAATGATTTACAAAAGCAGCAATATTGAAAACACAGTATGCTGTTCGGGTTTGGACGGCATTGCCTGGGATTGGAGTGGAGGCCAATCTGTGAGAGGCTAGTACCAATTAAAACCAGGAAATAAAACACACCTTCAAAAAGGCTCCTGAAGGGGACCTAGGGGGCCCTAGTTGGAGCAGGGGCTTCAAGAAGGTTCAGGAACAGGTGGGCAGTGGAGAGACAGGCAGTCTGAGACAGGGGGTTGCCCGTGGTTGGGTGCAGTCCATGGTCAAGGGGCAGTCTGGAGTCAGGGGGCAGTCTGGAGTCAGGGGGCAGTCTGGGGTCAGGGGACAGTCTGTTGCCAAGGTACAGACTGGGGTCAGGGGATAGTCTGGGGTCAGGGGGCAGTCTGGAGTCAGGCGGCAATCTGGCGTCAAGGGGCAGTCTGGGGTCGGGGACAGTCTGTTGCCAAGGTACAGACTGGGGTCAGGGGACAGTCTGTTGCCAAGGTACAGACTGGGGTCAGGGGATAGTCTGGTGCCAGGGGACAGACTGGGGTCAGGGGGCGGTCTGGTGTCAGGGGGCAGACTGGAGTCAGGGGACAGTCTGGGGTCAGGGGATGGTCTGGGATCAGAGGGCAGTCTGGGGTCAGAGGACAGTCTGGGGTCAGGGGACAGTCTGGTGTCAGGGGGCAGACTGGGGTCAGGGGGCAGTCTGGGGTCAAGGAACAGACTGGGGTCAGGGGGCAGTCTGGAGTCAGGGGCCAGACTGGGGTCAGGGGGCAGTCTGGGGTCAGGGGCAGTGTGGGGAAAGAGGGCAGTCTGGGGACAGGAGGGACATTGGGGTCAGGGGGCAGTCTGGGGACAGGGGATGGTCTGGGGTCAGGGGGCAGTCTGGGGTCAGGGGACAGTCTGTTGCCAAGGTACAGACTGGGGTCAGGGGATAGTCTGGTGTCAGGGGGCAGTCTGGGGTCAGGGGACAGTCTGTTGCGAAGGTACAGACTGGGGTCAGGGGATAGTCTGGTGTCAGGGGGCAGTCTGGGGTCAAGGGGCAGTCTGGGATCAGGGGACAGTCTGGTGTCAGGGGGCAGACTAGGGTCAGGGGGCAGTCTGGGTCAGGGGCAGTCTGGGGAAAGAGGGCAGTCTGGGGACAGGAGGGACATTGGTGTCAGGGGACAGTCTGGGCACAGGAGGCGCTTCCTTAAAGGAGCTGAAACAAGTTTACCCCCTGCAAGTTCCCCTCCAAGCCACTCACCGTCGCAAGATGGAAATATGCGGCTGTTCCTTCCGTGTCGCTGTAACTCCCTCCCTCAGGGCACTGTGTGTGAACCCCCGGCTGGAGGACTGCAGCGATTCAGGGAGGCAGCTCAAACCCACCTTCTCAAGGCGGCAGCTAGGGACGGGCAAGAAATGCTGGGCCAGACAGCATTGCCCACCTCTCCCGAGTGAATGTTTTTAAAAGAATTGGTGCATCTGAGCCTCATGGCTCATACAAGCTGCTCCTGCTTCGGGAGAGGTTGACAACGGCAGTTTTTTGTCTTAAATCTTCAATGTTACAGGATCTGTGTAAAATGATCGATACTACCAGAGATTTATTCATTACCTGCCACCCTCCCTCTCACTATCGCAATTTCATATTATTTTTATTCCCTTCATTTCCATGAGATTTCTCTTGAATTAACCTTGAAATCCTGTTTTTGTTTTGTTTTACCCGTGTATCACCCATTTTCAGTTCCTGCGAGTGATGGGATCACATTTTCAAAGGTTTGCCATACAGAGTGTGGTCTTTCTGCCCATCGTGTCTCATCAGTGCTGGCCCTTTTGCCAGAGCAATTAGCCAAGGGACCTCTGAAGGACAGTTCTCAGATCCAGACTGACTGCAATCCGAACGAGAGGTACACTGACCTTTCTTCTGGGAATCTCCCAGCCTGGGAATGGTGTTTTGCTCCTGGTTTCTCACTTTCTGTATAACCCATTCTGTATAGGAGACCTATTGAAACTGAGAGGTTAATTCTCTCTCTTGGTCCACTGATGCTGCCAGTCCTGCTGAATTTCAGCAGCACTTTCTGTTTTTATTTCAGATTTCCAGCATCTGCAGGATTCTGAATCTGCTTTAAGTTGTTGTTGTCTTCTCCTGTTCATTGCAAACATACCAATTGTACAACTAGGGCTGGTTGAGCAATTACGTGGAATCTTTATTTCCAAAGAAGACTATCTACGTACATCGAAACATTGGAGCAGAAGTAGGCCATTCAGCCCATTTGGCGAGATTATGGCTAACTTGAGAATCCAAAACTCAACTTCCCTGCCTTTTCCTCATCAGCCTCGACTCCCTTACTGAATAAAATTTGGTCGATCTCAGCCTTGAGTTTACTTAACAACACAGCCTCGACAGACCTCCGCAATAAGAATTGCACCCGAGAGAAGAAGCTTCTGCACTGACTTAAATATGTGACCCCCTTGTTCTGAGGTTGCACCCTCTAGGCCTAGGCTCCCCAGAACAACCTCCCTGCACCTTCCTTACCAACATCCCTAAGGATCTGGTGTGTTTCAGTAAGGTTGCCTCTCATTCTTTCACATTCTAATGAATACAGGCCCAACTGACTCAATGTCTCCTCCTAAGGCAGCCCCTCCACACCCAGGATCAGCCGAGTGAATTTTCTCTGGACTGCTGCCAATGCTAGTCTATCTTTCCATTGACTCAAAACTGCTCACAATATTCCAGCTGTGGTCAGACTAGTAACCTGTAGAGTTTTAGCAAAACCTCGCTAGTTATGTATACCATTCCCTACATTAGCACACACACCAGCAGGTTCAAGAACAGCTTCCTACTGGCCATTATCAGACTGTTGAATGGACTCTTAGCTTCAATTAATATAACCTAAATGCCTCTAAGTCTTGTTGATCTGTACATCCTTTGCTTGCTGTGATCTGCCTGTACCGCTCATAAACAAAGCTTTTCACCGTATTTTGGTGCATGTGACGATAAATCAATCTTTGAAATAAAGGCCAACATTTTGTTTGCCTTCCCCATTGCTCGCTGAACTTGGATGCTAGCTTCTTGTAATTCAATGTCAAGAACTCCCCAATCCCTCTCTTCCATAGCTTTCTGCAGTCTTTCTCCATTTAATTAATATTCAGCTCCTCTATTCTTCCTGTCGAAGAGCAAAACTTCACATCATTTCACATTATATTCTGTCAGGCTTTTGCCCATTTTCTTCACCTGCTTGCATCCCCCTGTAGAATCTGTGTCTCCCCCTCACCAGTTACCTAATTTCAATCCTGAAATCAACTGTCCATTCCCTCCCTCCCCTGGCCGACCTTCCAGCCCACTGCCTGTACCTTGTGGCAACTTGTGTAGAAAAACTTCCATTCTCCCTGTTCAGATGGAAAATCGGTTTTATTTTCCTTTCTGTCTTTCTTTTCCCCTCTCGGTCCGGCGTGAGGTCCACCGCGTGGTAGGTCATGGTGCGAAACAATTTGGAGCATAATGTTATCTCATGCCGGGGTTGGCACGATGGCTCAGCAGTTAGCACTGCAGCCTCACAGCACCAGAGACCTGAGTTCTGTTCCAGCATCAGGCCACTGTCTGTGTGGAGTTTGCACATTTTCCCCATGTCTGTGCGGGTTTCCTCCCACAGTCCAAAGCTGTGTAGCTTAGGGTGGATTGGCCACGCTAAGTTGCCTGTAGTGTCCAAGGATGTGCAGTCTAGTAGGATCAGCCACAGGAAGTGCAGGGTTACAGGAATGGGGCAAGTCTATGCGTGATGGCGTTCAAAGGGTCAGTGTGGACATGTTGGGCTGAATGGCCTGCTTCCACACTGTAGGGATTCTATGATTATAAATTAGCTTAATGAGGCAGACTCCGCATTTGCTGTAGCACCTAATCCCAGTTTGTTGCAAAGGTGATAGATATGAAAGTTTTAAGCTCTGAATGACTGAAGCTCTCCCCACTGTGTTACAGACATTCTCTGGTCAGCCTGTTCAGGGATGTTATGGCTCACCTCTGGAGCAGCTGGTACCTAATCCTGAGCCTCCTAGCTCAGAGGTGGGTACACTTCCACTGTGCCACAAGAGTCTGCAAAGCACCCACTCTGACATACACCACAGCCAGTGGGTGGAGCATTGTGCATTTGGAGGCAGCTTGTGTTAGCTTTTGGAAATCTAGCACAGTGTCCAAATTGTAACATAGACAACAGGAGCAGGGATGATGGGAACTGGCCCAACTGACTCAACGTCTCCTCCTAAGGCAGTCCCTCCGTACCCAGGATCAGCCGAGTGAAACTGCAGATGCTGTAGAATCCGAGATAACAAAGCGTGGAGTTGGAAGAACACAGCAGGCCAAGCAGCATCTCAGGATAAGATGTGTTCATCCAGCTCCACATTTTGTCACAATAGGAGCAGGAGAAGGCCATTCAGCTCTTTGACCATGGTTGATCACTCAATATGGCTCCCTGTTCCTGCTTTCTCCCCATACCATTCCTTCCTACACCTCTTCAACCCTTTATTCCTAAGAACTATATCTGACCATTCCCTTCTTGGGAAAAAGAAGGCACACGTACATGATCCCATTAGCGACCACGATAAACTCTTCCGATCCCTGTCCAAGGCTGTGTGACATATCAGGTCAGGGAGCTGAATGAACAATCCCACATTAACCCTTTCAGAGCTAAGAGTTATATTCACCTTGAAAAAGAGAAGACACCCAGATGACCCTGCCCCACAAGTGGATTAAAAAAACACCAAATTTTTACTGGATACAAATTCCAAGATCAGCCATAGGCAGGACTTGAACCCAGGTCCCTAAAACAGCACCTAGGGCAACAGTCTAGCAATAATACCTCGAGGCCATTGCTTCCCTGCACAGCAGGGCACTACTAATACTCGGTCCTAATGTTTTGTTGAGTTGATGGCAGTCAGACCACAAGCAGCACAATCTGAGAGGATTTAACGTTATTTTCAGAAGTGTTACTGAACTTTAACTGACTTCACTCTGCTATAAAGGGATGTAACTCTGCCCCATAAAGGGATTTAAGTCCAAAGCCTGTTATGTGAAGCTGGAAACAGCATTTCCCTGTTGCTTGCCGGTCTGATCGGATGGTCCATTAACTATTGAGTGAACTCATACTAGCTCGGTCAAATCATTGAATCATGTGCTTAAAAATATAGACTGTTGGTTTGAAACTATTCAAAGCTTACTGCATTCTTACTTCATGCTACCTTTCAGAAGTCAGGGACTATTTCGACACAGAGGTTAAAACATTAGAATCTAATTGTGTAAGCATGTTCACAGTGGCTGATAGCAAGTTCCCACAAAGCTTGGAGGGCTGCAAGAGAAGACCAAAGTACGCCACATCTTGCTCAGAGATCTCCTTTGGCTTTTTGGTGCTATGCTAATAGACACCAGGATGACCTCTGTTCCATGGATTCGTGGACTGTCCCTCCTGTTCCGACAACTTCCTGTTCCTAACCACAACAGCAAGGAAAGCAGCCTCATGGGAATGGATGCTGTGGCATGGCCCCAGGTGATCAGCGCTGCCAGCTCACTGAATTGGCCCCCTGTACCTGGGAAGGGTTGTTTGAGGTGATTTGCTATCATTAACCCTCCTTTGTCTTTGCTTTCTCTTGGGCTGAGCTCGCAATTTTTCAGCAATATTTAAACCTTAACCAACATTCATTAAAGTACATTATCTAAACAGGTATCATCTTGCAATTTGTGGGACCTTGTTGTTGCAATTTCGCTGTCAGGTTTCCTACATTAAAGCAGCAATTACATGTTGGAAAGTATTCCATTGCTCGCAGAGCACTCTGTGGTTGTTAAAGGTGTTAGCAAAATACAAGTTTTTTTTTACCTAAAAAACAAACTGGATATTCATCTGATTATTTAGTATGTAGATGGTATTCACCGGGCTGCCATTTACCAAGTAAAACAGACAAAAAAGATTAAGGATCTTTTGAAGTTTATTCATTTGATTGCCAAACTACGTAAATTTGGGTAGAAACCAGTTCTGTGAAATAAAGCATCCAATCAAAGGTATTAAAATGTGTACACTTTTAAGAAGGGGCAGTAATATAAATTTATCATCAGCCCTCTTTTCCCCTGTAAATGTTTTAAGTGACTCCAAGCGGACTTTTCAATGATAAATTACTGTTTGGCTAATAATCATGAACAATTTTAGACTTACTTTGCTAATATGTGACCGGATGGCCTAACATGTCCTTGTTTAATGAAGCTTAGGCTTCAACCAGAGAACACTTCACCGATGGTAAGCAATAGATTTACAGCTCATTCCTCAGATATAGGCGACCTGATGAACAAATACATGATTGGCTTTCCTTACAATAGTCTCATTCGTCACTGTCACTCTGTTTGTGTTAGAAATACCAGCAGCAGTAAAAAGGGAATCCATTCAGCAAACTCATGTTTACCATTGTACTTGGAGATGGGATGATTAAAGCTGGAATCAGCAGGAAATTCTAATTGCACAAACCATTGATTTCATAGTTGCCTGAAATTTCCGTTCCTTTAATAATTCTACGATATGAACCTCCAAAATGGTGCAATATTCTATCCATGACTCTATTAACAGATATCTTTCACTGTTTACTCTTTATAATTTTGATATCATGCCTCTAATTATATGTATCCACACTGTGTCTAAAAATAGATACTATCTTCATCGATGTATGTATAAACCTATTAATTCTATAGGTCTATATGAAACAAAAGAGATTTGATTTCAACGTAAACCCTTGACAAACAACATTGCTCTCATTTCATGCTCAAGTTCTTGCTGTGTTGTACTGTAGAACAGAGAGACCTAGGAATTCAGAGTCCCTTGAAGATTTCTTCACATGCAGACAAGGTAGTTAGATGGATGTACTGAGCATTCACCTTCATTGCTCAGATCTTTTGAGTATAGGAGTTGGGACATCATGTAGAGGTTGTATAGGATGTCGTTGGGGCCTCTTCTGGAACACTGTATCCAGTTCTGGTCACCCTGTTATGGAAAGGATACTATTAAACTGGAGAGTGTTCAGAAAAGATTTACCAGGATGTTGTCGGGAATGGAGGGTTTGATTACAAAGGTAGGCTGGGACTTTTTCTCACTGGAGCATAGGATGTTGAGGAGTGACCTTATAGAGATTTATAAAATCATGAGAATAGATATGGTGAGTGGCAGGGGTCTTTTTCCGAGGATGAGGGATTTCAGGGCTAGAGGGAACATTTTTAGGTGACAGAAGAAATCATTTAAAAAGAGAGGGACAATTTTTTTTATGCAGAGAGCGGTTCATGTGTGGAATGAACATGCAGAGGAAGCGATAGATGCAGATACAGTTACAATGTTGAAAAGACATCCAAATAGGCACATGAATTAGAAATGTTTGGAAGGATATGAGCTGAACGTGGGACTAATTCCATTTGGCATGGACTGGTTAGGCCGAAGGCCTGTTACCATGCTGTATGACTCTATGATTATTTTAACCATTCCTGACCGATTTCCGTTCTTAAAGGAATTTTTTATCCAGGTGCAACGTTAATTTAAACATTGGTCTAATTTTCACAATATGCTCCTTTTGTGGTACTTTTAGAAAAATCACATCCTGCTCATATAAAAAACATCATGCACTGCATTTTCTTTGGGCTCTTTCCTTTACATCTCCAAAAGCAAGCAATGGATTTCTCTGGCCTACTTTAGTTTGTGCTGCCTGAGCGTCTCTGTGTTTTTCCTGGTGTTATCACCTCTGGATATTTTTAATTAAACTGTGCTCAGACACGTCACAAGAACAGAGATAATGGGAACTGCAGATGCTGGAGAATCCAAGATAACGAAGTGTGGAGCTGGCTGAACACAGCAGGCCAAGCAGCATCTCAGGAGCACAAAAGCTGATGTTTCGGGCCTAGACTCTGATGAAGGGCCTAGGCCCGAAACGTCAGCTTTTGTGCTCCTAAGATGCTGCTTGGCCTGCTGTGTTCATCCAGCTCCACCCTTTGTTATCAGAAGAACAGGTCAGATTTGAAGGCTTGGGCCAGAGGTAGGGATGTTACCGCTATAGCAAAAGGGCCAGAATCTGTGTTTATTTCTGACAATGTGCACATGTTCACTGGAACGAATGGTGTCCAAACCTGGAGCTCATGGTCTAAAAGTGGAGACACTGCGACTGTACCACAGTGGCCCCATTGTCACGTCTAAAACAAATATCAGGCTCAATTGCTAATTGTATAAATTACTTTAAATTGTGCACAGAGTTTGATAAGTTACTTAAACACAGACAAAGTGATGCTGGAAGCTCTTATGGCATACGGCGCTGGTGTCCCTATCTCTGGACCAGGAGATCGGGGCTCAATTCCTACTGACTCCGGAGATGTGTAATAACATCACACAACAGGTTGATTGTAAGATATCTAGAAAGTGTCCTTGCAGTTAGTTGTAGAGTTCGGAGTTACACATTTGTAATGTTTCACTCTGTGAATAAAGCCAACCATGAAGGAAGATTGATTTCTTGCTTCCTTTCTCACCCAGAGGTTTTCCTTGGACCAATACACCTGCCGAATCCACTTCACTTTAACATTTTTCATTTTAATCAGGTTTGGTGTATTTCCTGCCTGCCAGTCAAATGTCACAATGTCCATGACCCATCATCTGAAAGATTGTTTTAATTCCTTTTTTTATTGGTTCTGCATCTTTTATCAGTTTCTGGGATAGTTGTTGTCAGACTCTGGGATAGTTGTTGTCAGACTCTGGGATAGCTGTTGTTGGACTTTGGGATTGCTGTTGTCAGACTTTGGGGTAATTGTTCTTGGATTCTGGGATAGCTGTTGTCAAACTCTGGGATAGCCGTTGTCAATAATCTGGGATAGCTGTTGTCAGACTCTGGGATAGCTGTTGTCAAACTCTGGGATAGCTGTTGTTAGACTTTGGGATTGCTGTTGTCAGACTTTGGGGTAATTGTTCTCGGATTCTGGGATAGCTGTTGTCAAACTCTGGGATAGCCGTTGTCAATAATCTGGGATAGCTGTTGTCAGACTCTGGGATAGTTGTTGTCGGACGCTGTGATAGCTGTTGTCAATAATCTGGCATAGCTGTTGTCAGACTCTGGGATAGCCGTCGTCTATAATCTGGGATAGCTAGTCAGATTCTGTGGTTATTCTGCTCTGAATTCCGCAATGTCTTTTTTCAGTGCTGTTTTCTTTCCTGTAAATAAGTTATCTATTGATAGCAGCCCTTCCTCTTCAGCTCTTTTGTTCTTAATATCATACTTTTCAAACCATAACAAAGATTTTGTTTACAACGATATTCCTGTGCTCCGTTGACCATAACCAATAGCCATGTGATCATGAGTGGACCTGTATAACTGCATAGCCTCTAATATAGAAATGCTACATTTTACACTATAATACTGGGGGCTCTTGTGACACAGTGGTAGTGTCCCAGTCACTGAGCATGGAGACCCAGGGCCAGGGCCCCCAGCTCAAGAGGTGTGTGTAAATAACATCACTGAGTAGTCTAATTAGGAAAATTTCTGTATTATAACATTATGACATCTCACTCTTGCAGGCATGAGCTAAGGTATAAGTATGTAAAATGTCAACAGTTTGAACTAACTGCGGACCCATTTCTATTCGCATAATAAATAAAACCGAAATGTTGGTGTTTCCTGCTGAGGTGAGGGATGACGGGAAATTGTCAAATTAGTTTGTGAGCCTGCTAACAAATAATGCTCACTGTGCTTGATTGGTTAGGCTTGGGTGCAAATTCATAGCAAAGTAATCAAGCTGTAGAAAGAAACAGAAGCCAGTCCTGAAGGGTGGGGCAGACAGCTTAAATAAAACATTTTAAAGAAAACATTTTCACATATAGAAACTCACATCACCTCCAAGATATTGTTATGATCCCAGTTGATCACTGGACAAGTCAGATCCCAAACTGACTACAGGCTTAATAGTCCTTCGGATGGATTTATGTCATTATCCGTCACTGAATATATTCACAAAGAGGCTGCCAATATACTTTTACAAAAGAACATCAAAGTTTATGACATACAAAGGGAAAAACAGATGGACTGACATTGTACGAAAACTATTCGGAACAGTCTTATTGCAAAAATCTGAAGTAAAGATTCAGTCCTTTTGCCCTCAACAACGATGCCATGGATATTCAAAACTCAGTGAAAACTTACCCTGCCTGTACTTTGAAGTTCCTGTTCAGTTGGGACAGCTGTAATCAGTTTCATTTTGGCTAGTTTCTGCATTTGTTTAATGCTATCTCTTTAGCTGATGTTTCTTCCTGAGACACTTGGCTTACACTTATTTCTCTACATGTTTTCTCTAAACTCCTCCTCCACAGCCTCCTATTTCTGATATTCCTTCTCTTACTGAATTTAAGCCACTCAGAATAGTTTTGCCCAAGACCTGATTTTTTGGAGATAGCTAAACTAACAGCATTTTTGGCGTTGACTAAATCTGTGCGCATCGCATCACCTTCCCAGTGGTTCTGTTTCCCTTTGGTATTAGACACGAAGGAAAAAGTAATTTTCCCCTCCTCTCTCCTTTCCTTCCTAATGCACTGAACTATTCACCACAAGCTCTACTCTCTGGCTGTAAGCTTTCTTTAAAAAAGCACTTAGCATCAAATTTCAGACACCCTACATCACTACTCATTGGATAAATTTAAAATAAAACTAGACCCTTCACTCCCCTCCTTGACACATAATGTAGAAATATAAATAAAACTGAAGCTGCGTGCCATTCTTTAAAACCACAGTGTCTGAATAAATAACAATATGCTACAAACCTTCTTGACAATATAAAATATACAAGAGAAGTTATATTCTATTTCCCTTACACATACCCACCATGCGCTGCATTCTCTTTTTATCATGTAGTAAGTGCGAAAGTTGCCATAGTCCTATTTTCTCATTAGAAAGATTACTGCTGGTGAGTTTAACCTGAGAGTCACCACATCTCAAGTGAAGGGTGAGGTCGAGAAGGACAGTCTTAGAGTCATGCAGCACAGTAACAGACCTGACAGCCCAGCTCGTCCATGCCAACCTGGCATCCCAATCTGACCTGGTCCCATTTGCCAGCATTTGGCCCCTATCCCTCTAAACCCTTCCCATTCATGTACCCATCCAGATGCCTTTTAAATGTTGTAATTGTACCAGCCTCCACCACTCCCTCTGGCAGGTCGTTCCATACACACCCCACCCTCTGCATGAACAACTTATTCTCTAAGTCCACTTTTAAATCTTTCCCCTCTCACCTTAAACTTGTGCCCTCTAGATTTGGGCACCCCCATCCCTGGGAAAAATAGCCCTTGACTATTCACCCTATCCATGCCCTTCATGATTTTATAAACCTCTATAAAATCACCCCTCAGCCTCTGACACTCCAGAGAAAATAGCCCCAGTCTATTCAGCCTCTCCCTTTAGCTCAAACCCTCCAATCCTGGCAACATCTTTTTGAATCTTTTCTGAACTCCTTAAAGTTTCACAACATCGTTCCTTTAGCCGGGAGGCCAGAATTGAACGCAGTATTCCAAAAGTGATCTACAGCTGCGATATGACCTCCCAACTCCTAAACTCAATGCACTGACTAATAAAGGCAAGCAATCCAAACACCTTCCCCACTATCCTGCCTACCTGTGATTCCACCTTCATGTTCAGTTTAACTGAAGGCCACTCCAACTCACCGGAGCTCAAACAAATGATCAAAATCTGTGAAAAGATTTTACCAGGATGCAGCACCATGTCAGCCCTGTTGAAGAGTTACCTAGACTCGAAGCATTACCTTGCTGTCTCTCCATAGATGCTGTCTGACCCTCTGTGATCTCCAGCATTTGTTGCTTTCAGTACAGATTCCAGCATCTGCAGTAATTTGAGTAAAGTAATTGTGACTGGAATTATTTCTCTCAGGGCATTTTTAACTCATTTATTATGCCAATAATATCACAGCTTTAAAGCTCTGGCATTTTATCCCAGATTCTTCTGCAGTGTTCTGTAATCTTTTCCTTCATCAGACCGATTTCATTCAAATGAACTGTCCAGCTCTGTTGGCTTTCCAGAAAAAAAATCCATTGTCATTTCTGGGTATTTTATTAAGCAGAATAATCTTTAACAAGCTAATCTATCATTCATTTCTTCTCAATGCAAAGACTATGATTGAGTACATAAAATGTTATGAATAAGGAAGCATTTGTATAATTGAGTGTGGAACAGAATTTCATTTCTTCAAACCACAGTGATATCACAGGTGCAAATTTACATTTGACAATTATTTTGCATTAAAATTGCCAATGCAAACATCACAGCTCTTGCTTCCAATTTTATTTTCAGCATCGAATCCCTGTCTCCAAATGGCTTCTTTTGCTGTTAAATCAGCATGCCAAAAGAACAGTAATTGAGGAGTATTCTGCGAGGAAGAGAATCTCATCAGCAATGGGACAATATTGGGTCCAAGTACCAGGATCCCACATAACTAACTGTAATCTCCTTTCTGAGAGAGATGACTGGTCAGTGAGGTCACCCTGCCAGCTGCCATACCTCAGGGTCAGGTGCAGCAGTAGGGAGTGACATGGAAATCACAGCGAGCCTGGGAATTGAACCCATGCTGTCAGCATTGCTCTGCTCCAGCCAACTAAACTAACCAACGACCACAATGCTGTGCATGATCTGCATGAAAATGTGTGTGATAAAAATGCAACTGGGGGCAGCAGATCAAGCCTCTGCTATATTGTGTGTGAAGCTTGTATGAAGGTTGCGGGGTAAGGGAGAACGGAGATGAAGCAAATGGGGCATTTCTTTTCCAAGTACACCTTAGTCTGTTTTTAAGACG
The DNA here is from genome assembly GCF_030684315.1 of Stegostoma tigrinum. Classification (NCBI taxonomy): domain Eukaryota; kingdom Metazoa; phylum Chordata; class Chondrichthyes; order Orectolobiformes; family Stegostomatidae; genus Stegostoma; species Stegostoma tigrinum. Next base: position 49,815,000 of record NC_081376.1, on the reverse strand, counting down.
ACACTACAACATTGTTTTCTGTCAGTGTCTTCCCTCTGCTCTGGCACTGTAAGCCGAATGGGAAACTGCAGAGGACAGTGACCAAGAATATGACAAGAGATGGCTGTCAATATAAAAGGGTTAGCTGAAAACTCTCCAGCAGTGTGTCACTCATCTACTGATAGTTAATGCTGGGGCAAAAACAGACCTTGATGGAGAAACTCAGTGCCTGTGAAGAGAAAAACAGAGTTAAAGTTTTGAGTCCAGAGTCCCTTCTTCAGAACTTACAGTAGCTCAGCAAAGATAGTATTTAGGTTGGTGATACGATGATAAGACCATAAATCCATAAGACATAGAAGCAGAAATTAGGCCATTTGGCTATTAAGTCTGCTCCACCATTCAATCATGGCTGATAAGTTCCTCAACCCCATTCTCCCACTTTCTCCCCGTAACCCATGATCCCCTTGACAATCAAGAACCTATCTATCTCAGTCTTAAATACACTCAATGGCCTGGCCTCCACAGCCTTCTGTGGCAGTGAATTCCATAGATTCACCACTCTCTGGCTGAAGAAGTTTCTCCTTATCTCTGTTCTAAAGGGTCTTCCCTTTACTCTAAGGCTGTGCCCTCGGGTCCTAGTCTCTCCTACCAATGGAAGCATCTTCCCAACATCCACTCTGTCCGGGCCATTCAGTGTTCCAGTTGGGGCTGGGAAGGGGAAATGGAATGAGTGGATTGGTGGAGACAGAGCCTGGAGAGAGAGAAAGACATTAAGGCAGTGGGATAGCTGGAGGTAAGCCAGCGAGGAAGGATAGGGTGATAATGGCTCCCACGAGTGGGTGGGGACAGGCTGGCTGTGTTGAAAGCAGCTCATGCCATGACAAGGCCTGATTTGTTGGTGTGGGTATAGGACATGGAACAGGGTGTTCAGACCCTAAAATTATTGAACTCAATGCTCAGTCCTGAAGAGATTTGGGTTCCCAATCAGAAAATGAGGCATAGAGTCTTACAGCATGGAAGCAGGCCTGTCAGTTCTAGTTGTTTGTACTGGCCAGACATCCCAATCTGACCTAGTCCCATTTGCCAGCATTTGGCCCATATCCCTCTAACCGCTTCCTATTCACATACCCATCCAGATGCCTTTTAAATGTTGTAATTGTACCAGCCCCCACCACTTCCTCTGGCAGCTCGTTCCATACATTCCCCACCCTCTGTGCGAAAAAGTTGCCCCTTAGGTCCCTTTTATATTTTTTCCCTCTCACCTTCAACCTATGCCCCTCTAGTTTGTGATTTGAAATAAACCTGTTGGACTGTAACCTGGAGTCGTGTGATTTCTGACCCTTTCAGAACATTCTTCACTCTCGCTGAGACACGCTTGACCGTGGCATCAGGGAGGCAACACACCATTCTGATTTCTGACTGACTGCTGCAGAGGTATTTGTGCCCCAGACTGGACAGTGCTCTGTTACAATTGATCACGTGGAACCTGACATGCTCCTGTTTACAGTGGGAGCCAGTCATGGTACCAGAAACCTGGCTATCAGTGCCGTACTCCTCTGAGAGGCTACAGTATCCATAAAAAAATCCGGTTTGAGATGGGGGACAGCCAAAGAAGATTGGCACGCTCCCTGGCTACCTCTCCTACCATCCTAAGCATACAACCATCTACCTGACTGTATCTGTGGAATCGCTACCTTCCTGAAAACTCCATCCATTACACCCCTTCACTCCTGTAAACTCCTCGTTGTCTCTAACTGCCACTCCCACTGATCCACACTGTCCAATAGGATTCTCAGCCAAACACACTTCCTGTAGACATAGTCTCTAGGAACATTCAAGCTCTCCCTGATCTTCCACATCTGACAGGAAGAGCGCTTTTTAAAAAATTCATTCACAGGATGAGGGTGTTGCTGACCAGGCAGCGTTTATTACCCATCCCTAATTGCCCCAGAGGGCTATTCAGAGATAACTACATCGCTGTGGGCCTAGAGTCACATGTAGGCCAGACCAGGTAGGGATGGCAGTTTCCTTCCCTGAAGGACATTGGTGAACCAGATGGGTCTCCCCCCCCAGTCAGCAATGTTAATTCCAGATATTTATTGAATTCAACTTCCACCATCTGCCGTGGCAGGATTCGAACCCGGGTCCCCAGAACCTGGGTCTACACTTAGCTATCAGACTCAAAAGCCAAACAATGTCCTCTTCAAGTCATAGAGTCATCCAGCACAGAAACAGACCCTTCAGTCCAGCCAGTCCATGCTGACCTTAATCCCAAACCAAACCACCTGCCTGCTCCTGGCCCATATCCCTCCAAACCTTTCCTATTCATGGACTTATTCAACTGTCTTTTAAATGTTGTAATTGTACCCACATCCACCACTTCCTCAGGAAGTTCATTCCACATGTGAAACACCCTCTGTGTAAAAAAACTTGTCCCTCGTGTCTTTTTTATATCTCTCTCCTTAAATGTGGCCACCAGTCTTGAAGTCCCCTGTCCTGGGGAAAGACAACTACCACTAGCTCTATCCGTACCTCTCATTATTTTATAAACTTCTATCAGGTCACCTCTCAGCCTCCTATACTCCCATAAAAAATGTCCCAGCCTATCCAGCCTTCCTATACAACTCAAACCTTCCATACCCAGCAACATCCTGGTAAATCTCTTCCAGCCCCTCTGTCTCCTGTAGTTTCAGACAGCGATTTCTTTTTAAATCGTTGATACCATTGTGGCCAGCTGCATATTAGACCTTCTACACCAGCTATGAAACTGAACTGTTTGTTTGTTATTTCAGTGTAACCCAGTTTCCATAGCCCTTGTGTGCTTTCTCAGTCTTACAGCTGAGAAACTACACTTGTTAGCTGCTTTATAAATAGCCAATCTCTTAGCCTTCAACAATTCCTCGGTCTCTGAACTCGCCATGTGGTTACTCTCCCAAAACTCTCTCTCCATCCTCCCTTGTAAAGTATCTTTGGTTTTTTTTTAGATGAAGTTCCGAAAACAATGAAAAACTTATTGAAAAAAAACAGCAAGCATTGCCTCAACAAATCCAGCAAACCCAGCTGAACACAGAAAAAAAAAATCAAAACCAAGAGCAATTCTCCCAGCTGTGATCTTCTCCCTCACCCTTTGATCTTCCAGGTTGCACTGACGGAAAAACTAAACAACTAAAAATTACCCTATTTTAGTTGCTGCTAGGGAATGTTTTAGTCCCAGTTATCCAGCTGCTCAAACAGATTTAGACCAGACATCTTGAGTTATTTTTAAAGAATGTTTATTAACAATCTTACACGATGATAAAGCTACAGAACAGCACTCTCTGAGCTGTAAAAAGTTCCAACCTTCCAGCAGAATCTGATCATGTGATAATAAGGTTGCATTTATCTCCCAGTATACATGTTCAGGAAGTCCTTTCTCTACAGAGTGGAGCCTATTAAGGATAAAGAGGAGGATGTGCAGGACTGGAATAGAGTGTTAAATGAAGATCTGTGTCAACTCAGAACACTGATAAAATATCGATTGAAACAGAAATGTTTGAAGTCCTAATGAGGAGGGTATGCTGAAAGGGCTGGTTTTGCTTAAATTTAGGAAATCGTCTGTGTACTTTTTTTATTCTTCTGCATTTTTGATGGTGAATTGAAATGGGAACAAAATGGTTTTACAACAAAGAGAATAAGGAAGGAATTGTTGCATTTTTAAATTCCAAGTTCCTGAAACTTACTGTGAGCTGTTTTACATGGTTGATTTGTTTCAAGCAGTGGGGAAAGCTGTTTGCAGATGAACTGGCAACAGGGGCTATATACAAAATGAGATTCAGCTGGCAACAGGTTGCTGATTGGTTTGTGAAGTCGTGACCAGTTCATAGAATCCCTACAGTTGGAAACAGGCCATTTGGCCCAACAAGTCCCCAATGACAATCAGAGTATCCCACCTGGACCCAACCCCCTATAACCCACCCAATCTATGCACCACTACGGACAGTTTAGCATGGCCAGTCCACCTAGCATGCACATCTTTGGACTGTGGGAGGAAACAGGAGCACCCAGAGGAAACCCACGCAGACACAGGGAGAATGTGCAAACTCCACACAGATAGGAGCCCAAGGGTGGAATCGAACCCAGGTCCTTTGAGCTGTGATGCAGCTGTGCTAACCACCAAGACCATGAGCCTGTCAACTTTCTGATTGGCTCCTGTGGATCTGAATGGCTTGTGGGTGTGAATAATACCAGCAGAAGCCTTCAGACTGCTGCAAAGGGATGAAAGGTGTGTCTTTCTCCCCAGTAATGTACATAATACCTGAAGCAAGTCACTTTATTTTATCTTACTGGGAAGAAGGCTATGGCCCTTACCCAGTAACAAAGAGACTTTGTAGTTGGGGTATCAATCACCTGTACCTCCTGAAAGAAGTGAAAAAGAATCCAGAGTTATGAGTTATAAAGCTGTACAGCACAGAAATAAACCCTTTGGTCGAACTTGCTCAGGGTGACCAGATATCCTAAATTAATCTAGTCCCATTAGCCAGCATTTGGCTCCCTAACCTGGAGAAGACAGAGTGTAGAGCAGAAGCTCCTGACAAGCAAAAGGCTCATCCTAGCACACCCTGTGGACTACTTCCCCAGTTTTCATTGCCCACTCCACCCACAACACCAATGTTTTCTTGTCTGTCCCTGTCTGCTTGTATGAGGATGTAGGTGCTTTACAATTTTAATGCTTGAGCCGACAGTATGGGTGTCACTTGACTGCACAGCCTGTAAGGTCACCCTCGACCTCCTAAGCTCCAGTGAGAAAAGTCCCAATCTATCCAGCCTCTCCTTATAACTGTAACTGCCCTGTCCCAGCAACATCCTGGTCAATCTTTTCTGGACCCTCTCCAATGTATTAACATCCATCCTATAGCAGGGCCACCCGAACTGTACACAGTACTCCAGAAGAGGCCTCACCAACATCCTGTACAACCTCAATATGACGTCTAACTGCTATACTCAATGGTCTGAGCAATGTCAAGCTGATAATATATACAACGTACGTTATTGTTTTAAACATAGCCAAAAGATCAATGCTGCTCATGGATGAATTTTGAAGAAGTCAGAACTGTTAATGATGCAACATGCAATATCTGAGTCCAGAAATATAATTGTCTGATATTAATTAACTAAACAGCAAATAAAATTGTTCCATTTCCTACAGAGTATATTTTGGCTCTAAGATCCTTGGCTGTAATTAGGTGGATAAATATCTCTCTGGTCTGCCTCGGGCTTTGGAATCCCATCCTGCAATTCCCATTCCATTCGGGTTTGTTGTATCCAGCAGCTTTTCCTGTGCTCCTGGTCCTGGTTCTTTCACTCACTTTAAGGTTAGCCATTTCTCTTTCCATGCTGAAAGGGGTTCATAAGGTGTTCTGTAAGAACTGTGTCTTCTTTATTTCTCTGTATTTTTGATCATGGGCTGAAATGAGAAAAGGGCAGGCTCAAAAAAAAACAAACTCAAGATTGTTGAAGGATTGCTGCCCTTCCTAAAAGGAAGTCACTGACCCTCATTGTGAGTGTTGTTTACACTGCTGTTGGTTCGAACAGTGGGGGAGGAGAGCCGGAGGTCGTGTATGAAGAGAGATTCGACCAGCAACAAATAGCTGATAGGTCTGGAAAGTGATAACCATTACTGAGTCCCTTTCAAGTCCAGTTTTTTTTTTCATAGAAATTCCACCGGCTGCTTTGTTGCATTTTGAACTCACACATCTCATTACTGAAAAACCATTGGCTAATCCCGCATTGCAGATGTTATTAAGATTGCAAGAGCTCAGAAGCTTGTTTTAAAGGGTGAGGGCAGGATCATCACATCAGCAGTAACTGGGGGATGGTAACAGAAATGACTGTAGTGGGTAACATTGACTGTGTCAGTGGTATGTTGTAACTGAAGGGGAGAGAATGTTCCTGGCCACTTAGCCCTGGCTGCTGCTATTCACTGCTCAGCCGGGTCTAGCCTACTGTTCTGTGCTCAACTCCGAGAACACTGACAAAGACTGTACTCTTCTGCAGCAGCTGGCTGTACAACAGTGACTGTTCTACCTGAAAAGCGTTGATCATCGACACATTCACGCAAATAGATAACCAGCACTTACTGCAATGTCGTGAATAAGTTGGGCCAACTGCATAAAATGATGGGCAGCTCTTTCAAGGAATTAGTTCAGTAAACATTCAGTCCCAAGCTGCTTTGCTTTGAATGATGCAAGTATGATTTGCATGTTCATTGCTACAGCTTTGATTTTGGTTTCATTAGCGCTCACTGCCTTCTTCCGACACTGTTAACACGAAGGTGCATGTCAATAAATGAATTTTCACACAAAGCATGAGACTCATTGGGAGAAAAGATGAGAAAGATTGCCTTTCTGAGAATTAATGGCTGCCGAGCTGACAGTTTCTGAAGTTTACTGAATTTTTAAAAAACACTGTCAGAAATCTCTTAGTCGCCTGCTTCTACCAATGACATCTTCCGAGATTGTAAGTCTAGATAATAAATTACCATTTTAATATCACCCAGTCTCCCTTTCATCATTTTAACCCAATACAACCTGACCTGACTTTTGCTGTGAAGAGAGACATAACTCTTCATCATTTACGTGTCAGGACCATTTGCAAGAATACCAAATTATAGACCCTCACAATAATCCATACTACGGGGAAAAAGGCTGCAAAATGCTTGGCAACTTGATTCTGATTCGCCGAGGCATTAACATAGAGAAAACCACGGGTGTTCCCCCAATTCTTGGGAAACTCGGAAAAACCACTTCTTGAAGGATGTGAAACTTGAAAGGGTTCAGAAAAGATTTACAAGGATGTTGCCAGGGTTGGAGAGTTTGAGCTACAGGGAGGGGCTGAATAGGCTGGGACTATTTTCCCTGGAGCGTCAGAGGCTGAGGGGTGACCTTAGACCATAAGACCATAAGACGTAGGAGTGGAAGTAAGGCCATTCGGCCCATCGAGTCCACTCCGCCATTTAAATCATGGCTGATGGGCATTTCAACTCCATTTCCCTGCACTCTCCCCGTAGCCCTTATAGAGGTTTATAAAATCATGAGGAGCATGGATAGGGGAATAGACGAGGTCTCTTCCCTGGGGTGGGGGAGTCCAAAACCAGAGGGGCATGGGTTTAAGGTGAAAAAGGTAAGATTTAAAAGGGGCCTGAGGGCTAACTTTTTCACACAGAGGGTGGAGTGTGTATGGAATGAGGTGCCAGAGGAGGTGGTGGGGGCTGGTACAATTACAACATTTAAAAGGCATCTGGATGGCTATGTGAATAGGAAGGGTTTAGAGGGATATGGGTCAAATGCTGGCAAATGGGACTAGATTAATGTAAGAAATCTGGTCAGCATGGATGAGTTGGACCAAAGTGTTTATTTCCATGCTGTGCAGCTCTATGGGTCTACAACTCTATTTTGCATTTCATTTAAATCCATGCCCTCTCATTCTTGTATTTTCACCACTGGAACAGTTTCTCCCTATGTTTCATTGGAGGCAGTTCAAGAGGAAGATCCCTGGTATGGGGGGTATTATCTTGTGAACAAAAGCCTAAACTCTAACTCACTTGAAGAATCGCATTGAAACATGCAGGATTCTTAAGGAGTTTGAGAGGGCAAATGCTGCGAGGATGTTTCCCCTCATGGAAGAGTCCAGGCCGGGGGCATAGTCTCCGAATAAAGGGGCACCAGATTAAGACTGAGGTGGGGGGGAATATCTTCTCTCAGAGGGCTGGCTATTAACCACCTAAGAGCTTTCAGTAGCTCAACAGTTTAACTCTGAATAGTGCATAGACAGCTGTTTCTAGGCTGTAAGATACAGTCGAAGAGTTTGGAATGATTGGCACTTTAATGCTCCCATTCTCTTTGAACTAGACTTCCACAAAATTTGCCTTAGCTCATCAGTTTCTGGTGTTCTGTATGAGTTTGTGACAACATAGTTCCATCCTCATTTCAGTCATACACTGCTTTGTCCTGTTGGCTTTCTAATAGAGTTTTTTTTGACAGAAGGGATCACATTTCGCTGAAATGCCTCCTTGGCTTGTTATTCTTGCAGAGGTTATGAGAGAGCTGTGAATTGCACACTCCCACAAAGCATTTTGAGAAGTTGGAGATGTTCGTGCCAGAAGGTTCCTGCAGGTAAAGCAAACCTCGCGGCCCTCATCAAGCTGTCAGTCAGCCACTCTCAAATTACCCAGGTTCTCCCAGGAATACAGACTATAGCAGCAAAAATCAAACAGCAAACCTTCAACCAGTGACTCAGAGAGAATTGTCAAGCTGGGTCCAATGAATCTGATATTCAAATATTGTCACATGTTCGGAGTTAGAGCTTTCTCCTCAGCTCCAGGTAACTGCACACACACACACACACACACACACATACACACACACACACACACACACACACACACACACGCACACACACACACACGCACACATGCACACACACACACATGCACACACACACTCACAGGCACAGACATACACACACACATGCTCACACACACACACACACACACACACACACACACACACACAAACACACACACACACAAACACACACACACACACACACACACACACAAACACACACACACACAAACACACAGACATACACACACACACACTCACACACAGACACACGCACACACAGACACACACACACACACACACACACACACACACACACACAGCCACATGCACCTACACTCACAGACATGCACACATTCTCACACAAACACACTCACACCCACACACCCTCTCTCTAACACGCACACAGGCACTCACACATACTCTCACGCATGCACAAACACACACATCCCCACACAAAGGTTGGCTGGAATATTAATCCAGAAACCCACGGTAGGCTCATTCAGAAGGTCAGGAGGAATGGGATACAGGGGAACTTAGCTGTCTGGGTACAGAATTTGCTGGTCAACAGAAGACAGCGAGTGGTAGTAGAAGGAAAATATTCTGCCTGGAAGTCAGTGGTGAGTGGTGTTCCACAGGGCTCTGTCCTTGGGCCTCTACTGTTTGTAATTTTTATTAATGACTTGGATGAGGGGATTGAAGGATGGGTCAGCAAGTTTGCAGACGACACAAAGGTTGGAGGTGTCGTTGACAGTATAGAGGGCTGTTGTAGGCTGCAGCGGGACATTGACAGGATGCAGAGATGGGCTGAGAGGTGGCAGATAGAGTTCAACCTGGATAAATGTGAGGTGATGCATTTTGGAACGTCAAATTTGAAAGCTGAGTACAGGATTAAGGATAGGATTCTTGGCAGTGTGGAGGAACAGAGGGATCTTGGTGTGCAGATACATAGATCCCTTAAAATGGCCACCCGAGTAGACAGGGTTGTTAAGAAAGCGGTGAGCTTTCTTCTTGAACTGCTATACACCATGGTGTTAGGGACACCCACAACGTCCTAAGGAAGGGAGTTCCCGGATTTTGACCCAGCAAAGATATATTTCCAAATCAGAATGGTGAGTGGCTTAATATACTGTTTGCAGAAGGTAATGTTCCGAGATATCAGCTGCGCTTGCCCTACAAAACGGTGGAGGTCACTGGTTTAGAAGTTGCTGTAAGGAAGTAAGTTCCTGCATTGTATCTACATAGCAGGGCCACTGTCGGGATAACAAATTTAATGGCAAACCTTATACTGAAAACAAATGACACTGAGTGAAGGAAAGATCGGATTAAGAAAGTGATAAAAGAGGCCAGTAGAATATGTTTGAAAAATTAATACTTTTGAAATTTCCAAATGCAATCAAAATTCGAAGGAATGAGATGCCACATTTGTAAAAGTAAATTTCAGAATCAGAGAGGTAGTTAAAGAGAAGTTGAGGCTTGGTATTTGTGCTGAGAAGTCCTTACCCTTTCTGCCAGGTTTAATATGTATCTAAAAATAGAACAATTTCTTTTTCTATAGAAATTCTATTTCTAATTCTATTTCTAATTTCTATAGGCCAAGCAGCATCTCAGGAGCACAAAAGCTGACGTTTCGGGCCTAGACCCTTCATCAGAGAGCCGCTTCATCAGAGGCTATGCTGCTGGGCCTGCTGTGTTCATCCAGCTCCACACTTTGTTATCTCGGATTCTCCAGCAACTGCAGTTCCCATTATCTCTGATACAATTTCATGCTCTTCCATGTTTTGGTTGAGCCTGTCAGCAAGGCACCAGGGTAAGCTTCCAGAAACTTCTAGAAGGCAGCGCCGTCCTGATTCTGACATTTAATTGCTCATGCTGCATGTGGCAGAAACTGGGATCTAATTGCACATCAATAGGAATTGATCATTGTCCTGGATTTTAGAAAAGGAATCATTGAATTCTAGAGTCTTGTTTACCTGCAAACTGCCTAATCAGGTCTGAGGGAGGGTCACTGGACCCAGAATGTTAACTCTGTTATTTCCTTTACAGGTAATGCCAGACCTGCTCAGCTTTTCCAACAACTTCTGTTTTTGTTCCTGATTTACAGCATCCACAGTTCTTTTGGTTTTTATATCCCAGTGACAACTTTGTGCCCTTAAGAAAGGAGGAAAGAGGATTTTACTTAGCCAGAGATAATGGGAACTGCAGATGCTGGAGAATCCGAGATAACAAGGTGTAGAGCTAGATGAACACAAGCAGCATCTTAGAAGCACAAAAGCTGATGTTTCGGGCCTAGACCCTTCATTAGGGTGTGTGTGTGTGTGTGTCTTAGACAGTCCCCCAGGATCGACAGTATCTTGCCTCTGTTCCAGTTGATTTCTCTCCACGATGTGCGTGTTCCTATGAACAGGGTGATTTTTGGGCGATACAAATTGCCCAAAGGCAGCATGCGATTCCCCTGCAGAGAGATTGTTTTGCATCAACAAGTGTATTCCTCACACAGTCATAGAGTTAATCAATTATCAACTCCTCACGCAGATTCCCGTTTATTGGAACCAATCACCAAGTGGGGAACTTCACAGTACAGTGTTTGGCACTATAGGAATCCTGGTTTGACATTCACCCTGATTAATCGTCTTCTGCAAATCACTGGCTGGATCAGTGCATCGTTTGATTTGACCTGATAATGAAAGAATAAAAGGATAGAGGTGTCCCCTCAGAATCTGGTAAAAGTATTACAGATCCATTATTATTTTATTCAAAAATCGTTACAAAGATCACATTCACAAGTGGGAATTACGTCAAAGTCAATGATTAGTGCCCCAGTATTCATTAAGCTTGCTTCAATCATTTAATCACATTTCCCTGAACAGCCTGTTTCCATGGTGGTCTGCAGGCACAGATGATAAGAATTTTGATGTGCATCGTTGCAGGCTGTTTATGTATCTACAGACTTCTGTATGACAATCTCAGAAGAACTTTTATGCACAGTCCCACAGTTTATCGTTACAGACTCATATCCACAACACTCTGCATTGCAGGCTCACATAAAAAGAAAATAAAGTTAGGTCTGCATTTATGTAGCACTTTGTGCAACTGCTGGAAGCCTCAAAGGTCCAACAGCCAATGAAATGCTACCTGTGGTACAGTCACTGTTATAATTTAGGGAAAATAGGAGCCAATTTGCATTCTGCAAAATGTCACAAACGACCATGAGATAATGAGCAAGATAATGTGCTTTTCATGAAGTCAGTGGAGGGATAAATATCATCCAGGAATTTCCTGGGATAACTTACCTCCAAAATAGCCCCATTCACCAAAGCAGGCAGCTTAATACCTCAATAGAAGACACAGTCTGGAATTCCCTCAATGTCGCGCTACAGTGTCTGTTTGGGCCCCTGAGTGGGGCTTGAACCCATTATGTTGCCATTCAGAGGTAAGTTAGACACAGACTGAGCCACAGCTGTCAACACATTCAGCTCACCTGGGCCACTGTTAATTATTTGACTAAGGGAAGAAAATTATAGAATCATAAAGCAAATTAGGACTCCCATTGAATCTCCTTAACAAGTTTATCCAATTAATCTCATTCCCCTGGCCTTTCTGCATTGGCCTAACTGGATCCATTTCAATACCATTTCAAACACATACCCAATTCGCTTCAGAAAATTGTTATTAAATCTGTTTCCATCCACTCCTGTGTTGCAGATCCTAACAGCTTAGTGCATAAACAAATTCTCCATATTTTGCTTCTGGTTGTTTTAGTGATTATCTCCTGTCTGTGTCCCTGTGTCAGTGGCTCAGTGCTCACGGGAGCATTTAGAAAGGTAATGGCATCGTTATGACAACCTACAAACCAGAAATAAATGCACAGAGTATATTAGCTACGAGAGCAGGGGAGTTTAAATCAGGTTAATAAATACTTGGAATAAAAAGTTTGCCTCAGTAATCGTGACTACATAATTACTGAATTGCTTTCATTTAAATAAAAGTTGCATTTGATAGATTAGGGGAGATGGTGACAAACTAATATCATTTGACGTGTAATCCAAAGACCCAGGCTAATGTTTTGAGGGTTTGGGTTCATTCTAATTTGAATTTAACCCATAAATGTGGAATTCTGCAAGTGCCCCTCCTCACTGTATACAGACTTATATATCCTGTAATTAATTACTGCTATTCAATAAATTACATGATTTTAGAATAGCTGCACCTTCCTGTTAAGACTCATGAGAGGTATTCCTTCTATTTCTGTAAACTAACCAGACCCTTACACCAATGCTACCTATAAGCCCTCTATCCTCAGATAGCATGTGGACCACTTTCTAACAACAATCCAGGCACAAATGTACAAGACAGCGCAGTTCAACACAATCTCCGTGTCTTCCTTGTGTTACTAACAATCCTTTTGGCTGTTTCATCATGAAATTTCTGAATGGACAGAGATTTCTTCACCCCAACCTCCACCTTATCTCAGACCTTCTTATTTATTGCTCCCACCCTCACCCAACCCCTCCTCATGGGCTACAAAAAATCTTCCGTTTAAATCTCTCCAGGTCTGGTGAAAAGTCTGTGTGGTTGAATTCTGCTTCTGGCCACAGACGTTGGTTAACATGTCAACATTTCCAGGGATTTTATGCCAAAAGGAGTTCCTCAGGGTAGTGGCTTCGGCCCAGCCACCTTCAGCTGCTTCATGAATGACCTTCCCTCCATCATAAGGTCGAAGTGGGGATGTTCGCTGATGATTGCACCATATTCAGCACCATTTGTGACTCCTGAGATACTGAAGCAGTTTGTGTTCAAATGCAACAAGATGTGGACAATATCCAGGCTTGGGCTGACAAGTGGCAAGTGACATTCGCATCATGCAAATGCCAGGCTATGGCCGTCACCAATAAGAGACAATCTAACCACTGTCCTTTGATATTCAATATTATTATCATTGATAAATCCTCTACCATCAATGCCCTGGGGGTTACCATTGGCCAGAAACTCAACTGGACTCACCATATAAACACAGTGGCTACAAGACCAGGCCAGAAACTGGGAATACCACAGCGAGTAACTCACGTCCTGACTCCCCAAAGCCTGTCCACCATCTACAAGGCACAAGTCAGGAGTGTGATGGAATACTCCCCACTTGCCTGGATGGGGGCAGCCCCAGCAACACTCGAGAAGCTTGTCACCGTCCAGGACAAAGCAGCCGCTTGATTGGCACCACATCCACAAACATCCCACTCCCTCCACCACTGATGCTCAGTCGCAGCAGTGTGTACTATCTACAAGATGCACTGCAGAAATTCACCAAAACTCCTCAGGTAGCACCTTCCAAATCCATGACCGCTTCCGTCTAGAAGGACAAGGGCAGCAGATACATGGGAACACCATCCCCTCCAAGTTCCCCTTCAAGTCACTCATCATCTTGACTTGGAAATACATCGCTGTTCCTTCACTGTAGTTGGGTCAAAATCGTGGAATTCCCTTCCTAAAAGCATTTTGGGTCAACCCACAGCAGGAGGACTGCCACGGTTCAAGAAGGCAGCTCACCACCACCTTCTCAAGGGCAACTAAGGATGGGCAAGAAAGGCTGGCCCAGGCTGGGACAGCTATGCCCCACTGGTGAATGAAAACTTGGGAGACCGAGGAAAACTGGGTAAATGTGTCACATTCTCAGCAGATTGGGAAGGCTGCTCACTCATGAGGCGGAGGTGACTGACTGGTGCTATAACCTGAGGGTCACCATGCATCAGGTGGGGAGAGACCTTCATGATAAGAGGGCTAGTAAGAGCTGCCGATGCTGGACTCAGGGATGGCACAGTATGGAGCTGGAGGAACACAGCAGGCCAGGAAGCACCAGAGGAGCGGGAAAGTCAATGTTTCGGGTGGGGACCCTTCTTCAGAAAGGAAGGGTCCCAACTCGCAACGTCAACTTTCCTGCTTCTCTGCTGCTGCCTGGCCTGCTGTGTTCATCCAGCTCCGCACTGCATTACCATAGATAACAGAGCTAACCCTTTTGGATAATCTAGTAACCTCAGAATCCCCCCACATGTGATCATATTGCACTAAAAATAATTACAAAATGTAGATGTGATTGATGTTATACCTTAAAGATTCAACCCATAACAAACAGTGACTTTTATTTCCTATTATTGCGAGTTTGATCACTTTAATGTAAATTTGAAATGAAAAATGTACCATTATCAATGAGCTTAATTATCTGATAATTTTAATTAGCTGTCTCAGCTTCTAAGGAATTAATGATTTTAAGAAAAGAAACGGATCCAAATGATTCAAAATAAAGCTAGCATTCAGAATGGCAGAGAGATCACTAATTTCAGGAATAATCTAATTAATCGACTAACACTCTTGCGTTCAAAGATTGTGCAGGTCTCACACAAAAATATGCCCCATCCTGGAATCAAGAGGGATTTGCTTGAAAAGAAAATGTGGATGTTTAATTTTGGACCGAGGTCACAGTACAATACAAAACCTATTAATATGAAGAGCACAAGATCCTCTCTGGGATATCTGCCCTCGTACACTGTCCTTCTCTTCAAAATTTCCTTTAGGTACCAAAAGGCTGCAATTGAAGGACTGTAACAAGGAAACTGTCCCCTCAATCATACAAAGAGTGTATGCAATAAGAAACAAGTAGATTGAATCTGAAAATGATATTGAGGAAAGCTAGCCCTATTTTTAAATGGTTCCACTTTTTAATCAGTCATTCCAAAGACCAAGTATTGTTTGTTACTTTATTGCAGTTCCTGAAATGTTCATTTAGCCCCGTAGGATGTCAATTTGAAAATCCTTTGGTGCAAGTTTGTGTTAGTGTGGTTACGGGACTGGAGCAGCATGCATCTGAAATGCTCTGGTCAAATATTCGGAGTGGGGGAGGTGTGGGCGTCAGTTCTGCCCAAACCCAGGGCAGTTTGTCATTCAGGTGAAAGGATAGTGCAGAGTGACCTGCTGCCGAGACTGTGTGCAATGCATTAAGGCAAAAGCTACATTTGTGCAGCGAGGCCCACAACCGAGCCGAGAGACACACAGAAAGCCAACGCGAGCAGTCTCGACAAGTACAAAGAGAAATAAAAATCCTGTGCATTTAAAAGCTTTGAAAATTAATGAAAAGATACAAAGAAAGAATTAAGAGGTGGAGAAAGGGAATACAAAGACATGTTGTGAGCGATATCAGGGATGGCAATTCCAAGATACCAAGAGGAAGAAAGTGACTGAGGGAACTATGGGTATTTTAATGTCAGACACGTGACATCATCATCGGTAAGAAGGAAAGTGTAAATTCTATCCATCCACACAGTTTAGGAAGTAAGTGAAAAATCATCTATACAAGGGGAAGCAAAATAAATCAACATTTGCATCCTATTTCATTTAAAAAAAACATTTTTGTTTTCATTCACTCATGGAATGTGGGCTTCAGTTATTAGTCAGCATTTATGGTTCATCCCTGGTTGCCCCTTGAGAAGGTGGGGATGAGCTATGTCCTTGAACTGCTGCTGTCCACGTGCTATAGGCAAATCTAAAATGTCCTTAGGGAAGGAATTCCAGGATTTTGACCCAGCGACACTGAAGGAACAGCAATATTTGGGGAGGCAATGGCCTAGTGGTATTATCGCTGGACTGTTAATCCAGAGAACCAGATAACATTCTGGGATCCTGAGTTCAAATCCCAAATGGTGCATTTTGAATTAAGAGTCCAATGAAAACCTGAATCCATTGTGGATTGGAGATAATGGGAACTGCAGATGCTGGAGAATCCAAGATAACAAAGTATGGAGCTGGATGAACACAGCAGGCCAAGCAGCATCTCAGGAGCACAAAAGCTGACATTTCGGGCCTAGACCCTTCATCAGAAAAGGGGGATGGGGAGAGGGTTCTGAAATAAATAGGGAGAGAGGGGGAGGTGGACCAAAGATGGATGGAGGAGAAGATAGGTGGAGAGGAGAGTATCAGTGGGGAGGTAGGGAGGGGATAGGTCAGTCCGGGGAGGACGGACAGGTCAAGGAGGCGGGATGAGGTTAGTGGGTGAGAAATGGAGGTGTGGCTTGAGGTGGGAGGAGGGGATAGGTGAGAAGAAGAATATGTTAGGGCTTTAACCCATTACGACGAGCTGGGCTGGTTTTGGGATGCAGTGGGGGGAGGGGACGAGCTGGGCTGGTATTGGGTTGCAGTGGGGGAAGGGGAGATTTTGAAGCGTGTGAAGTCCACATTGATACCATTGGGCTGCAGGGTTCCCCCATCTGGTTCACTAATGTCATTTAGGGAAGGAAACTGCCATCCTTACCTGGTCTGGCCTACATGTGACTCCAGACCCATAGCATTGTAGTTGACTCAATGTAGGGATTAGAGATGGGGCAATAAATGCAGCCTAGCCAGAGACACCCTCATCCTGTGAATGAATAAAGAAAAGAAAAAGTCAGGATTGTGATTGGTTTGGAGGGGAATGTGCAGGGGCTGGTGTTCCCTTGTATCCCCTGCCCTTGTCCTTCTGGATGGAAGTGGTCGTGGGTTTGAAAGGTGCTGCCTGCCGGTCTTTGGTGAATTTCTGCTGTGTATCTTGTAGAGAGTACACGCTGCTATTTCCTGGGGAACGGATTTAACTGCTACTGTGGCAGTGAGTTGACCTTAAACTCCAAGTATTTTTATAAAGGATGTGGAATGGGAAGCTAGTTTCAATAATGGTGACCATGGAACTATCATAGATTGTTGCCAAAACCCATCTGGTTTATTAACGTCCTTCAGAGTAGGAAATCTAGCAACACTACCTGGGGTCAGTTAGCATTCCAGACCCATGGCAATGTGGCTAATAGCCCTAGTGAGCCACTCAAGCCAATAGCGGGGGGGCCATAGAACCATAGAATCCCTACAGTGTAGAAACAGGCCCTTCAGCCCAACAAGTCTACACCGACCCTCAGAGCATCCCACCCAGACCCATGCCCCTATAACCCACCTAAGCTTCACACCCCTGAACACTATGGGCAATTTCCCATGGCCAATCCACCCTAACCTGCACATCTTTGGACTGTGGGAGGAAACCGGAGCACCCGGAGGAAACCCGCACAGACATGGGGAGAATGTGCAAACTCCACATAGACAGCCGCCCGAGGCTGGAATCGAACCTGGGTCCCTGGCGCTGTGAGGCAGCAGTGCTAAGCACTGAGCCACCGTGCTGCCCCTACTTGAGAATGATGCGCAGGCCCCTTTAAGGAATCAAGGAAGTGAAAGGTTTATGGACCTGTTTAGAATGAAAGCTGACATAAGGATGGTTGTTCTGCACTGTGCTCCCTCCGAAGGTAAGGGACATACTCCCTGATGTGTGATGTCCAAAAAAATGGCTCAAAGAATTAAGTAAAACTGGCTTCCAATTCCACATACTTTAACAAATAGTTGCACCCGAATTCAAACCTATCCAGGAGTGGGAGTTGGAAGGTCCACAATATCAGCACTGTACACCATCTAAACAGGGTCTGCAAAACCCTGTATTCAGTTGCTGATACCTTCAGCTCCTAATAATCCAGGTCCCTTGAAATGAAAATCAATACACCACCAGCCTTCCTTGGATATTGGAAAGAAATCAGACTTAACATTCCGAGTGCAGTGACCCGTCCTCACCGGACCCCAAACGTCAACTCTGATTTCTCTCCACAGATGCTGCCAGACCTGCTGAGCTTTTCCAGCAGCTTCTGTTGTTGATTCTGACTTCCAGCATCCGCAGTTCTTTCCGTTTCCTAGGACGGTGTTTTAGTCTTCAACAATCTCACAGCTCAATTAACAAGTTTATTTAGGCCCTCGCTAGCATGTGGCTTCTCAGAAAATACTCTCTACCTTTGTCTATCTTGGGCCAAACCTTCCCACGTTGAACCTGATGTAACATAGTTTTGTACGCGCGCTTCATGCTCCCATATACACTGTTTCCTGTCTGGGATAATTATGTCAGCTACTAACCTCTCTCTATCCCAAGGCTGTGAGACCTGTGGTCAGACCGTCCTCTTAGCGGTTGAGCAATGATCATAATTGTTGTTTCTCTGGCCGAACTGGTCACAGCTCCATTTGTTTCCTGCCTCTGTTGTATTAACAGGGCCATAGGCAGCTTGTAGGTTTTTCTCTGACCTGCTGAAAATCCTATCTCAATCCACACCCACCCAGTGTCCACCCATACTTGGCAATCTATCTCTCTTCAGCTGCAATTGGGCCCCCTTTTGAATGCTGTCCTTACTTCTGATCTATCGTACACATTTGTCTATCCGGCCAATTTCGAGCATTGTCTCCACACCATCAGCTAGCTTCCTCTCACCCTTGCTCTTCAGAGCCCATGTTGTACACAGACCCTGCAGTGTGACTGTCCATGCTAGTATCTATATCAGGCATTTCTTTGGGTTCATGTGGGCTTCCAAACGCTCCTTCAGTCATTGGTCATTCACCTTGAGGTACCTACCTCCCCACCTATACTCTCTCCACCTATCTTCTTTACGCTCCATCTTCGGTCCGCCTCCCCCCCTCTCCCTATTTATTCCAGTTCCTTCTCCCCATCCCCCTCTCTGATGAAGGGTCTAGGCCCGAAACGTCAGCTTTTGTGCTCCTGAGATGCTGCTTGGCCTGCTGTGTTCATCCAGCCTCACATTTTATTATCTTGGAATTGTCCAGCATCTGCAGTTCCCATTACCCTCTGGGTGAAAACCATTTTCCTCAAATACCCTCTAAACCTCCTGCCCCTTTCCTTAAGTCGATGCCCACCATCATTGATCCCTCCATACGTGGGGTAAAGTCTCTTCCTGGGTGCCATTTCTGTGCCTCTCATGATTTTGTACATCTCAGTCATGTGTCCCCTCAGTGTCATCTGCTCGAAGGAAATCAGCCCCAGTGTGTCCAATCTCTCTTCATAACTGCAACGCTCCAGCCCAGGTAACATTTCTGTAAATCTCCTCTGTACCCTCTCCTATGCAATCACATCCTTCCTTAGTGTAGGATTCCAGAACTGCACACAGTCCTCTAGCTGTGGTCTAACCAATGTTTTGTATAGCTCCAGCATCACCTCCCTGCTCTGACACTCTATGCCTTGACTCATAAAGGCAAGTCTTCCAAATGCCTTCTTAACAACTTCATCCACCTGTTCTGATTCTAGAAGGAGCCAGCATACATCCACACCAAGGTACCTTGGAACCTCAGAGCTTCCCATGTTCCTACTGTCTGTTCAGTATTCCCTTCCACTCCAGATAGTGAGGACATTGATATTTGACAAGTACTGTGGTTTAGTATTTACAGATCACTGGGTGTGCAAAGCCACTTTCAGGACAAAACAGCCCCCTGTCATTTAAATCATTCACGCCTCATCCCAATTCCAGTTCAATAGCTTCAAAAATCTCAGTGACACACTGATTGCAAAGGATCTGCTAAAAGAAGGGTGTTCCCTGATTGTGCAGCATTGTAAAGTGCTGACTCTGAAACCGAGTTGATAAGTAATAATTATAATCAGTGATTATAGCTGTAAAACCCTCTGAAAGGCTAAGACATGACAAAGCCCTAACTTTCCTCAGGTTTAAAATGCAGGAGGAGTAAATCCAAGACAAACAAATGAGCAACAAAAGCTACAGCATGGTGGCTCAGTGATTAGCACTGCAGCCTCACAGCGCCAGGGACCCGGGTTCGATTCCAGCCTCGGGCGACTGTCTGTGTGGAGTTTGCACATTCTCCCTGTGTCTGCGTGGGATTCCTCCGGGTGCTCTGGTTTCCTCCCACAGTCCAAAGATGTGCAGGCTAGGTGGATTGGCCATGGGAAATTGCCCGTAGTGTTCAGGGGTGTGTGGGTTATAGGGGAATGGGTCTGGGTGGGATGCTCCAATGGTCGGCGTGGACTTGTCAGGCCAAAAGACCTGTTTCCGC
Source organism: Stegostoma tigrinum (assembly GCF_030684315.1). Taxonomy (NCBI): domain Eukaryota; kingdom Metazoa; phylum Chordata; class Chondrichthyes; order Orectolobiformes; family Stegostomatidae; genus Stegostoma; species Stegostoma tigrinum. The sequence goes on along the minus strand of NC_081376.1, from coordinate 49,794,748 downwards.
ACTGTAGGGATTCTGATTCTAATTCAAACCCACCCATCTCCGGCCCCCACAAAAGTATTGCAAATGGTGGCAATCTGATACAAAAATAGAGGCTGTTGGAAAAGCTCAGAAGGTCTGACTGCACCTGGGGAGGGAAAATCGGAGTTAACGTTTCGGGTCAAGTGTCCCATCTTCAGAACTGATGGTAGCTGGGAAAGGGATGATATTTGTACAGAAGTCAGGGTGGGGTAAGGGGTCAGTAAATAATAGGTGGAGATAGAGCCCGAGGAGAGTATAATCTGGAAAAATGTGAGGTAATGCACTTGGGAACTTCCATTTGGAAAATATACAGTAAATGGCAGAGCTCTTAAGAGGACTGATAGGCAGTGGGATCTGGGTGTACGGGTACACAGGTCAGTGAAAGTGGCAACGCAGGTGGAGAAGGTAGTCAACAAGGCTTATGGCATGCTTGCCTTCCTCGGCTGGGGCACGGAGTTTCAAAACTGGCAGGTAATGTTGCAGCTTTATAGCACCTTAGTTAGGCCGCATTTGGAATAGTGTTCAATTCTGGTCGCCACACCACCAGAAGGATGTGGTGGCTTTGGAGAGGGTACGGAAAAGATTTACCAGGATGTTGCCTGGTATGGTGGGCATTAGCTACGAGGAGAGGTTGGAGAAACTTGGGCTGTTCTCATTGGAATGATGGAGGGTGAGGAGCAATCTGATAGAGGTCTATAAGATTATGAAGGGCATGGACAGACTGGGCAGTCGGGAGCTTGTTCCCAGGGTGGAGGAGTCAGTTACCAGGCGCCATGGGTTTAAGGTGCAAGGGGCAAGGATTAAAGATGATGTATGTGGCAAGTTTTATTTTTACACAGAGGGCGGTGAGTGCCTGGAACTCGCTGCTGGGGGAGGTACTTCAAGCAGATACTATAAAGGGTGTCTTGGCAAATACGTGAATAGGATGGGAATGGAGGGATATGGTCGCTGGAAGCGTAGGGGGTTTTAGTTATGTTGGGCAGCATGTCGGCACAGGCTTGGAAGGCCGAAGGGCCTGTTCCTGTATTGTAATTTTCTTTGTTCTTTATGCAAAGAACCAATGGAGAAAGGAGTGGGGAAAGGCCAGCCTGGGGGAATGAATAGCCACCTCTGTTAGTGGCAAGGCCTGGTATGTGAGGATGGGATAATATATGAGGAAAGGCGCCTCAAGCCCTCAAACTGTTGAACTTAATATTAATTCCAGAAAGCCGTGGAGTTCTCAAGCAGAAAATGAGATGCTGTTCTTCCAGCTTGTGCGACAACAAATTGTACTCCTATAGAAATAAAATACTGCAGAGGCTGGAAATGTGAAATTGCAACAGAAAGTGGAGAAACTCAGCAGGTCTGGCAGTGTCTGTAGAGAGAGAAACAGGGTTAACGTTTCAAGTTTGGTATGAGTCTTCAGAACTGTAGGGAGATGGAAAATTGCATCTTTTTAATATTGTAAATAGTGGGAGGAGACCAAGTGGAGCAGATTGTGAAGGCGCTCAGGACCAAAGACAAAAGCAGCGACAATGGTGGTAAAGGAGTGATAGAGATGTAAAATAGGTGTTAATGTTAGTTGTGCGAAGGAGAAAATAAGAACAAAGCCAACCAGATCCAAGTAAGACATAACTCAGACAGGGTGAGGGATAATAAGGAAGATAGAGGCTTTCTCCTGAATCCCAGAGGCCTGAGTGGGAAATGAGGTGTGGTCCCTCATGCTTCCATTTAGATCCATTAGAACATTGTAGCAGGCTCAGGACAGAGATGTTCACACAGGAGCAAGATGGCTTATCGAAATAACAGATAACTGAGAGGTCAGGGTCATTCCTATGGACGGAGCAGAGCAGTTCTGTAAAATTGTCACTCATTTCACACAGTACACCTTCAAAAATGCATAATTGTGCATAATTACTAATGTATTCCATTCATTTGTTCAGTGCTATTGAAAATATACGCTGCCAAAAACATTTAACCACTTTTTACAAACCAATCAGTAAGTAAAATATATCTCACATTATTAAGGGATACACATTTTTCTGATGACTGTGAAATCTCAGTTATACTATTTACAGAAAACAGAGGGTCCCCAGTTTGCAAACACCTGAGTTACAAGTGTGATCCCACACTGGGGTGTAATTTTAAAGATCTGGCATACAAGCATTTCATGAACTCATGCTTAACATTCCGGGCCCAGCTCTGAGGAAGGGTCGCTGGGCCCGAAACGCTAACTCTGTTTTTCTTTTCACGGGTGCTGCCAGACCTGCTGAGCTTTTCCAGCAACTTCTGCATTTGTTCCTGATACACAGCATCCGCAGTTCCTTCAGTTTTCATTCCATGAATTCATGACAGGCTCTGTTATATTGTCCTGGTTTTTGTTCCCGCTTGTGCATAAATTGACTCGAGAATAGACTCCAGAATGGAACCCATTCACAACTCAGGCACCTCACATATTTATTCTCGGTGTGTTCTGCTGAAAGTCTGGTCCCAGGCTCATTCCTGAGGCTCCATCCTGAGCCAATTCCTGGGCAGTTTCTGATCAGTGGTGATTCACTGTTAGCAGTATCTCAGTGACCAAGGTGAGAAGGCAGGTTCCAAATCAAACCTTCATCAGTTGGAACTGGAATCAAAGCTGTGGGGTTGGTCTTGCTCTGCATTGTAAGCTAGCCAACTGAATTAACTGGCTCACAGCATGCTGACAACACCTGAAAAAATGATACAACCATCAAAGTCAGACTAATTTACAAAAAAGTTTAACATCCTGACAGTATAGACTGTACGGCTGGGGACAAAAGGCTCATTTTGTTGAAGTTTTTCATCCTGTACTCATCAGAACAATTCACAAGAATTCCCCAAGTAAAGAGGAGCAAAACCTTACACATGTGAGAAGAGAGTATTGATTGGTAGAAGCATTGCCCCAGAGAATGCACAAGTTAAATGATGACTGATAGTTAACAGAAAAGCTCCGTTTAAATTTAAACCAGGCAGGTCAATTCTGATTGCACAAGGTATTGCTCCAAAGAACGAATGAGCCAATGATTGTAGCCTATTTTGTTGAGTTGAAACAAGTGCACATGTTCATAGATTCTCTACAGTGCAGAAAGAGGCCAATTGACCCTTCGAATCTGCACCAGCCCTCCAAAGAGCATCCCACCCTATCCCTGTAACCCTGCATTTCCCATGGCCAATCCACCCTAACCTGCACATCTTTGGACTGTAGGAGGAAACTGGAGCACCCGGAAGAAACCCACACAGACACGGGGAGAATGTGCAAACTCCACGTAGACAGTGGTCCGAGTCTGGGATCGAGCACAGGACCCTGGCGCTCTGAGGGAGCAGTGCTAACCACTGAGCAAAAGTGCTGGTCTCCCTGTGCTTGTCCCTTAGTGTCATTTATGTCATCTTCAATACACACACATTCTCTCACTGAGAGCTCAACTGTTAATCTTGAAATTACTGTAAGTCTATCGAGGGAGATCTTTCTGAATACCGAGTAACGCCATTTGCACAATGACAATTATCAATGAGCAATATAAATGCTGGCCTTTGACATCCAAATCCCACCAGCAGATATAAAACAGAGTATGTATACCACTTCTCTGTAGAAACCGCCAAGTAAATGCAGTTACTGGTGGAATAATTCCTGGTGGATTTTCACAGAGGGACATTTGTCTCAGTTTAGACTCAATCTTCCTTCCAAGGAAAGAATTCTCAAAAACCACTATATCCCTTACATTATCACACTAATAGGAAAGACCAGGGAGGCAATGGCCTTGTGGTATTATCGCGGGACTGTTAATCCAGAGACCCCCCAGATATTGTTTGGGGGACCAAGGTTCAAATCCCATGATGGTGGAATATCTGATATTCAGATATCTGAAATTAAGGATCTAATGATCCTCATGAGTCCATTATTGATTGAGAAGGGGAAAAATAAACAACTTTCCTGCTCCTCTGATGCTGCCTGGCCTGCTATGATCCTCCAGCTCCACACTCTGACTCCAGCATCGACAGTTCTTACTTACCCCATCTGGTTCATTAATGCTCTTTAGGGAAGGAAACCGCCATCCTTATCTGGTCTGGCCTACATGTGACTCCAGACCCACAGAAATGTGGTTGACCCTCAGTTGCCCTCTGGGCTATAAGTGCTGCCTGGCTAGTGACATCCTCAGCCCGCTGAGAAATAAAGAAAATCCTAAATGAATTTTGAAGGGAAGTGAGACTAACAAAATAATTTGCAATTTACTAATTAATGTTTATTGTATCAATATTACAGTCCAAAGTGCCAGCGCTCTGACCCCTAATGCATCTTCTGTAATCCTTTATGGCCAACAGCGGCACGGTGGCTCAGTGCTTAGCACTGCAGCCTCACAGCGCCAGGGACCCGGGTTCGATTCCAGCCTCGGGCGACTGTCTGTGTGGAGTTTGCACATTCTCCCCATGTCTGCATGGGTTTCCTCCGGGTGCTCCGGTTTCCTCCCACAATCCAGAGATGTGCAGGGCTAGGTGGATTGGCCATGCTAAATTGCCCATAGTGTTCAGGGGTGTGTGGGTTATAGGGGGGTGGGTCTGGGTGGGATGCCATTATATCCCTGACACTGGCAGGGTAATGGGAAATACATTTGTCATTGTGACAGTTTTCCAGCTCACGGCAATCGCTGGCACTGTCTCTGGGGTCAAGCAAAGTTTTGTAGACTCAAAGTAATAAAGGCCCTCACAATTAGAGTTAGTTTGAGCAGAAAGATAACGGCTGTCCCGTTAGCAGACTCAAATCATTCTCGCAACACAATCATCAGATGTTAACATCATCATTGTTTGAAATTGTTGCACCTTTTTCCAAGAGTACAAAGTTTTGTTGTAAACCATTTACCCCCGATAATTAAAAGTTTGAATGATAATGGCCTTAATATCTGAATCAGACTTCTCACCTTGTACCAGCGAATTGTGTCAACATTTATATTTATATCAATTGAACACATTGTGCATTATGCTTGACATAGTGCAAATCTTTCCACAGTCATATCTGTCAGGGATCAGGGATAATGGGAACTGCAGATGCTGGAGAATCCGAGATAACAAAGCGTGGAGCTGGATGAACACAGCAGGCCAAGCAGCATCTCAGGAGCACAAAAGCTGACGATTCAGGCCTAGACCCTTCACCAGAGACGGGTCTAGGCCCGAAACGTCAGCTTTTGTGCTCCTAAGATGCTGCTTGGCCTGCTGTGTTCGTCCGCCCCACACTCTGTCAGTGTTCGACCGTTCTGTGGCTGATTAGTGAGTTTGCTTACTCTTGATGCTCGCTATGTTTAAATGATTAAGCCTGCTTATGCACTCATAGCAAAGTAAATTGGCTCTAGGTTTTGCTAGAAGCTAGGAGCTGTATGTATGGAGCAGATTTTTTTAATATAAAATTTGTATTAATTTATATAAATAATTATATAATTTATATAAAATAGAAACTGTTGTTTCATCTCTGGGTAGCACTGAAACATAAAATATGCAATAATATCAGTTGCAAATTACTGGCCTAGAAAGGATTCTATAGTGATTGGAACCGGGTGGGTCTCATTGAATGTGAGATTGTTGAATAGGGCTGTTAACCTGGGCCAACCAGGGAGCCCTGGCTGACAGATATAAACAGGGGAATTCAGACTCTTGTTATTTCTAGGGACTGACTCTGAGCTGGCTGGTCAGAGCCCACGTACTGTGCACCAGTTAATAAAATGGTGACTTGGTGATGGGATCCCAGCATCAGTGCAGTTATTTCAAATGGTTTACCAGATTAGTACCTGGAATCACCTGGGTGACTTATGAGGGAGGGTTGGCTAGGCTAGAATCTGCTGGAGTTTGAAGATGTAGGAGTTAATTTCACCAAAACATTCAAGCTCCTTAGACAAGGTGGATATGGAGAGGATGTTTCCCCTTGTGGGACAATTAGAATAGGAAGTTTAAAATAAGGGGTCACCCATTTAAGACAACGATGAGGAGAAACATTCTCTCACAAAGGGTCATGAGGCTTCAAAACTCTCTTCCCTGAACAACAGAGGCTTGGAATATCAGATGGCAGAGGCTGATAAGTGGGATGGTGGGGTTTAAAAGGTTATCAGAGGTAGGTGACAACAGTGAATGATCAGATCCGTATAACAGTACAGCAGAGTTAAAGAGGCTGAATGGCCTACAGCTGCTCCTAACCCAAGTGTTTGTACTCCCAGTCACCCTTCTTCCCAATTTCTCTCCTAATGTATGACCCAAACTCACCTCTTGCTAACCTACACTCTCTGCATGATGGCATTGTCCCTGTGACTCTCTTCATCCACGGCTGGGGTGGCATGGTGGCTCAGCGGTTAGCACTGCTCCCTCACAGTGCCAGGGACCTGGGCTCAATTCCACCCTCAGGTAACTGTCTGTGTGGAGTTTGCACATTCTCCCTGTGTCTGCGTGGGTTTCCTCCCACAGTCCAAAGATGCGCAGGCTAGGTGGATTGGCCATGCTTAAATTACCCATAGTGTGCAGGCTAGGTGGACTAGACATGGGAAATGCAGGGGTAGAAGGTGACATGTTCTTCAGATGGGCTGAATGGTTTGCTTCCAAACAGTAGGGATTCTATGATCCAGATATCCAGGAAGTGAGAACTGGGTAGAGAGTGAGTGGACAGAGGGCCTGGGTGGGAAACTGACAAAAAATGCCACCTGCTCCTGCCTGAAGTGTACCTCAACACCAGGAACTCACAGTGGGCAGTGCTGGTCCTGCCAAGAGGCTGTGTGCGAGCTGGTGAATTTCACAAACCAGAGATCACATGTCTCACCGACAGCCATTCCTGTACTACCTTCCTCAGGGACTGGCTGGTCCTGATGTGGGGTCCCATTGTTTAAGGTTCCCTTAGCAGACTATAGCCACAGGTGACAGCCTAGTGGTATTATCGCTGGACTGTCAGTCCAGAGACCGAGGTAATGTTCTGGGGGAGAGCAATAGCAAGGTGTAGAGCTGGATGAACACAGCAGGCCAAGCAGTGTCAGAGGAGCTGGAAAGCTGACGTTTCAGGCCTAGACCCTTCTGGACCTGGCTTTGAATCCTGCAATGGAAGATGGTGGAATTTCAATTCAATAAATATCAGGAATTAAGAGTCTAATGATAACTGTGAATCAATTATTGGAAAAACCCATCTGGTTCACTAATGTCCTTTAGGGAAGGAGACTGCCATCCTTACCTGGTCTGGCCTACATGTGACTGCAGACCCACCGTGATGTGGTTGACTCTGAACTGCCCTCTGGGTAATTAATAGACGAGGCCCCATAACTCTCCTGGAATTACCTGACACCGCCTGCAGGTGGGCACTGCTTGGGGCAGCGGTATCCTTCTCCCTGCTGTGTGCCTGTTTAACAGCTGCCCATTAACCGGAGTGGCAAAGCTGAGGTTGGCCCCCCTGGTGTTAAGTAGTGATGTCCTTTATTAAGACAGAGTCCAGCGTGGCATTCAAACACAGCATGGGTGTCAACTCAGAATTCAAACAGCACCCATTGTGTTGAAAATTGGCAGCGTGCTGACAATTGCTTTGTGTATTTTGTCCATCTGAGACCACCGTACACCTGTGTACCAGCAGAGAGAGTCTGCTCAGAGGCGATAATAAAGTACACATGTTTCACACCTTGGGTAGTTCTAATCCTGAATGTCTCCAGCTGAAGATGTAACTGGATATGTCCCAAGAATTTCCTATTACAGAAGTAAATTTTGCAGCTTAGATCTTTCACTGCAGCTCGACTTTGTTCAATGTTATCAGGCTAATGCTGCTAAATCTCACAGATCAGTGTTAGCTTCTGTCATCATTCCCCTTCTGATAACAGTCGTATTTCAACCCGGCAGCAACTTCACTGAAGTTGTGTAACAAAAGCAGCTTAAAGTATGGGAAAAGTAATATATAAGTGCAAATAATTTTACTTCCAACTTATTTTTGAATTGTCTTCACTTCGACACTGCATTTCTAAGGAGCAGCCACTTTTTGTGTTGTATTTTTAACTCAGGAAAGTAAAACAGGCAGTAATCCAATGCCTGAAATAAATGTTGACATTCTGGTTTGTATTTTTAACCTGTTTTGATCTCCGCTGCACATCTCCAGCAATTCCTGAGCTGACAATGATTACAATCTTTCAGCAGCTGGGTTGAGTCGATGGTGATCGCACAATGCCAGCAGATGGCACTGTCAAAGGTCAGACCTGAGTTCCACACTAACTACTGCAAACTTCAACCTAAAAATAACTTACAACCTGCTTTTCCTTTCTCTTAAAAGCTCAGTGCACACACAAACGAGTAACCAAGACATGTACGTCAGTCCTCCCACTCTCGATCATACTCTCACTTTCTAGCCCACGCTTACACCTCCTGCATGCGTTACAATATTTCTCCCACTTTTCAAACTTAAATTACAATTTCCATGATCATCCCTGGCCAGAGTGACTCAGAAACCCTTCACGTTATCCTAAAGATCCTACTTATATCACTACATGATAAATACAGAAGTGGTAAGGATGTAATTACTGAACTCTGCTCTGAATCACCACTTCATTTTTTTGTTATCACTATGTATGTCAGGGTAACAACGTTTTAAATGTTTAATGGAGGCTTGGCCCCTGGTGTTAGCTCACACAGATTGTTATCTCTTTCTCTTATACATAAAAACATAGAAAATAGGAGCAGCATTCGGCCATTCAGCCCTTCAAGCCTGCTCCCCCATTCAATATGATCATCCAACCCTGTCCCCTGTTCCCACTCACTCTCTATATGCTTTGGTCCCTTTAGTTCTAAGAACTACATCTACAACTTCCTTTTAAGTCTTAGGTATTCTGGCCTCAATAGTTTCCTGTGGTAGAGAATTCCTCAGAGTCACTATTGTCTGGGTGAAGATGTTTCTCCTTATGCCAGCCCTAAATAGCCTACTCTCTATCTTTTGTCTGGGACCCCGGTTCTAGACTGCCTGGTCATCAGGAACATTCTTCCTGCATCTAGCCTGGGCTGCGTGACTTTGCTGGAAGAGGGTTACAGGAGAGGTAAAGTGAGACCCGAAGGGTCAGCATGGGAACCCCAGACCCTTGTCAACATTTTGCCAGGCCACTGCCCGGCAGTAGCCACCAGAGCAAGAGCCCACTGTGGGTGGTGAATGTGGAAGCTAAGGCAGGAAGTGAAAAGCAGTTTGGACCCTAAAAGAACAAGATGTCACACAGGCAGTGATCAGAGGTATAGATAGAGTGGACAGCCAGAGACGTTTTCCTAGGGTGGAGGTAGCTATTAGGAGGGAGCATAGTTTTAAAGTGAGTGGAGATAGATATAGGGGAGACGTCAGAGGTAGGTTCTTTACTCAGAGAGTGGTCGGGGCGGGGAATGCATTGCCAGGAGAGGGTAGTGGAGTCGGCCTCATGAGGGGCATTTAAGTGGCTATTAGATAGGCATATGGATGATAGTATAAGGTAGGGGTGGAGGTTAGATAGACCTTAGGTTTAGGGTAAAAGTTCAGCACAACATCGTGGGCTGAAGGGCCTGTACTGTGCTGTACTACTCTATGTTCTATGTTCTAGACAGCGTTATCCAAAGGGTCTGAGTGGTGGGAAATTGCTCATGTGCTTGTGGTAAAAGGTAAATTCACCATGGACCTCCTCTCCCAAAAAGGGCCAAGCTTGCAGCAGAGTACAACACTCCAGCTGGAGATGGTCTGCTCCACCCGCTCCTTTTCTTTTCTTTCCTCTCACTTGTGCTTTTTTCTCTCTTCTCTCTTCTCTCTTCACCTCCGCTCAGTTCGCAACAAACAACTGCACCTCCCAGTCGCAAACCATTTCCACTCCCCCTCCCATTCTCTAGATGACATGTCCATCATGGGCCTCCTGCACTGCCACAATGATGCCACCCGAAGTTTGCAGGAACAGCAACTCATATTCCGCCTGGGAACCCTGCAGCCATATGGTATCAATGTGGACTTCACCAGTTTCAAAATCTCCCCTTCCCCTACTGTATCCCTAAACCAGCCCAGTTCGTCCCCTCCCCCCACTGCACCACACCACCAGCCCAGCTCTTCCCCCCCCACCCACTGCATCCCAAAACCAGTCCAACCTGTCTCTGCCTCCCTAACCGGTTCTTCCTCTCACCCATCCCTTCCTCCCACCCCAAGCCGCACCCCCAGCTACCTACTAACCTCATCCCACCTCCTTGACCTGTCCGTCTTCCCTGGACCGACCTATCCCCTCCCTACCTCCCCACCTACACTCTCTCCACCTATCTTCTTTACTCTCCATCTTCGGTCCGCCTCCCCCTCTCTCCCTATTTATTCCAGTTCCCTCTCCCCATCCCCCTCTCTGATGAAGGGTCTAGGCCCGAAACGTCAGCTTTTGTGCTCCTGAGATGCTGCTTGGCCTGCTGTGTTCATCCAGCCTCACATTTTATTATCTTGGAATTCTCCAGCATCTGCAGTTCCCATTATCTCTTATCTTGGAAATGTATCACTATTCCTTCACTATAACTGTGTTAAAATCCTGGAATTTCCTCCCTGGGGGAATTGTGGGTCAACTCACAGCAGGTGGCCTGCAGCGGTTTCAAGAAAGCAGCTCACCCCCACCTTCTCAAGGGGGCAACTAGGGACAGAGCAATAAATGCTGGACCCAGCCACTGACACCCACATCCCATGACTGAGTTTTAAAAAAGGAATTGCTGAGAAAATAAGCAGCTGGAGAGAAAGTGTGAGCCTGAACCTGGGAAGGCTAAAATCGAAGTTAAAACTGATGTCCCTTTTGGACGCACACACTCTGGAATATTTTGCACATGCTCAAGATGAGCCATGATCATACTGAATGGCAGAGGAGGCTCAAGGAGCAGAATGGCCCACTTCTGCTCCCAGTTCTTATGTTCTGATGATCTCTACTGAGGTTAAAAAGAGGTCTGACAAATCCAAGCTATGGTTAAGGTTCCAATCAGTGTCACAGTAAGGATCTCACAGTCTCCCAATGGGAGTTTCTATTGTCTCCTCTGAAGGCCAGGTTATTAATTATAGGTGGCAGGAAGCAGGCAGCTACCCTGCTGGTTAGTCACTATCCGGTGATAAGTGCCTACCCACCTCATTTGGCCAAGCAGCTATAGTGAGACCAGACCCTCTGTTGGTTGACGCTTCCTCTGAGATGAGCACATTCATCAGTTCATGCCAGTGTCTACCTCCGCACAAAATCTATTTTTCACTACAATAATGCAGCGTCACGGTATTTTTAAATAATCCATTTTTTCCTCATGCTGAGTGAGAAAGAAAACCTTTTGAAAGATGCCACATTGACAGTAAATCTGACATTTCAACAGATTTTGAGAGCTGCACTATTTTTGGTGAAATGGTGTAACTTTTGCTGTTGATTCGAAGAAGCTTCCAATTCTTCGCAACTAGGAAGCAAAGAAAATTCCGACAAAATTATCACAGGATCATGAGATGTGAAATAGTGGGCCATTCAGCCCCTCAAACCTGTTCTACCAGTCAATCTGGTTATGGCCTTCAATCCATTCTTGTCTCTGCATAACCCTTCCTTTACCAAACACCCCCCAAACTCTAGCATGGTTTTCACTCTCTTGGTAATATTTGTCTTCACCTCTGAGCAAATCTTCAGGAAATCTTACCTGTTTCGTTGAGATCACCTCTTGTTGATCTAAACTCTGGTGATTTCCACCCCAAGCTGTTCAACCTCAGCTGACGATATAAGCCCTTCCTCCCAGAAATCAACTTACTGACGATTCCCTGAACTGCTTCCAATGCAGTTCTTATTTATCCATTCGTGGGATGAGGACATCACTGGCTGGGTCAGCATTGATGTGGACGTGCTTGTGTCGGACTGGGATGGACAAGGTCAAAAATCATGCAATACCAGGTTATAGTGCAACAGGTTTATTTGAAATCACAAGCTTTCGGGGTCTCACTATTTCTTCAGGTGTTAGTGAGAGAAGTAGTTTCCAACACAGGCTTGATAAATAAAATACCAAAGCGTCACACCACTGATGAGGATGTATTAAACAAACCTAAGGTTTTTTTCTGAGATTTAACAGTACCTCAGGTTTGCTTAATACATGCTCATCAGTGGTGTGGCCCTTTGATCTTTTACTTATAAATTCTGTATCTGATACTACCTCTCTCACTAATGCCTGAAGAAGGAGCAAAGCTCCAAAAGCTTGTGTTGTCAAATAAACCTGTTGGACTGTAGCCTGTTGTCGTGGGATTTCTGACCTAGGCCAGCATTTATTACCCATCCCTAATTGCGCCTGAGGGCAGTTAAGAGTCAACAGCATTATGTGGGCCTGGAATTACATGCAGGCCAGACCAGGTAAGGATGGCAGTTTCTTTCCCTAAAGGACATTAGTGAACCAGATGGGTTTTTCCCAACAATCAATAGTGGATTCATGGTCATTATTAGACTCCTAATTCCAGATCTTTGTTAAATTCAAATTCTACCATCTGCCATGTCAGGATTTGAACCTGGGTCCCCAGAACATTACCTGGGTCTCTGGATTATTTTTTTTCTCTGAATCGGGCTACCCAGATTGGGAGGATTGGAGTGACTGGAGAGGGTTTCTCAAGTCGGGAGGATCATAGAGCCACAAGGAGATTGCAGAGATACGCAGACATTTAGGGGCTGCGGGAGTGCATGGAGATAGGGAAGTTTGGAGGGGGTTCCCTGGATTAATAGTCTAGCGATAATACTGGGCCATTGCCTCCCTTAATTTTGCCATGGAGGATTTTCATTGGAGTTTGTGCTAAGCCCCGGACCTTTTGCCGTGCTCTCCCAATGTTTCAGCTTGTTTTAAGCATTTGCTTTGAGCTAAAAGAGGCAATTTGCTCCCACTGTAATGTATCCTCTTTCTTCTCTAAGGATCTCCCTGGACTGTGACAACCAACATCGTCAGTCACCCTCATGGATAGCAACACCTTCATTAAAGCAGTTGCATTTTAGTCAGCTCTTTATTGCTCGAGCAGGTAGCCCAAGAATGGAGTAAAATGCCTTCAACTTGAAAACTCTTTCACAAAAAGTCTCAAAACTCACCCACCCACAATGAGACCTCCATTTGCCCACACACGTCCTTGTGGTGTGTTACACGGAGGGTGCAATTCGCATTAAACTGGGCAACTGGGCATTTCAATTTTACAGAAAGAAACCCCTTCAATTCTCCCAGACTGGAATCGAGCTGAAAATATTCTGAGCTGCGTAGTACATCATTTTATGTTAACCACTGTCTCTCCCAGCATCTATATTGATTTCCTTTATTATTCAAGTGTGCACACTTCAAGATTGGAGATTTATATGGGTGATGGCTGATATTACTGTCTTATCTAATCCTTACTGATTTTTCTCTCACCAAAAGAAACCTTGCACACAATGCAGCTGCTGCAGTTAAAGGAGCAGCTATTTCAGGAGAGTTAGTTCTTATTTAATAGCCAGCGCTGTGTGCCATCTCCAAATCTATGTGTGAGATGATATTTAAATTATAGAATATCAGGTTGTTGACACCATGCCACTGTGTTCCTCATGGTGTCCAATCTTCCTGAGCCATTCGATTCTTAACTTGTTTGACAGAGGATTTGGGATAATTACTGCATTGATCCACAACTCAGGCCCCGAGTCTTTTAATTGGAATGGCCCAAAACTAGAGACACACTCCTCTTATTTCCTGCATCGCACCGGAATTATAAACCAGTGTGATGTCCCAGATTCCGGATCATGAAATGTTAGTGTTCCTTTCGATATTCCATTCCTTTTAAACACTTTTGAGACTGAATTTGCAATCAATATTTGGAGACGAAGGGTAATATTGTGAACAGATTCTGTCAAGTTGTTTTTTCTTAAATCTAACTTTGGCATTAACCTTCCAATGCTGTGATTGAGTTGTCGCTGTCTGATAATACTGCAGGCCAAAAACATGAAATGGCAGCTCACACTGAGGTCAACTCATTCAATTTCTAAAAACTCGCACCAAAGCAGACCAGACTGTACCTGGGATAGAGCCAGGACATGTCTTCAGAGCTCAGAGGGGCAACAGAAGAAGTTATTCTGAGGAATGAAGCCCTAATCCCTCCAAGAAGCAATTTCAAACCACAGGTTCGGGGGAGGTGGTGACGTAAGGTAGTTTGATCTTAGAGTAGGATAATAGGTCGGCACAACATCATGGGGCTGAAGGACCTGTAGTGCTCTGTACTGTTCTATCTTCTATATAACAGCGATAGGAACAAAGATGTTTGGAGCAGGAATAGGGCTGATAGTGTAGGCCAGTCGTACCAGTGGACTTGTAATCCAGAGGGATAGTAGGAACTGCCGGTGCTGGAGAATCCGGGATAACAAAGTGTGGAGCTGGATGAACACAACAGGACAGGCAGCATCAGAGGAGCAGGAAAGCTGACGTTTCGGGCCAAGAACCTTCTTCGGGAATGGGGGAGGAAGGTCTTGACCCAAAATGTCAGCTTTCCTGCTCCTCTGACGCTGCTTGGCCTGCTGTGTTCCTCCAGCTCTACGCCTTGTTACCTCTTGTAATCCAGAGACCCCAGGTTAATGGACACATCACATCATTTCAACTAGTGATACTTAAACTCAATTAATAATTCAACTTGGAACACAAAGCTAGTCTCATTTTTCATCGCCATGACAATTATCACGGAGTATTGTAAAAAGCCAACTGTTTCACTAACACAATAAAATGTGAGGCTGGATGAGCACAGCAGGCCAAGCAGCATCTCAGGAGCACAAATGCTGACGTTTTGGGCCTAGACCCTTCATCAGAGTCTAGGCCCGAAACGTCAGCTTTTGTGCTCCTGAGATGCTGCTTGGCCTGCTGTGTTCATCCAGCCTCACATTTTATTATCTTGGAATTCTCCAGCATCTGCAGTTCCCATTTTCTCTGTTTCACTAACATCCTTTAGAGGTGGAAATTTGCCGTCCTTACCTGGTCTATCCTACATGTGACTCCAGACACGCAATGGGGTTGACTGTCAACGGCCCTCTGCAATGGAGTAGCAGGCCACTCAGTTCAAGGGCAATTAGAGATGGGTGACAAATGCTGGTCAGTGAGGCCTGCATCCCACATAGGAATAAAGAATTGGAGATGGTGTGAGACGCTGCTCTAACTCAAGAGTTATTTTAGCTACCAGACCTAATTTAACTGCAGCAGGTGGGATTCTAGAGGTTAACAAAGTGTGGAGCTGGATGAACACAGCAGGCCAAGCAGCATCTCAGGAGCACAAATGCTGACGTTTCGGGCCTAGACCCTTCATCAGAAAAGCTGATGAAGGGTCTAGGCCCGAAATGTCAGCTTTTGTGCTCCTGAGATGCTGCTTGGCCTGCTGTGTTCATCCAGCTCCACACTTTGTTATTTTGGATTCTCCAGCATCTGCAGTTCCCGTTATCACTGATCAGGATTCTAGAGGTTGCTGGCCAATATCTGTTGGTTCCTCTCAAGCTTTGGCAGCAAGGGCCCTGCCGCAGGCCCAGCAGAAAGTCTGTGGTGTCAGAACTCAGAGTCACGCTCCTTAATTGTGCTGGCTTATACAGAGAGCGGCTGACCCAGACAGAAAAGCAAGAATCTGTAAATGCTGGGGAACTGACACAGAGCGTTATGCATACTGCTTCAATTAAAACTGCCTCTCCATTCCATTTTCAGCAGACAAAAGGGCTAAACTCCTCCCTGGTGTGTATTGTCGTACAAATTAAAAGGCAACTACAAAGTGAATTGGGAAACAGCACAGCAGCGGCCCTGGCATTGTTATCCAAGTAATGGCTAATCTTTTTTCTTCGTTTTGGCACTTTGATAAAACTTTCACGACTCTCTGTACATTAAGGGCTTTTTCTTTGTTTTTTAATTAGTCCCAGAATAATCACGGTCAGAAAAAGAAATGCAATTCAAATTAATGAGGAGGCTTTAGGACACAACACTTTAGTGTTCTGAAACCGTTCACCTCCAGCTTGCCGACTTCTAAACAGGATGCAAGGAGTTGCATTTATATATCGCCGTACACTGGTGATTCCAAAGTGCCTCACATCAAATGAAGTACTTATAAACAGAAGTAAAAACGCTAATTTTCACTTGGAGTGCCTGTTGGCTTAGGACGGGACCGAGCTGTAAGACAGAGAGCTCTCTCTCCTAGAGACTTCAACCTGAGGCTTGAGCCTCGGGGGCTGGGTTTGAAGGGGATGGCCCTGAAACAAATTAAATAGGGAGGGTGGACGGATCAATGGGAATGGTGTTCCCAGGAGGAAGGCAGAGAGAGAGAGAGAGAGAGACACACGTCTCACAAAGCCCACACAGTCTAAGGACACCGAGGAGGCCATCTTGGACTGAGCTGAGGGGGGGATGTCTTTGCTCAGGGAGTGAGGAACCTGTGGAATTCTCTGCCACAGAAAGCAGTTGAGGTCAAAACATTGAATGTTTACAAGTAGTTAGAAACAGTTCTTAGGGCTAAAGGAATCACAGATTATGAGGACAACACGGGAACAGGGGAGTGAGTTGGATGATCAGCCATGATCGTAGTGAATCTTGAAGTAGATTTGATGGGCCGAATAGCCTAGGCTTGCTCCGAGCTTCTATGTTTTGATGCCTGAGATTGGGAATAACTAAAGATTCCTAGTAGGATCCAGGGACCTTCCCAACAGTGTGTCATTGTTTCAATGTTGACCTGGGGAATGGAATATTGTCTCTTTGTGAAATTGATCATTTTGGACAAATTATCATTCAGCAGTATGGCCAGAGGTGACAGATGCTGAAAGGGGGAAATGTGAGGAAAACCTTTCTCACACAGTGAGGAGCTAGAGTAAGGAATGTATTACCTGGGAACGTGTGAAGACTGGTTTAGTTTGAGGCTATTGGACGATTATGTGGATAGAAATAGTGCGCAAGGATATTGACGCAAGGTAATGATGCTTTTCTTAATTTGCTGGTAGAGGCAGATGGGCCCAAGGGTGCACTGAGGTGGGTCATGAACTGGATCCACTGGCTCAGAGGCAAGGACACTACCATCACACCGCAACCCTCACATTGGAATGTGGCTTCACAATTTTCCACCTTTTGCTTTAAAGGGCTTTGAAGATGTTTGTAACACAGGAGACCTCACCGTGTGCTTGTCAAGGTGTCTCTTCAATAGCTCCAAACACACAGCATCAGCTACCCCTCTTTTAGACCTACACTCCCTCGGTGGAAGTGAAGGGTTTCCACATGGCTGCGCTGCCAGGGCCAGCCTGTGAAATTTGTGGAAGCAACAATAGAAATTGCTGGAAAATCTCAGCAGGTCTGGCCACATCTGTTAGAAGAAAGCAGAGCTAACACTATCAGATTGTAGTAAGGACAAGGGAGTATTTATGTTGAAGGCAGCAGGTAGGATGGGACCCTGTGAGCAGATGGGTTAACACGGAGCCCAGAGAGAGGGAAGGAAAGAAAGGCAGACAAAGGGATGGTTGATGGGAAGTCAGGAAATGGGAAACGCTAATGATTGTGGTCCTTGAAAATGACCCTGATCTTCCTGCCATTTCAACACACCACCGGCCGACATCTCGGGCTCGGGCTTTCTGCAGGAGAACAGCATCTCAATTTCCACCTGCAGCCTTCATGACTCAATATCGAATTCAATAGTTTTAGGGCCTGAACACCTCCTTTCATGTCCTTTACCGAGACCCAAACTCCAGGCCCTGGCATCACATGAGCTGCTTTCAACACAGCCAATCCATTCTCACCTCCTCATGGTCTCCATTATCAGCCTTTCCCCTTCCCCCACTCACCATTATCTATCTTGTTTTGTCTACCCAACTTTCTCCCTCTCTCTATCTCTCTGGGTTCCTATCCACTCACTTCTCCACTTCTACTCCAACTCTAAACCCCTGTCTTCGGCACAAATACCATCTGCTCGCAGCTACAAACATTTCTGAAGAAGGCTCACTGGACCTGAGAGATTAACTCTCTTTCTCTCTCCACAGATGCTTCCAGATGTGCTGAGTTTCTCCGGCATTTCCTGTCTTTGTTTCAGATTTCCAGCATCTGCAGTTCTATATTTTTATTTCAATGAAGATTATCATCTCATTCTCTCCCTGCACTTTCTATCCTGCTTCTGGTGAAGATGAGAACAACACAAAATATAATGACTATCCAGTTCACTTGACACCCCCCCCACCCCGCCCTCACATGGGGCTCTGGCTCGCTTCAGAGTTTGAACTTTGTGGAAAAGAAGCCATTTCTTTAGCCATGAAAGCAAGCCATCTTATTGCCGAACTCATCTATTACAGCATAAGCTCAGCTCAATCCCAGGATCTGCTTCCCCAGAGTTTTTCTACATTTATTTCCCGCTCTGTGTCAGTTAATGTGAATTTACACTGCACAATGCCAGCTGAACTGGTGAGGTGACAAAAGCCCATCTCCCCATCCCCACCTCCCTCTCTGATGAAGGGTCTAGGCCCGAAATGTCAGCTTTTGTGCTCCTGAGATGCTGCTTGGCCTGCTGTGTTCATCCAGCGTCACATTTTATTATCTAGGTGACAAAAGCCGATGTGTTTGCATGGCAAGGTGTTGCAAGATGTTTTCAATGCACAATCATCTCTGCAGATCATGCAGTGCATCCAGCAATACGTGAATACCATTTTAAGGTATATATTGGTCTCCTGTCCAAAATACGCAACACCCATGCACTATAAAGACAGCCTCCTGCCAATAGGTGGTGACAGTGAGGGAGGGAACCAAGCAGGGGAGCTTGAGCAGTCACGCAAACCTTCATTGGAGAAATGGTGTCTTTGTAGAAGAATAGAAACATAGAAAATGGAAAGACGGTTTGATGGACAGAGGGACACACAGACAGAGGATTTCCTCTACCAGTTCTGGATTGCCGGCTCATTCCCACATAAGTTTTCCTTGTCCACTATTAATTTCCTTTCATGTTTGTAAAATCCTGATAACAGACAATAAGTGCCTAATGTCAAGGGGATCAAGGGTTACGGGGAGAAAGTGGGAGAATGGGGTTGAGGAATTTATCCGCCATGATTGAATGGCAGAGTAGACTCGATGGGCCGAATGGCCTAATTTCTGCTCCTATGTCTTATGGTCTTACTTCGCGATCTTTGGGCCTCCCATGTGTTTAAGTCTCATGTTAAATTTCAGGATTCTGCAGCATGTGCATCAAGGGTCATTGCAGATGAAGTTGACATGCTGAGGGGGAAGGAATGGTGGAGGGGTCGAAGCTGGTGATGTCTATAAGTGAGCTACTCTGACTGCATTGATGGCTCAGGCAATGGGGAAGGAAGTTTGACCTTCAGGTCAAACGTAGGCAGAAGCTCCTCATGTCTATTCCCTTGAAGCTCCAGAGAAAGGGGACAGAGGTTCTGATCGAATAGTCTGCTGCCAAGGGGTTTGTTTCAGTGTTTTTGGTCTCATTATTTGAGAAAGGATATAATTGCATTCGAAGTAGTTCAAAGTAGTTTCGTTCATCTGGGATAAGGAGATTGTTTCATGAGGACAAGTTGGACAAGTTCAAATTATATATTTTCATGCTCAGAAGGATGAGAGGTGATCTTATTAAAACACAGAAGATGCAAGAGGAGATCTTACGGGTAGTTACCAAGAGGATGAATTAGAGAGACTAGAACCTGGAGACAGTTTTAGGGGACTCCCACTTAACAGTGAGATGAGGAGACTTTATTCTCTCGAACAGGATTGTGAGGCTGTGGCACTCTCTTCCCCAAAGTGTAGGAGAGGCTATTCTGCACAAAGGAGAGATCAAGACTCATGGAGGCAGGGAAAGGACAGTGGGAGCTGAGGCTACAATCAGATCAGCTGTGATTCCAACAAATGGCAGAGCAAGCCTGAGGGGACACTCACTCCTAATTTGGACACTGTTGTTGGAGGTCAGTCACTTCAGCTGCAGGACATCTCCGCAGGAGTTCCTCAGGGTAGTGCCCTCAGCCCAGCCACCTTCAGCAGCTTCATCACTAACCTTCCCTCCATCATTAGGGCAGAAGTGGGAATGTTCATGAATGATTGCACAATGTTCAGCACCATTCGTGAATCCTCATATACTGAAGCGGTCCATGTTCACATGCAACAAGATCTGGACAATATCCAGGCTTGGGCTGACAAGTGGCAACTAACATTCATGTCACACAGATATCAGGGCTATGACCATCACTAATAAAAGACAATTTAACGAGAGCTCCTTGACATTCACTGCGTGCTATCATCACTGAATCTCCCACTATCAACAACCTTGTGTTAACCGCTGACCTGAAACTCAACTCCTATAAATGCAGAGGGGGCAAGAAGCTTGACATCATCCAGGACAAAGCAGCCCCTTGATTGGCACCATGTCCACAAGCTTTCACACCCCGCACCACTGACGCTCAGTAGCAACAGTGTGTACTGTCTACAAGATGCTCTGCAGAAATTCACCAAGGATCCTCAGACAGCACCTTCCAAACCCACGACCACTTCCATCTGGAAGGACAAGGGCAGCAGATACATGGGAAAACGCCATCTGCATGTTACCTTCTAAGTCACTCCCCATCCTGACTTGGAAATATATCGCCATTCCTTCACTATCACTGGGTCAAAATCCTGGGAATCCCTCCCCAAGAGCATTGTGGGTCAACCCACAGCAGGGGGACTGCAGCGGTTCAAGAAGGCAGCTCGCCACCACCTTCTCAAGGGCAACTAGGGACGGGCAAGAAATGCTGGGCCAGTGAGCAACGCCCACGTCCCATGAGTGAATAAAAAATTAATTGTGCAGTTAAATATGTATTGGATGTTTGTATGTGAAGGCGCTTTGCAAACACAAAGTTTTCTTCGCGGGCAAATGAGGCTAAGTTTAATGTTTCAAGTGATTAAAACATTTCTGAGCACTTTTAGGACTGGATTGGCTGTAGTGTGTTACAATCTGTGAGGACTCAGATCTGCAGCTGCCTTGAACCACCGAAACAAATGTTTATACCATGCCACCTATCCACGACTACTTCTCTCACCAAATACCAGCTTCACCACAGCTTTAGCTTGTGATATTTGGATGCTCACATTAACACTGGTAACCACGCTGTTCTCTTTACCTTTTTTATCATCCTTTATATCTGTACTCAAGAGACGCAATGATAAATAAGTTAATGTCACTCTCTGCCCACAATACTGCATTATCCCAGTCAGTAAAGGTGAAATTTACAATAAAACCTCATTATTCACTTCTTGTAGAGAAATAAAAGCGCTGACTAATATTAGCTAACTGTCAGTGGGCCCATAATTGAGACTAATCGCTGTAATATCATACCTACACAGATGACATTTAATGTGGCAGGTTTGTAAAGGAAAAAAAGTAAAGTTTTGACTCAGAGATGATTGTGTGGTAACAGTTAAATGAAAACTCAAAAGGTTTTGCTGCCCCTGAACCATCAAGTAACATCTTACAGATTTCACCTCTCCCTCTCTCTGCGTGTGCCTTATGTTTCCATCTAAATGGCCAACCCTCAGCATCTTAGTCTCTAATTCGCTGGCAGCACGGTGACCACCATCCAGAGGTTTATAAAGGGGCATGGTTAGGGTAACTAGACAAGGGCTTTTCCCCAGATTAGGGGAGTCCAAAACTAGAGGGACATAGGTTTAAGGTGAGAGGGGAAAGATTTAAAAGGGACCAACGGGGCAACTTTTTCACGCAGAGGGTGGTGCGTGTATGGAATGAGCTGCCAGAGGAAGTGGTGGAGGCTGGTGCAGTTACAACATTTAAAAGGCATCTCGATGGGTATATGAATAGGGAAGATTTAGAGGGATATGGGCCAAATGCTGGCACAGGGACTAGATTAATTTAGGATATCTGGTCGGCATGGAGAAGTTGGACCTAAGGGTCTATTTTCATGCTGTACATCTCCATGACTCTATGACTATACATTTGACCATCTCCCTCACTGAGAAGGAGAACTGATTGCATAATGTTACAATGACCCTCGGTGAGAGATCTTCTGCTCCTACCCCACTGCCAGCACACTCTGCATTAGGGGGAACAGGAGGGTCTCGCCTTTTTGAAGCTGGAGTTCAGTCTCCATCACAGCACCGTGAGCCTCTTCCACCTTTCAATGAGATCAAGGCTGATTTGGGACCCAGCTCCATAGACCTGCCTTTAGCCCATCTCTCTTCATACCTGATCTTGACAAAAACTGTACTTAGCTCGGATTTTAAACTAGAAACTGATCCAGCGTCCACTCTCAATTGTGGAAGAGCATTTCAAACATCTACCATCCTTTGTGTGGTAGAAGTGCTTCCTAACATCTTTCAAATGGTCTGGTCTTAATTGTCAGACTGTGCTCCAAGTTTAAAGAATTCCCAACCAGTGGCTTCTCTTTATCAACCCTTTCTTCTCCTGTTAACATCTTGAAGACTTTGATTAGATCACTCTTTAACCTTCTAAATACTGGAGAAAACGGGCCTAATTTGTATAATTTCTCCCTATAACTCCTGAAGTCCAGGTATTGTTCTTGTCAACCTACACTGTATTCCCTCCAAGGCTAATAAAACCTTCCTAAGGTGTGATGCCCAGATCTGCTTACAGTATTCATGTAGAGTCTAACCAGGGTTTTGTATAACTGCAGCCTATCTTCTTCATCATTCCACAACAGCCCTCTAGATGCAAAGGCTGGCATTTCATTAGCTTTCTTGGTTATTTTCTGCTCCTGTTTGTGGCATTTTAAGGATCTATGCACCTGAAACCCTTTAGGCATCCGCTGTACCAAACTTTATACTATGTACAAAGTACCCCGATCTATTCATTTTTGGTTCTAGTTGGATACTCTGACTGTCTGACAATTGAATCCTCACTGCCCTGTGAAAGGACATATTACAGAAGAGAAGGCAACTGGTGCAGGTACTAGTACTGGTGCAGGTACTGGTGCAGGTACTGGTGCAGGTACTGGTGCAGGTGCTGGTACAGGTACTGGTGCAGGTACTGGTACTGGTGCAGGTACTGGTGCAGGTGCTGGTACAGGTACTGGTGCAGGTACTGGTACTGGTGCAGGTACTGGTGCAGGTGCTGGTACAGGTACTGGTGCAGGTACTGGTACTGGTGCAGGTACTGGTGCAGGTACTGGTACTGGTGCAGGTACTGGTGCAGGTGCAGGTATTGATGCAGGCACTGGTGTAGCTACTGGTGCAGGTACTAGTACTGGTGCAGGTACTGGTGCAGGTACTGGTGTTGGTGCTGGTGCAGGTATTGATGCAGGCACTGGTGTAGCTACTGGTGTAGCTACTGGTGCTGGTACTGGTGCTGGTGCAGGTGCTGGTGCAGGTGCTGGTGCAGGTGCTGGTGCTGGTGCTGGTGCAGGGTACTGGTGCTGGTACTGGTGCTGGTACTGGTGCTGGTACTAGTGTTGGTACTAGTGCTGGTGCAGGGTACTGGTGCAGGTACTGGTGCTGGTACTGGTGTTGGTACTGGTGCTGATGCAGCTGTGCACCCTTGTCAGAGGTTCTGTCAGAGATCATCTCAGGCCATGGTGAAGGTTCAGACCAGGGGGCAGCAGCTGAAGCTGAGTGAAGTGTTCGCTGATGAATTACCTTCCAAGCGGTTGGCCAATGGAGGTTGAACATTGACAGCAGTCTCTGGGAGAAGGAACGCTGGGAACAGCCCTGTCTCCATAACTAGGCCTGGAACTCCTCAGTGTAACTGACCAAAGCTCCCCCAATCTGTCGGTTTGTCTTCTGTCCCTGTGGAAAGGTGCAGACAGTTGAACAAATAGGACCCCTGGCTGTGAAATTGGGGGCCAAAGTGCAACTTAATTGGCTTCCTAACTACTGCAACTATTCCTTAATCTGACAGATCCATGCAAGACCCTCCCTCATTCATCAATCCTGGCTCACAGCCCCCTCCTCTGATGGCCTGCCTTGCCCTCAATGAGTTTTGTGTATAAATTAATCAGTTGGATTTGCTGGGTGGCTAACAGATGAGGAAATGCCACCGGTGATATGGCGATGGGGAAAGGAATCATTCAGTTGTGTCTAAGAGCACTTCCGGCTGTAACAAAAACAAAATCCTTGGCTCAGTAATACCCAGGAGAGAATGGCTCAATGGTGAGTACCAGCCCAACGTCAATTTCTCTACACGCGCCCAAAGCCCATCAACCCCTTCCCCAGGAAAAATCCAACCCTCCCCCGCCATTATCTCTGAACAGCTGACCCAACAGGAAAATGGGAAATCCCAGATACCTGGCCATCCCTTTGAGCCTGAAGGAGAAATTCCCGTTTCACAAGATTCAGTCTATGGGTACACATGGCTTCCCTCCAAGCAGCTGCAGAATCAGCAGTATGGAGCAGGTGAAAGCTTACATTGAATTGGACGAATGGTGTTGTAACTTTACTCTGAAGCGTTTTCCCTGAAGCATTGGTGACGGATAAAAGCGAGCACCTTACAGAGTGTGGTATCGCTGACACATTACATCACTGGGCTATAACTTTGCCTAGTTCCATTCAAACACAGGCTCCGCAATCTTCAGTCAATACAGTGGATCCCATGAATATAGTCAATCCAATGAAAACAGTAGATCTCAGCAATGTAGCAGATTCTGTGGAATTCGAAGAGCCTAGTAATGTAATGGAGCCCAGGAATATAGTAAATCACAGGAATGTCGGAAATCCCATAGACATAGTAGGTTCCACAAACAACAATTCTTCAGTGAATTTAACAGGTTCCATTAATGTAATTGATTTCATGAACATAGTAACTCGTATGAATACAGTAGATTCCATGAAAACTGTAGATTCCATGAATACAGGAGATTCCAGGAGTATTGTAGATCCCAAGGCATGATCTACTGAGCGTGAATGGACATGCCACAAGCCAATGTTTAACCCTGAAAGGACACCATCACAAACTGATCACTTATCTCTGGCTCAAATCACAGGATACCATATTCCTTTTTCTCCACCCCCACACCCCTAACCCACTCCAAAATGTTGGCCAAAAGCAGTCCTTCCTTGCCCAAGAAAAGCCATGTGCCTCACAGCCATTTGAAACCAGGTATCCATCAGTAAAGGCTAAAGGCAAGAGTTCCCCACCCACGTCACACCCACCCCCGTCCCGTATCTGCAGAGGAAGAGGTGCTTGCGGTCCTAGCAGCACCATGCTCCAAGCGGTGGTCTCTGATGGAAATTATAGGCAGCTCTGAAAGTACACGAGGCTGTTATTTCAGGTCAGCCTCTAGCATTGGAGGGTCCTGGCTGATATAGCCCAGCAGGGGGAGGTGGCACAAGGCTGGGTTTGAGGGGTCATGGAGCAATATGACTGGAGGTGGGGTGCGGACTAGTGTACTCCAATGGGCACAGGGTACTCCTAGCTCAACCATGTTGCCTGACACCAGTTTGGTCAGTTACAGGTGCCAGCCTACCAACCACACACACACACACACACACACACACACACACACACACACACACACACACACACACACACACACACACACACACACACACACACTATCAGCTAGGACATGGTAAGACAGTGAAGTGACCAATCATTCACTGAATAACAATAGACTGCAAGTTATCTCCGTTTCCACAGTTGCTGAACGCTTCAAGCAGTGGATTTCAGATTTCCAACATTCACAGCGTTTCAGCTTTTGTAAAGTTATTGCAAAGGGTGCTTTTTTCTCAGAGAGAAGGACTGCATTCAGCAGTAGCAGCCCCCAGGGTAACACAGCGATGACACGTTTCCCAGGTTTAAGCTCTGTGTTAAACTCCGGCTTAAAAACAAATAAAGCCGAGATGCAATTAAATAGGAGAATGTTGCCCTTTCGGCTAAATTCATCAAGTTATAAACGTCAGGCTGAAAAGCAACAACTTTAATTATGACTAGTTCTATGTCTTGGCACTAATTTTCTTAGGCTAAGAGTTTTATTTAACAAATTAAGCACAGATCAGATCTCAATGGAATGTAACTGTTCAAGAACGATTAATTTCCCTCAAAGGCTCTAAGTTATTGTTGTTAGTTTAAAAAAGTTAGCTGTTGGCTCAACATTATAAACTTACACAATCAGCTTCCATTAATTAATCAGTGCAGCTCTGAAGAAGGGTCACTGGACTCAAAACATTAACTCTGCTTTCTCTCTCCACAGATGCTGCCAGACCTGCTGAGTTTCTCCAGCAATTTCTGATTTTGCTTCAGATCTTCAGCATCTGCAGTTCTTCGTTTTGTGTTAACTTTATTTTGCAGCCCACAGCAAATCCTGACCTCAGTGTTCGTGGCTTTTAGTTGAACACTAGACTGAAGGGGACTTAATGGTCAGCCTCGCAATGGGAGCACAGCTCTGAGTGTGACTCACCTGCACATGTATTCCCAACTCAAAAAAGGAAAGGGTAAATTAATGAAATAAATCGGAAATGAATTTCAATGTGGATAAGTGCGAGTTATTTCAATTTGGTAAGGAAGTACAGGTAGGACCAACTTTGCTAGAAAATTTTAGATAATTTGTGCGAGGGATGTGGGAACTATTGGCTGATCCAGTGTTTATTGACCATGCCAAGTTAATCTAACTGGCTGATTTCAGAAATCTGTTAAGCGTTAAGCGCATTTCTGGAAAAGCCACAAGCAGATCTTCCCGAAAGGGCATTAATGAACCAGGTGGGTTTCAATGACACGTGGTCATTATTAAACCAGCTTTTAATTCCAAATTCTTATCGAATCCAAATTCTACCAATCCCCCAGGATATCCTGGGATGTTAACCCAGTGACATTACTATTAGTCCACTACCTCCCCATTCAACCAGTGCTGAAATGAGGAACAGAAGCAAAATTATGGTTTGTTTGAAAAAAGCCACAAAGTGTTTATTGGAAGAACAATACCCATGTATTGGTTCAGTTGTTTGAGGCACATTTGGAACGTGTTCAGGATAGATTTATACTTGCGACAGAAATATATTTGTTCACTGTTGTCCAACAACCGTTGCTGACTACTCACAGATTGACCTCCTGCAATTATTGGCCTTGGTCATGTAGGTTATATTTCAGTGAAAAATCCTTTATCCACAGCAGGGTACTCCAGATTCACACTGACTTAACACAGAGCTAACCCCAGCCTAGTAATGAAGGAATCGAAGCATTCACCATAATTGACAGGCACTCGCACCTTTTGAAAACCGAAAGAACTGCGGATGCTGTAAATCAGGAATAAAAACAGAAGTTGCTGGAAAATCTCAGCAGGGTCTGGCGGCATCTGTGGAGGAGAAAACAGTTAAGGTTTCAGTTCCGGTGACCCTTCCTCAGAACACAGGTCTGAGGAAGGCTCACCGGACCCGAAACGTTAACTCTGTTTTCTCCTCCACGGGTGCTGCCAGACCCTGCCGAGCTTTTCTAGCAACTCTGTTTTTATTCCTCACACCTTATGATTTTTTAATTTATGTCACCATCTGGTTCACTAATGTCCTTTAGGGATGGAAACTGCCATCTTTACCCGGTCTGACTGACCCTACATGTGACTCCAGATGCACAGCAATGTGACTAATTCTTACCTGCCCTCTGAAACAGCTTAGTGAGCCACAGTTCAAGGAGTAATTAGGGATGGGCAACAAATGCTGGCTTTGCCACAGACTCCCATATCCAATGAATGAAGAAAGAAGGAATGTATAATAACCGTGCAGTTTGCTGAGGCAATGTGCCAGTTAGTATAGGGATGACATGTCCAATCACAGAGCCTATTACTCATTCCTTTTATTTTCTGCTCAGAAATGCATTTAGACCCACGTCGGGATTTCCAAGTAGTCAGATGTGGGCAGTAGTTAAGATTTCGGACGTCTATGCCCAAGCATGAACACCAGAATAGAATTGTTAATCTGGTTCTGATCTTGTTTTACTGCTGATTACATTTCTCTTCATTACACTGTGTTGGAATTACACTGACTACAAAGCTCAGACACAGACCATACCACCAGCATTATTGCTCCATGCCAGGTCTTTCCCATCATTTGTCAGCTAACTCTGTCAGCATCCCCCTCAGTTGCTAAGCAAACTTCCTCTTCTATCCAATTTCACCGTATGCTTCAACTTGTTCTTCAAACTCCACATTCTCACCCTCTGTCAGAGGACACATTGCTTCTGAATTCTGCAACGGATTTCTTCATGACTATCTTATCCCGACAGCTTCCTGTGATGATCTTCCCGACATGTGCAAACATTGTCTCCTTCAAAAGCTTCCACACGAACGTGCGAACACATACGTAATGTGGTGACCATCCAGCCTCTCGAAAATTCTCCACCATTCAATGTGATCATGATTGACCTGATCACACTCCGTTCTCACACAGCCAGATCTATCCACATCTGCCTTAACGATATTCAATACACTGCTTCGCCATCTTCTCAGAGTTCCAAAGACCCATGATACACTTAAAGGAAGATTTTCTTTTGAGCCTGTCTTATTTTTAAGTGACAACCGCGAGTTCTAGATTCTCCCATGGGCAGAAACACCCCCTCCACTTCCACCCAATTAAAAACCCCTCAGGATCTTGTATGTTTCAATCAAGTTCCCTGCTGGATCAGCCCTCAGCCTCTGTCTTTAAGAGAGAAGACCCCAAGTTTATTGATCCTTCTCTGGTGTCTGTTTTTCACAGCTCTGTTGTTCTCTTTGGAAATCTTTCTTTGCACCCTTGCAAGTGCCTCCATGTCTTTCTCATGGTCAGGTGACGAGAAGGGGACACAGTGCGTGAGGTTAAGTCTGACTAAGGGTTTAGGAGAGGGAGGTAGATAGTCCTTTAGCCAGAGCTCATGAGGGACTATCCACGCCTCACTTTACTCGAGAGAGCGAGTCAATTGATAACGGTGGCTCAGTGGTTAGCGTTGCTGCCTCAAAGCGCCATGGACCCGGGTTTGATGCCAACTGTGGGTGTGGAGTTTACATGTTCTCCCTGTGTCTGTGTGAGCACCTTCCAGGCCGTGCTAAACTGCCCACAGTGTTCAGGGATGTGCAGGCTAGGTGCATTAGCCATGGGAAATGCAGAGTCATACGATACAGGGGGAGATGGGTCTGGGTGAGATGCTCTTCAGGGGTTCGGCTTGGACTCGATGGACCGAATGGCCTGTTTCCACATGTGCGGACTCTGTGATTCTAATGTGAGTGGCAGCACCGTAGACCAAGGACAGCAAGTCCATCTCATTCAGGACAGGAGTTGATAGCATGGTGCTGGTGTTACTCCGAAGCACACACTAATCCTGAAGAAAGTAAAGCATTCACATTGATCAAAACACACTTACATTTGCTTCTTTGTCAAGAACTGCACAAACACGGTTTGTGTAAGCTGTGTGACAATCACTGTGTGGAGATCGCATCCAACCACAGGGTCTACTACTTATTTTAAGACCATGCGGACTTCCTGCCTGAGTTCAGCAGGAATGGGGAAGAAATGCGAGGCTCTGGGAGAAGCCAATGTATGGTATATCCCCATCAATTACTAACTCTGATTGGATATAATCCCAGAGACTCCATTACTGAATCATTTGCCTTGACCTGATGGCACACGTACAATGTTTTTATAGCTAGGGAATAAAGGATTAAAGCAAATTCACGGCTTAGTTTTTTTTTGAAAAGATCAGCTATGATTTTCTCCCTGATTGCTCCTAGCAGTATCTGGAAAATTCATCTCCCATTACTCGAGGCTCTGGGGTAGAGTTGGAGATGTGCCAAATCTAAAGTATAACTGTTTTAGAATTGCTATATTTCTAACTTCAAACAGCTCACATCAGCAGTTTGTGTCACTTGTGATATCAAGAGCTGTAAATTGCTCGGTTTTCAGGCTTTTCCCTCACTACTGCGTTTGTCTCTAGTCTCCTGTTCGGTCATGTCCCAAACTCTACAGATTCTAACACATCCAGGGCTCTATATTTCCCACTGTTAATCACTGTTCTTGCCCATATCCTCCACTGTATTGATTTCACATTCCCCCTCTTGTCTGCTAACTTGTCAATGTTCCAGCTCCAACAAAGTCAGAAATCGCTGGAAAAGCTCAGCATGTAGAGTTTGCACATTCTCCCTGTGTCTGCGCGGGGTTTCCTCCGGGTGCTCCGGTTTCCTCCCACAGTCCAAAGGTGTGCAGGTTAGGTGGATTGGCCCTGGGAAATTGCCTGTAGTGTTCAGAGGTCTGTAGATTAGGTGGGTCTGGGTGGGATGCTCCAAGGGTCGGTGTGGACTTGTTGGGCCGAAGGGCCTGTTTCCACATGAGGGATTCTATGATCTATGAGGTTTTGCAACATCTGTGGAGTGAAATCAGAGTTAATCGTTCGGGTCCAGTACACCTTCCTCAGGACTTGTGCAATTGAGGAGAAGGGTCACTCAAGCTGAAACATTAACTCTGATTTCTCTCTGCAGATGCTGCCAGACCCGCTGAGCTTTTCCAGCAATTTCTGTTTTAGTTTCTGATTTACAGCATCCTCAGTTTTTTTTCAGTTTCTATTTAATGGTCCAGCTCCCCTTGTTTCTGCTGTCCGTACTTTCCCTTTAGTAATTCCCGGGATGTGGGCATCCCTGGCCAGGCAGCATTTATTGCCAATCCCTAATTGCCCAACAGTCAGTTAAGAATCAAGCACATTGCAGTGGGTCTGGAGTCACATGTAGGCCAGACCAGGTAAGGATGGCAGAATTCTTTCCCTTAAGGACATCTGTGAACCATGTGGGCCTTTCCCCCGCGACAACTGATTCATGGTCTTTATTAGAACCTTAATTCTGGATTTTTACTGAATTCAAATTTTACCACTGTGAGATTTGAACCCATGTCCTCAGAACATTACCCGTGTCTCTGGATTACAAATTGAGTGAAAAAGCTATGAGGACATCACCAGCAACATCTTCATCAAAGTCTGGTCCCAAATGTGTGCAAACCATTGTTTGGGAGCAATGAATCACGCCGACACATTGATCGCAGGTAGGTCTTCCATGGCCCGACCAGGAAAGGGATAGGAAACACAGTGACACATTTACCTACATCCCCTGCTATGCGCCTTACTGAGCCCCCATCTCCTCATTCCGGCTCCTCACACCCATTTATTTTCCACACCTTCCATCCCATCACCCCATCCTCATGGCATCTCAATTCTCAGCTGCATCAAATCCTAGGGTGCACACACCCCACTGCCCTCACTCATTAATAGCACCCCGCTTAATTTACAGAAGAGGAGAGGAGGGAATATCGGTGAGAGAGAGCAGGAACTGGGGGAAGAGATGGAAGCTTGTGTGTGCTAGACAGGCTACCCTGTCCCTGCAGCTATTGATACATCTGCTGTTAACCTGTCAATGAATCTTGAGCCAAGTTACCACAATTTTAACATATGGCCAGCTTCTTAAAAGATGTTTTTTCCCCCTTTATTCATTCATGGGATGAGGGAGTCGCTGACCAGGCAGCATTTACTGCCCATCCCTAATTGCCCAGAGGGCAGTTCAGGGTCAACTGTATTGCTGTGGGTCTGGAGTCACAAGTAGGCCAGACCAGGTAAGGATGGCAGTTTCCTTCCCTAAAGGGGCATTAGTTAGCCAGATGGGTTCTCCCTGACAATCAGCAATCAATTCATGCTCATCATTCCAGATTTTTATTGAATTCACATTCTACCTTCTGCTATGGCAGGATTTGAACCCGGGTGCCTGGAACATTACCTGCGTCTCTGGATTAACAGCCCGCTGATGATACCACTTGGCCATTGCCCCCTGTAGCTTTCTTATACAGTCCCAAGGTGATATCACTTGCTCAGACTTAGCTCCTCTCCACACTGGCCAAGTGAGGCTTTCAAACCATAAGTGCTTATTTACAGCCCCTTGGCTAAATGAAAAGTGAAAGAAAACAGAAAATGCTGGGAGGGAGAAATAAACTTGGCAGCGACTGTGTGATAGTGTCTGCTTCATCGGGTTGCTGCGCTTGTGTGTGATTTTATTTAAGGTTAAGAAGAAACAGGTGGTGGCTATTATTTAAAAGCAAAATAAAGCAGATGCTGTCCAAGATAACAAAGTGTGGAGCTGGATGAACACAGCAGGCCAAGCAGCATCTCAGGAGCACAAAAGCTGGCGTTTCGGGCCTAGACCCTTCATCAGAAAATCCCCCTTTTCTGATGAAGGGTCTAGGCCCGAAACGTCAGCTTTTGTGCTCCTGAGATGCTGCTTGGCCTGTTGTGTTCATCCAGCTCCACACTTTGTTATCTCGGATTCTCCAGCATCTGCAGTTCCCATTATCTCAGGTGCTGTCCAACTCCAGTTTGATTTGGCCCCTTCCCCAACCCCATCCCCCTACCCTTCAGTCTCATTGCACCACCATTATCCAGCGTTACAAGTGAATTAATCAATTGGAAAACACTGGTGTTTAACGGGTGGAAAAGAAAGCCATGGGCGTTTTCGTTTATTGTCACAGAATCCCTACTGTGTGGAAGCAGGCCATTCAGTCCATCAAATCCACACCAGCCCTCTGAACAGCAACGCACCCAGACCCACACCCCTATACTTCCCACCTAGTCTGCACTCCCCTGGACACAATGGGACTTTAGCATGGCCAGGTCACCTAACCTGCATGTCTTTGCACCGGGAGGAAACCCACGCAGACACGGGGAGAATGTGCAAACTCCACACAGACAGTTACCCGAGGCTGGAATCGAACCCAGGTCCCTGGTGCTGTGAGCTGCAGTGCTAACCGCTGAGCCAGGAAGAAAACCATTTGGTTCTTTGTGATCACTTTTTGAATATTTAAAAATGACAGTGGGTGCTTTAGGAGCACTTGTGAAATAGTGTCCCTACCTCTGGGCTCGGAGGCCTGGGTTCAAGCCCTATCTACCCAAGACGTGTTTGAACAGGGTAATTCAAATACATCACGAGTGCAGATGCTGGAAATCTGTAACAAACACAAAGAATGCTGGAGAAACTCAGCAGGCCTGATAGCATTTGTAGAGAGAGAAACAGAGCTAATATTTCGAATCGTGTACGGCCCTTCTTCAAAACTATTACTTGCCCGAACACAGAGTATCTATAACACTAGGGAATGGAAGGAGCTGTGAGACTGAGTAGTCAATAAACTGTATCCACGAGGAAAGCACCTTTGTTTCAGGCCTTGCTGACTAGTTTGGAAAGAGAGAGAGCGGAGTTAACTTTTAGAGCACAGAATGGTTCTTCGGAAGTGGAATTAAGTCAGTTCATGAATAATTACTCATGGACAATCGTAAATAATTAACGGGAATGAATTAGAAAAAGGAGAGTTTGACTTACAGCCGTGAGCAGGCGTAGTGGATGTGGTATTGCTTCCTGATGCCGGGGGCTAGGTCTTCCTTCATTAAAATGAAAAGTTCAGGAGCTGGGGAGTTGTGTAAAACAGCGAGCTGAGCCTGAGAGAGCTCCCTGACAAAAGGGGCTGGTGTGCTGTCTTACCTGTGATTCAGATCTGCATCCCACTGTGGTTAAAGAGTGGGGGCTGCCGCCTGAGATCACTCCACAATGATACCCATTTTAGCAGCACTTGCTCACCTTGTAAAGATGCGTTCGAAAACGGGGAGGGATTGGGATGGAGAAAGGCACAGAGCCGTATCTCCTTGGAGATGGAGAGCACCCACTGCTACACAGGCTCTGTTCCTGGCCTGTGGGAAGGAACTTTCAGAGAGTTTACAGTGAGCTCTACAGCAATCAAAGACATGATACATCCCTGCAATTTGATGTGGAGTAAACTTCCTTCATTAACAGAGAGTAATGACCAAATGAATGTATCTAAATGCTTTTCACACCATCAGATAGGGGAGATAATGGCCACTCACCTCACACTGAACTTAGGAAACCAGAAAATGTAGGAACTAGGAACGGGAAGCGGCCATTCAGCCTATTGAGCCACCACTTTGCTATCAAATGTGATAATGGCTGATCGTTTATCTCAAAACTGTGCTTCCCATTTTCTCCCTGTAGCCCTTGACATCACTGATCTCCAGAAATTTAACCTTGTCTTTCTTCAGTGACTGGTTTCTGTAGCATCCTGTGGCAGGCTTACCAGGCTCTGAATGAAGACATTTCTCCTTATTTCAGTCTGAATTGATGAGATGGTGACCCATTGCTCTGGACCCTACCTCACTCCGTCCTCAGCCACCAGCCACCAGCCTGTCACTGTCTGTCAAAATTCCATCCATTTCAGTGTGATACCTTTATTTAAAAGCATTCTATTTAGCAAAACACAAGTCTGTTCTTCTTAACAGAAACCCTATGAAGCAGCAGGGGTGATGTTTGAATATTAGAGTCTTACAGCACAGAAACAGGCTCTGCAGCTCATCAACAAACACCAAACTACACCAAGAGATAGTAAGAACTGCAGATGCTGGATTCAGAGATAACAAAGTGTGGAGCTGGTGGATCACAGCAGGCCAGGCAGCATCAGAGGAACAGGAAAGTTGACGTTTCGGAGAAGGGTACAGACCTGAAATGTCAGCTTTCCTGCTCCTCTGATGCTGCCTGGCCTACTGTGTTCCTCGAGGTCCATACTGTGTTATCCCAAACTACACCAATCCTATTTGCCTGAATTTGCTCCATAGCCTACAATCCCCTGCCATCTTAAGTACTCATCCAAGTGGAGGTACATTCAAAGAGATTAGTTATGGCAAGGGTGTGGAAGATTCATGAGGAACACCTGGAATTTGGGGGATTTAGAATTTGAAAGAGAGTGTCTCCCTGGATGCTCTAGCTCGCGCACTGGAGTGAGGGAGATAGTCGGCTATGAGACATGGGTGTGTGGAATGTGGCAGGGATTGGTTGCAAAAGGCCCTTCGGCCCATTGAGTCTGTAACAGTCAAAGCAAATACCTCGCCATTCTAATCCCATTTTCCAGCACTTGGCCCAGGGCCTTGGGTCCCAGGTTCACATATTCTATTTCCACACCAGAGGGAATAATTGGTGATCATAGAGTATTTGAGGTCTACAGGTCAGATAAAGGCCTTTCAGCCCATCAAGTCTGCACTGGCCAAAAACAACCACCTAACTATTCTAATCTCTTTTTCTAGCACTTGGCCCATAGCTTTGACATTGCAAGTGCACATCTGAGGATGTTGTCAATATGATGAGGATTGCCGGCTCTCCCACTCTTACAGTGAGTTCCAGATTCCCACCACACTCTGGGTGAAAACATTTTCCTCACATCTCTTCTAAAGCCCCTGCCCCTTATAAAAGTGCTTCACAACAGGCTAAGCAGAAACCAAAGACACCAATGACATGGAAAGGATTCCCAAGATTATATTTCTTTCTGTGCTCCATGGAACCCAATTCCTCGTGTTGATCTTTCTTGGGAAGGTGACCGACCTGAAATCAGTTTGAAATTTGGCCTTTGACAGTTTGAAATTGTGACACTTCACCTCCTGCCACTTGTTTTTTGCTCCACATAGCATTAGTTCCCAAACTGTGTGGCATTTCTGATGGCAACAAGGTGCAGTGAGCAAGGAAGGCTGGTTCCAGTGAGGAATTGAGGAGGATTTGAATCACAGCAAACTGTGGTTTGAAAGCACGCCACCTGAAAAAGTGTGAGGAAGTGGATTCAGTTCTAACGTTCCAAAGGGAATCAGCTTGAGAAAGCAAGGACTTGCAAAGACGGAATGGAAGGAGCAGGGGTCAGATAGTGATGGTGCTTCTGGGGTGGCACGGTGGCTCAGTGGTTAGTACCGCTGCCTCTCGGTATCAGGGATCCGGGTTTGAGCCCACCCTCTGGTGGCAGTCTATGTGGAGTTTACACGTTCTCCGCGTGTCTGCGTAGGTTTCATCCCACAGGCCAAAGGTGTGCAGGTTAGGGTCGATTGGCCGTGCTAAATTGTCCCATATTGTCCAGGGATGTGCAGGCTAGGTGAGTTAGTCATGGGAAATGCAGGGACAGAGTGGGACTGGTGGGTCTGGTTGGGATGCTCCTCTTTGGAGGGTCAGTGTGGATTCAATGCGCTAGACGGCCTCCCTCCACACTGTAGGGGATTCTACTATTCTATCCAGGCACACACTGTGGCAGAGCTCAGAGAGAGAGCTGTAAATGTTTGTAATCAGCCTGATCAGAGGTGCCATCACTAACTCCTGGAGGAGATGCAACTTGAAGACAGCTCTCCTGGACTCGGAGGCCAGGACATTGCCACGGTACCACAGGTGGGCCTCAGAGAGAGCTGCATGACAAATCTGGACAGGCCAAGTGGAATTCCTCATTCAGCCACAATGATTTGCCTACAAAACATCTTGAATTGAATAAAATATACTTCAGTCTCACCTTAGGAATGCAATTGGACAAGGCTTGACCCTGAATCAAATAAGGAAATATTGGGGGGATTTAAGATGTAGAAAGAGTTGTGGGTGGGGACCGGAACGGGACTGGAGCAAGGAATGTTCCACGGACCCCACGAAGAGACAGGCATAACTTGGGCGAATGCGGGTAACCATGGCAACCCCTCTTACCTGAAGAAAATGAGGGGAGTTGAAAGAGAAGTTGTTGAGGGTGAGGACAAGCTCAGCCAAGCGGAGGTGGGTGGGGATGGTGCGTGTCTTTGCTGCAGGAAGAACTGGAGAGCCCTAAGACCCTCCTGGTGGGGAATGGATGTGTAAAGGGATTGCACATCCATGGTAAGGAGGAGTGGCTGGAGCCAGTAAACTGGAAGCTTTGAAACCGGCGTAAGGTGTCAGATGAATCATGGATGTGTGTGAGTAGTGATTGAAATATTGGGACAGGTGATGAGCTTGAAGCCTGAGTGGCTAAAGACTTTGTCGGTCCAGTCCTGCACATCGAGCAGAGTAAGTCAGAAATACACAAGAGCCCAGGGCCAGGGAGCACTGGAGTATCCCCAGAGGAAGGCTGTGGTTCTCCTGTCATCACTAATCTTTTGTTTTTAATTAACAAGTATATTTTCAGGCAGTTTATAAATATTTGCCAAACTGATTCCCAGGGTGGCAGCACGGATATATGAAATGAGACTGGATTAGTGTATTCACTGAAGTTTGGGAGAATGATGGGGGAATCCCTTAGAAATCTATCAAATTCTGACAGCATCAAACAGGGTTAAACGCAGGAAGGATGCTCCCATTGACCAGGGAATGCAGAACCAGGGATCATAGTCTGAGGATACCCGTCAGGCCACGTAGGACTGAGATGAAGAGAAATGCTTTCTTCCAGAGAGTGGTGGGCCTGTGGAATTCTCTACCACAGAAAGCAGGGGAGGCCAAAATATTGAATAGTTTCAAGAAGTTTATGATGGTTTGAGGTGTATGAGGAGAAAGCAGGAACTGGAGACTGATTGGATGATCAGACATGATCATAATGAATAATGGAGCAGCATTGAAGAGCTGAATGGCCTACTCCTGCCCCTATTTTCTATGTGTTTGTTATGAATTGGGGAGCAAATTGTGAAGAAATCATTCTCAGGTAGATATTGAATTCCGTTACCCCCAACTCGCAATGTTAGCCCATGTGAGAAATGGCACATTTGTGCTCATGGGAAAATTCAGCTTGTCCAAAACAAAACAATGAACACACTTCATAGAATCCCTACAGTGTGCGAACAAGCCATTTGGCCCAACAGGCTTGCAGTGCCCCTCTGAAGAGCATCCCACCCAGGCCCATTCTCCTACCGCTGCATTTCCCATTACCGGCTCCAGCCACCTCCTCTTCCCATGGATGTACAAGCCCTTTCCGCACCCATTCCCCACCAGGAGGGTCTTAGGGCTCTCTGCTTCTTCCAGGAGCAAAGACCTGAACCACCCCCACCCAGCACCACCCTGCTCTGCTTGGCCGAGCTTGTCCTCACCCTCAACAACTTCTCTTTCAATTCCTCTCATTCTCTTCAGGTAAGAGGGTTTGCCATGGTTACCCGCATGGGCCCGTCTCTTTGTGGGGTACGTGGAACATTCCTTGTTCCAGTCCTAACCCACACACCCCTGAACACTGTGGCCAATTTAGCATGGCCAATCCACCTAGCCTGCACATCTTTGGACTGTGGGTGGAAACCAGAGCACCTGGAGGAAACCCACGCAGACACGGGGAGAAGGTACAAACTCCACTCAGACAGTCGCCGAGGCTGGAATCGAACCCGGGTCCCTGGCGCTGTGAGGCAGCAGGGCTGACCACTGAGGCACCGTGCCAACCTTATCCATGTAGAATATTGCCCCTGGACCAGAAAGTGCGATGACGAGTCTAATACTACAGCGTGGTGACTTATGGGACCACTAGCCCTGAATGACACAGTGAAAAGTACCATCGCAGTCCGAAAAATATCTCGAGCCAAAATAATCAAGGCAACATTGAAGTCTAGGCTGCAATTGATTAGGAATTTTTGTGCAGTTTGCCCTGGCCATGTTCCATCAGATTTCATCTATTCCACCCTCTGAGAAATCCATACAAAACATGCTGATGTTAGTTTATTTTCTTAATATGTTTGTTGTTCCCGGTGTTAAATCCTTTTACATAAGAAAATCTTACTTGGTTAACCAACAGCTCACACATAACAGGCTGCGAGCCTAAAAAAAACTGTGTTTATTTGAACCACCCTACTTGGTAGAATTAAACCAAATTATCAGGTTCAGGATTAAATAAATTCCTTCTTTAAGTTTTCAGGCCAGGGAATGAATCTTTGGTGCTAGATCGCTGTTGTTCTGACATCTGGGGAAGAAGGATAATCATTTTAGCTGTTGGGGTCTTAGCTAGTTCAATGGCAGGTTATTCAGCCATTCTGAGTAAGCATTATGTTTAGGTACTTAGTCAACATTAGCTGACTCAGAGCTTTTGAATACATTTTATTTTTAAATAATAGCATTGTCATTACGAACCCTTTACTATAATTTTCTTTACGGTAGGCAATAATTAAACCAATTGAAGTGCAATCTCTGGGGCATGAACAAATTACAGTAGTAGAATGTCGAGCTATATTCAACACAACATAATTTATCTTCTATTTGTGGGAATTCCCACATCATATAGACAGTGCTCCATGCCTCCATCAGGTAATTGTAGACTTGAACCCCACTCAGTGAGGACTAACTGAAACCAGCTAAGTCTCAGGCGAAAGGCATGAACTGCAATGAAGTTAAAATGGATTTGACTGTAGATTAGCATTCCTGCACATAATGGACTATTTATACTTCCTCGACTCAGAACATGTTTATATATATTTCGAGGTCCATGTTTAGCAAGACCCTGTATTTGCTAATATGATTAAGGTCTAACTGTCAGTCAGATAAAGAGAAACTTGGAAATTGAGAGGCAATCCTGACTTGGACCATTTCTCATTCAGGTAAAAGGCTGAAGAGCCAACCAAGATTCTTCCTGGGCTTATATCATAGAATCCCTACAGTGTGGAAACAGACCCTTTGGCCCAAAGGGCCCAGACTGACCGTTAGACATCTCACCCAGACCCAATCCCCCTATAAACCCACCTAAGCTACACATCACTGAACACTATGGGCAATTTAGCACCTAGCCTGCACATCTTTAGACTGTGGGAGGAAACCCATGTAGACATGGAGAGAACGTGCAAACTCCACACAGACAGTTTCCTGAGTGGAAATTGAACCCAAGTCCCTGGTGATGGGAGGCAGCAGTGCTAACCGCTGGGCCACAGCTACAGGATAAGGCCACTCACCCCATTCAAAGCACTGTGGATGGAAAGGCCCAGCAGGTCAGGCAGTGTCTGTAGAAAGAAATCAGAGTTAATGTTTCAGGTCAAGTGACCCTTCCTCAGAACCCAAGATAATAAAATGTGAGGCTGGATGAACACAGCGGGCCCAGCAGCATTTCAGGAGCACAAAAGCTGACGTTTCAGGCCTCTCTGATGAAAGGTCTAGGCCCGAAACGTCAGCTTTTGTGCTCCTGAGATGCTGCTTGGCCTGCTGTGTTCATCCAGCCTCACATTTTATTATCTTGGATTCTCCAGCATCTGCAGTTCCCATTATCATAGAACATTACAGCACAGTACAGCCTCTTCGGCCCTTGATGTTGTGCCAACCTGTCATACCGATCTCAAGCCCGTCTAACCTACACTATTCCATGTACGTCCATATGCTTATCCAATGATACCTTAAATGTACCCAAACTTGGCGAATCTACTACCGTTGCAGGCAAAGCGTTCCATTCCCTTACTACTCTTTGAGTAAAGAAACTACCTCTGACATCTGTCCTATATCTTTCACTCCTCCATTTAAAGCTATGCCCCCTCGTGCTCGCCGTCACCATCCTACGAAAAAGGCTCTCCCTATCCACCCTATCTAACCCTCTGATTATTTTATATGTTTCAATTAAGTCACCTCTCAACCTTCTTCTCTCTAATGAAAACAGCCTCAAGTCCCTCAGCCTTTCCTCGTAAGACCTTCCCTCCATACCAGGCAACATCCTAGTAAATCTCCTCTGCACCCTTTCCAAAGCTTCCACATCCTTCTTATAATGCGGTGACCAGAACTGTACACAATACTCCAAGTGCGGCCGCACCAGAGCTTTGTACAGCTTCACCATAACCTCTTGGTTCCAGAACTCGATCCCTCTATTAATAAAAGCTAAAACACTGTATGCCTTCTTAACAGCCCTGTCAACCTGGGTGGCACTTTCAAGGATCTGTGTACATGGACACTGAGATCTCTCTGCACATCTACACTCCCAAGAATCTTACCATTAGCCCAGTACTTTGCCTTCCGGTTACTCCTACCAAAGTGCATCACCTCACACTTGTCTGCATTAAACTCCATTTGCCACCTCTCAGCCCAGCTCTGCAGCTTATCTATGTCTCTCTGCAACCTACAGCATCCTTTGTCACTATCCACAACTCCACCGACCTTAGTGTCGTCTGCAAATTTACTAACCCATCCTTCAACGCCCTCATCCAGGTCATTTATAAAAATGACAAACAGCAGTGGACCCAACACCGACCCTTGTGGTACACCACTAGCAACTGGTCTCCAGGATGAACATTTCCCATCAACTACCACCCTCTGTCTTCTTTCAGCAAGCCAATTTCCGATCCAAACTGCTATATCTCCCACAATTCCATTCCTCCACATTTTGTACAATAGCCTATTGTGGGGAACCTTATCGAACACCTTGCTGAAATCCATATACACCACATCAACCGGTTTACTCTCATCTACCTGTTTGGTCACCTTCTCAAAGAACTCAATAAGGTTTGTGAGGCACGACCTTCCCTTCACAAAACCGTGCTCACTATCCCTAATCAATTTATTCTTTTCTAGATGATTATAAGTCCTATTCCTTATAACCTGTTCCAACACTTTACCAACAACTGAGGTAAGGCTCACTGGTCTATAATTACCAGGGTTGTCTCTACTCCCCTTCTTGAACAGGGGAACCACATTTGCTGTCCTCGAGTCATCTGGCACTATTCCTGTAGACAATGACGAGTTCAAGATCAATGCCAAAGGCTCGGCATTCTCCTCTCTGGCTTCCCAGAGGATCCAAGGATAAATCCCATCTGGCCCAGGGGACTTATCTATCTTCACCCTCTGTAGGATTTCTAATACCTCTTCCTTGTGAGCCTCAATCCCACCTAGTCTAGTAGCCTGTATCTCAGTATTCTCCTCAACAACATTGTTGTTTTCTAGAGTGAATACTGTTGAAAAATATTCATTTAGCGCATCCCTTATCTCATCTGACTCCACACACAACTTATCCTTGACTGGCCCTAATCTTACTTTCGTCATTCTTTTATTCCTTAAATACCTATAGAAAGCCTTAGGGTTTATCCTGATCCTATCTGCCAACAACTTCTCCTGTCTCCTCCTGGCTCTTCTGAGCTCTCTCTTTAGGTCTTTCCTGGCTACCTCGTAGCCCTCAAGTGCCCTAACTGAGCCTTCACATCTCATCCTAACATAAGCCTTCTTCTTCCTCTTGAAGAGAGATTCCACCTCCTTTGTAAATCACGGCTCCTGCACTCTGCAGCTTCCTCCCTGCCTGACAGGTACATACTTATCTAGGACACACAGGAGCTTTTCCTTGAATAAGTTCCACATTTCTAATGTGCCCACCCCCTGCAGTTTCCTTCCCCATCCTATGCTCCCTAAATCTTGCCTAATCTCATCGTAATTGCCTTTCCCCCAGCTATAACTCTTGCCCAGTGGTATACACCTATCCCTTTCCATCACTAAAGTAAACATAACAGAATTGTGATCGCTATCACCAAAGTGCTCAGCTACTTCCAAATCTAATACCTGGCCGGGCTCATTACCCAGTACCAAATCTAATGTGGCTTCGCCCCTTGTTGGCCTATCTACATACTGTGTCAGGAAGCCCTCCTGCACACACTGGACAAAAACTGACCCATCTATAGTACTCGAACTGTAGTGTTCCCAGTCAATATTTGGAAAGTTGAAGTCCCCCATGACAACTACCCTGTCTCTCTCACTCCTATCAAGAATCATCTTTCCTATCCTTTCCTCTACATCTCTTATCACTTCCTCAGAACCCAATGAGATTGTGGCTGACCAGGGCACTAACTCCATATTTCTACCTCTGTCTCATAGTCGTTCATGGTTTCAATTACGGTAAATTGTTTCATCTCAGTTACATCTTAGTCTCACATTAATTGCCTCCTGTGGGTCAGAGCTCTCATCCCTGGTATCAACCCAATGCCCAATACTTTCAAACATTAGCTAGAGTCTATTTGCTTCCAGTAATTAGAAACTTTTGTTAAGTACGGAAATGTGGCCCATGTTTTCTGTTAAACTGGGTCTTCCTTAGTAAATCGATATTTGAGGCCATGTGGATAGGGTGCTATCAATGGATCAAACCTTTCCAGATTCAAGTTCAACCAGCTCATCAGCCAAGGACTGGGTGGCATGGTGGGTTGGCACTGCTCCCTCACAGCAGCAGGCGCCTGGGTTCGATTGCACCCTCGGGTGACTGTCTGTGTGGAGTTTGCACATTCTCCCCGTGTCTGCGTGGTTTTCCTCCTACAGTTCAAAGATGTGCAGGTTAGGGTGGGTCGGCCATGCTAAATTGCCCGTTGTGCCCCGGGATGTGCAGGCTAGATGGGTTATCCATAGGAAATGTAGGGTCATGGGGGTGGGTTGCTTTTCAGAGGGTCAATGTGGACTGAATGGCTGTTTGCACTCTGTAGAGATACTGAGAGATCTACCAAGCACCCTGCTGAAAATTTATCATATTTTGTTCCTCCACACCCCAATATTCTATATTGATCTAGCCTTACACTTCATAGAAATCATAGAAAAGTGACAACAGAAGGAGGCCATTCAGCCCAAGGTGTCTGTGCTGGTGAACTCAGAGCGTACATGTACCTTTCTCCACTTAGCCTGTAGTCCTACAGATCATGGGCCCTCAAGTTGAAATTCAAGCCCTTTATAAATACTCTGAGACCTTATGCCTTGAACACCCTTTGAGTACCAGCTTCAGGTGAGATCTGTTTCCTTACCTCTGCTTTTATGCTTCCCATCATTGCGTTGCACTCATGTCTCCTGGTTTTTGGCCTTCTACTCGGGGAAATTTGTCATTTCTATTGATATAGACACCTCCAAATTTTATACACCTCAATTAAGTTACATTCCAGCCTCCTCTAGTGCAAGAAACATACCAGTAGCCAAGAGATGTGATCCTTATAGATTCTTAGAAGTGTGTGTCTCCTGATGCATTGTGTGTTCACAGCTCCTGAATCAATTCAAGTAGATGTGTTTTTCTGAAAATAAAAAAGACCTTAAAAAGCTTTTTACCTTTCATTCATCAGGACAGTTTGCAAGAATACCAATGTAAATGAGGAGTACGGTATTTT
Organism: Stegostoma tigrinum; assembly: GCF_030684315.1. Taxonomy (NCBI): domain Eukaryota; kingdom Metazoa; phylum Chordata; class Chondrichthyes; order Orectolobiformes; family Stegostomatidae; genus Stegostoma; species Stegostoma tigrinum. Next base: position 49,751,034 of record NC_081376.1, on the reverse strand, counting down.
TATACAGTGTAAGGAGAGCATGCCAATTGGCTAACAAGAGGATTCTGACTGGTAGAGATGTCGCTGCGGATAATGCATGAGTTAGATGATGACTGACAGTTAACTGCTAAGCTTTGTTTAAGTTTAAACCAGTTAGATAAGATGGGGTAGATCAATGTATTACCCTGACATGAAGCCAAATAAAAAAAAAGAGTTGCACCACAGGGACCACTTGACCTCAAACATCAATGTGTTATGTCTTAAGGTTAGGGTACGGGATGCTTTTAATAGACTTGGTCATGAGAACATCATTTTATTATAGCATATGACCTGAGAGTATAAAAGCTTCAGGCCCCATCTAAATTGGGACTACTTTTGCAAGATACACAGATTGCCCCATTACAACTAGGCCCAGGGCAATGTTCCTCAATTTGTCCTAATTGCAGACATATTACTCCAAACTGTTACCTGTTAACCCAGGTAATAAAGTTTGATTTGTCTCCCCTTCTGTATTCACTCACCCCCACAGTTAATTTTAAAATGATACCTTCCCTCATGCATACCTTCCTCTCAGACTCAATGAATTTAAGCTTTATAAAGTAACCTATTTAACCAGGCTCTCTTGAGCAAGCAAAGAGTGAGTTAATTCATTATTAAACATGAGAAGGATTAGTAATACAAAACATGTACATACAGATGAGAAGAAGAGGTGATTCTAACAAGGCGAACATTAATGAAAAGATTCACAGATCAGTCTCTGAAGTAATGGTGAAGAGTAAATGGTTGAACATCGTGCCAATTGCAGTTGGGAGGTAAACCAAACACTGGCTTCTCAATCTTTAACTTTGCCGATCAGTTGATATTCTGTAGTTCCAGTGCCTTTCAACGATGACTGAATTCAGCATTCAGGTTGGGAGGAAGTCCTTTGTTTTCTTCTTCCTTTCAATGTATTTGCATCACTTGGAGTGAGAGACAGTCTACATTTACTTGCAACACAGGGGGTAGTAGGGGATAGTTCTTCAGTGTGACTTTCACAGCGCGTCAACACTCAAACCCAGTGCAATACATACAAGTTCAATCCCACCAGTCCACTCCAATAAAACTGAAATTGACCTTTTTTTAACCTTTTCTTTCCTACATTTCTAGAGAGTAAAACGAACATGTCTGCAAGATGTAGCTTTTGACTGAGAGGGGAGGGAGGGTCAGCTTTTTTTGCTATCCTTTTTATTAGGTTTCTACCTGTGTGGAGTTTCCCTGATAATTTCCAAGTGTAACATTCCATGCATTTCACAATGGACTTGGTGAGTCACCGATTTTACATCTGCCGCTTTTCTGTAGCCATTCACCTTTTATAAACAGCACAAAGCTAAAAGTTTAAAACAACATCACAGCAGAAAACATGCCACTGTTTGTAGCTAAAGAAGGGACTAGGCTCGAAACGTCAGCCTTCCTGCTCCTCTGATGCTGACTGGCCCTCAGTGTTCATCCAGCTCCACACCTTGTTATCACTGCTTGTAGCTGAACAGTTTAAGATTAGCCCAGATATTGAAGCGCCCCGACTGTAAGATGTGTACCTATCAGGAGCTGTAGAGACATACAGCACAGAAACAGACCCTTCGGTCCAACCAGCCCATGCCAAACATAATCCCAAACTAAACTAGTCCCACCCGTCTGCTCTCGGCCAATTACCCTCCAAACCTCTCCTATTCATGTACTTATCGATATGTCCTTTAAATGTTGTAACACCTGCCATTCACCTAATCTATGCCCCTCAATATTTTATCACCCTCTGTAAGGTCACCCCCCAACCTCCTATGCTCCAGTGAAAAATGTTGTAACTGCACCCACATCCAGCACTTCCTCAGGAAGTTTATTCCACGTGCGAACCATCTTCTGTGCATTCTGTTGTATCTTTCAATACCACATTACCCACACCTCATTTTATGCCATGGGAGCGAACCTAAGCATTGCTATGTCAGGCATAAATACCATGCTATCGGCAAAGCCCACACCACAGTGGCAGTTCAGAGCTGCCTAGAAGTTATGGAGCAATCTTGTTAATGTCAATTCCTGGTATTCTGAATTGTTGTTCGGCTTGTGAGGAATCAAAGCAATTAATTTGCCTTGTAGTTGAACCTTGTTCCTCACCAAACCTGATACACTGTACACCATTTTCATTGTCTTTAACATGATTGAGGGATGTTCCCTTAGTACCAGACAATCGTTTGTGCAAAATAATCTTTTCAACCAGTATGTTCGCAAGCAATAAATCTCGCTGCCTTCTGGCATCCACATCTTTTCTGCGTGTTTGTTCTTCAATCATCATCAGTGTTGCAGCAGCGCTTTAATTAATCTCACAAAGAGTTTGGATGGGCACTTGAAATGCCATTATATTCGAGACATGCCTTCATTGCACAGACTTCTGAGTACTGGGGTTGGGACATGGTGTTGGAGGTTGTACAGGGTTTTGGTAAGGCTTTTTTTCTGGAGTATTGTGTCTGTTTCTGATTGCCCTGCTATAGTAAGGATTTTATTAAATTGGAGAGGGCTCAGAAGAGATTAACGAGGATGTTGCTGGGACTGGAGGGTTTGAGTTATAAGGAGAGGCTGGATAGACTGGGGACTTCTTTTCACTGGAGGGTAGGAAGTTGAGGAGGGGTGACATTACAGAGGTTTATAAAGTATTAAGGGATATAGGTAAGGTGGATGGCAGGTGTCTTTTGCCTAGGGTGGGGAATTTCAAGGCTAGGGGTCATATTTTTAAGGTGAGAGGAGAAAGATTTTAAGAAAACGTGAGGGGCAGGTTTTTTTTGCACAGAGAGTGTGTGGAATGAACTTCCAGAGTAAGCGTCGAATGTAGATACAGTTGCATTATTTAAAAGACATGAATAATAAATGTTTAGAGGGATATGAGCCAGGAGCAGGCAGGTGGGACTAGTTTAGTTTGGGATTATGTTCAGCACGGACTGGTTAGATTGATGTGCTGTATAACCCTTTGACTCTATGGCTATAGGCTGTGCCAGAAAGTGAGACTGGTCTGGATCGATCAGCCTGGATACAATGGGCCGAAGTGCCTCTTCTGTACTGTGACTCAATGGCAAAACTGGAAATAAAACTGTACAAAAGCAAAATATTGAGGATGCTGGAAATCAGTTATAAAAACAAAAAGCGCATGAAATGCCTGGAATCCACAGGCTGGAAACCTTTTGTCATAATAAATGTCTCCCGGCCATTCCATAATGTTCTTCCCCGCACCAACCCCCACCCTCTTTCACTGGCTCCAAACCTATCCCCTCCATAATGCTTCCAAACTCTGAGAAAGGGAGATGAGTGAACTGCTGAAGAATGTGCCGACATTTCCCTCAAAGTCATTCAGAGGTCCTTGTTTCCATTTTTTTGAATGAGCTTTACGGTACGTCAATAGGAACCTGGTAGGGAGAGGAGCCAGATGACCCCCTACAGGCAAAAGAAGCAGCGGAGCTAGAATAAGGGACAGCTGATCCCAGGGTGTTATTCCCAAACCGAGATGGTGCTCCGGGAGCTCTTGTTCGAAGGAAACGTGTCACTCTCCCGGATGTGGGTGGCCTTGGAGACTGAGAGTTCACAGAGGATAGGGGAGTGGGCTACAAAGGCACAGGCCAGGCTCGGAGGCCCTCAGTGACGAGACTGAAATGGCTCAGTGTTACACCAGGCATTACCACAGACTCTCATCTCCTCTCAGTGCCAAGCTCAGCACAACCAGGAGGAGGCAGTGTGTCCCAGATTTGAAAGCTCACACATCTCCAGTTTACATGAAAGTCAGCACTAGAATTTTTACTGAAAAGTCAGCAATAAGAAGCGTACACAAATGGAAGTCGTTGTCACACAAGAATTGTCCATCTCCCATGTGGAGGGGTGGTGGGGAAGAGGTTACACGAGGCAATAAGATACAGCAGCAGAATTAGGCCATTCAGCCCATTGAATCTGCTCCACCATTTGCTCATAGCTGATGCATTTCTCAATATCATTCTCCTGTGATCCCCTTACTAATAAAGACAGCATCTATATCTGTCTTAAATACTCTCAGTGACTTGGCCTCCACATCCTTCAGTAGCAGTGAGTTCCACAGATTCACCACCCTCTGACTGAAAAAAAATTCCTCCTTACCTCAGTTCTGTTCATTCACAGGATAAGGGTGTCACTGACCAGGCAACATTTATTGCCCATCCCTAATTGCCCAGAGGGCAGTTAAGAGCCAACCACATTGTTGTGGGTCTGGAGTCACATGTAGGCCAGACCAGGTAAGGATGGCAGTTTCCTTCCCTAATGAACCAGGTGGGTTTTTCTCCCAACAATCAGCAAAGAATTCACAGACGTCATTAGATTCGTAATTCCAGATATTTTATTGAATTCAAATTCCACCACCTGCCATTGCGGGATTTGAACCCAGGTCCCCAGAACATTACCTGGGTCTTTTGATTAACATCCCTTCTCTGAGGCTCTGAGGAGACCCAGAGAAACCAGAAATGGAGGGGAAGACAAGTTTTGCAGTGAAGGATGCTCTGATTTGCCTGGGCTAGAGAGTTTCTACTTACGAAAAGACATTGGATAGGCTGATGTTGTTCTTTTTGGAGCTGAAGAGACTCTGGGGGTCATACTTGAGATGGATAACATTATGAGGGGCATAGATAGGGTGGACGGAGTAAACATTCCCTATTCATGGTGGGATCAATGACCAGGGGTAAGGGGCAGAAGGTTTAAAGGGGATATGAGGTAAAACATTTTCACCCAGAGGGTGTTGGGAATCTGGAACTATAAGGGTGGGAGAGGCAGAAATCCTCATCACATTGAAGAAGCCTTCAGATGCAATGATCCTTGGCGATGCCAAGGCAATGGACCAACTGCTGGAGAATGGGATTAGGACAGTGAGGTGGTTGTTTTTGACCAGTGCAGGCTTGATGGGCCGAAAGGCCTTTTTCTGTACTGTAGACATCAATGACTGTGTGACCACCAATTACTTCTTCTGATATGAAAATAAAATATGTGAACTTGAGACCTCAAACCTGAAAACATGAGCTTAAGAGAGGTTAGTAAGATATCAAGTTTAAAAATCAGCCTCCAATGTTAATTTCCATTATATATGGGAATAAGGCATATTGTCGAATACATATCATACAATATGCCAAACCAGTAAACCATAACTTTGGAGATTGAGAGCCACACACTCTCCATCATACAGAGTGACCATCACTGAAGCGGGCTGTTGGACGAGTTAGTGAGAACACAAACCCTGGACTTAGTTGAAGAAAATGTGGATGCTGCTTTGTGGGATGTGATGGAGATGGTGGTGGAGGGTTGGAGTTTAGGACCACTCTAGATGAAAGAAGGAAGCTGAGCCAAATGACCTTCATCAACCATAAACCTCTTCTGAGCTTGGAATACAACAAAGCAGCTTAGCACACCGACTGAGATTCTAAAGGCTTGTTCAGAACGCGTTATATTCATAATCATGGGTTCAGTCAGCTCGAGCAGGTGCTTTTAGATTTTGAGAGGGATTTCAATTAATTAAAACTTGGTTTATGTGAAGCTCCATATGGATGCTCCCACAGCTTACAGCCTCTTCCGTTTGCTGGTTTTCAGATCCTCCGGTCTATGCAGGTCTGCTTTCTGTAGCCTGTCTGAACGCCAATACCCTAGTAAGTGGCAAAGTCAGAAAATACTGCTCAACCTGAAGTAAAAACAACTTTTGAAACCTTTCTCCTTTCCAAAAGATTTATTTGTTCCATCCCAGCTGCCTCAGTCATTTCCTTTTCTCCAGGGATTCTTCAAAATTCCTGGGGATGGGGAGTTCAAACCACCTGCAGAGATGTCCCATTTGCCTCCATTCTTGAGGAATGGAGATACCCTTGATCTGCCCTCGTCAGAGAACGGTCTGCTGACCATCCACCACCTCCCCCGCCCCACCACTTTTCTGGACAGAGATTTGAATAGGAAAGAAAGGGAAATATGTCCAGCCATTGCCCACTGGGAGGTTGTGGGTTCAATTCTCAGGCAGAAATGTGGCAGTAGAAAGACTTTAGCGCCTCTGGGTACTGCACTGCTGAAGATGTTGTGTCTTTCCAGATACAATCACTGCATAGGATCTAATAAAAAGCTCACAACGACATTTAAGGATGAGTTTTCCTGGTGCCCAGCAGAATTCCCTGAACCTTTTTTCACTTCAGCGTGTAGACCTGTAGGTGGGGCCTGGGAGGTACCTCAGTGCAAAGCTGAAAAGCTTTGAGGGAATGTTGGTGTCCAGACCAACAGTCGCCCCAACATCAGCTCATTACCACACCATTTAACGCCACTTTACAAACCTGAAGTTACAACAGATTGATCAAAAGAAGATAAATTTAAAGACTTACTTCAGGCTTGGTTTTTAAAGGAATATCATTTATTGATCTTTAATATTAATTCAAGTTTTTTTTTCTCCTTTATTAATTCACGGGATCAGGGCGTCACTGGCCAGGCAGCATTTATTGCCCATCCCTAATTGCCCAGAGGGCAGTTTAGAGTCAGCCACATTGCTGTGCATCTGGAGTCACATATAGGCCCGACCAGGTAAGGATGGCAGTTTCCTTCCCTAAAGGACATTAGTGAACCAGATGGGTTTCCCCCCAACAATCAGCAAACGGTTCATGGCCATCATTAGATTCTTATTTCCAGATATTTTGTTGAATTCAAATTACACCATTTGCCGTGGTGGGATATTTAACCCAAGTCCCCAGCACATTGCCTGGGTCTCTGGGTTAACAGTCCAGCAATAATACCACTAGGCCATTGCCTCCTCCAGTAATGCACAATACTCAAACACTTACCAGTTTCTAAGTTATCTTTGAATAGTTAACAGCTAATTTGCCTTCATCGTGAGCTCATGCCCATGTGCTCTCTAAAGTTTGAATGAGTGCCAACTCTGCCTACTCTGTGCCATTTACAGTCAATGATAGGCAGCCTTGAGACATCATCACAGTGTTGCTCCAGGGTCCTAAAACCTCACATTCCATTGAGAAACAATTATCTAGGATCACATTGCAATACTTATTATGTTTCCTACATTACACCAGGGGCTGCACTTCAAATAGCACTTCATTGGTTATAAAATGCTTTAGAGTATCCTGTTGTTGAAATGCAACATTTCCTCTCTTTTATAAGAAATTGTTCTGCAAGGATTTTGCTTTGTTTCCTCAGATTTGATAGGCTCTTCTATATAAGGCATTGCAGTAGAATTAGGCCATTCAGTCCATCATGTCTGCTTTGGCTAGAATCCCCACAGTGCAGAAAGAGGCCAGTCACCCCACCAAGTCTGCTATAACCCTCTGAAGATCATCCCATCCAGACCCAGCTCCACTACCCCTGTAACCCTACATGCATTTCCCAAGGTTAATTCACCTAACCTGCACATTTGTGGGAGGAAACTCACATGAACACAGGGATAATATGCAAATTCTCCACAAACAGTCACCCAAGGCTGGTATTGGACCCAGCTCCCTGAGGCTGTGGGGCAGTTGTGCTAACCACTGAGCCAGCTGATTTACCTGACCTGTTTCTGAACCATATTCTCCTGCCTTCTCCATGTAGCCCTTAATTTCCTTACCCATCAAGAACCTATCTCATCTCTATCTTAAATATACTCAGTGACTTGGCCTCCGCGGATTTCTGACTTTTATAGAACTACCACTGTCTGGCTGAAGAAATTCCTCCTCATCTCAATCCTAAAAGGTCTTGGTTTACATTTTCTCCACATCCACTCTGTTCAGGATCCTCAGTTTTCGGTAAGTTTCAATCAGATCCCCTGTCATCTTTCTAAACTCCATCAAGTACAGACCCAGAGTCCTCAACAGCTCATCATGTGACAAGCCCTTCATTCCTGGGATCATTGTTGTAAAACTTCTTTGGACCCCCTGCGAGGTCAGGACATCCTTCCTCAGATAAAGGACCAAAAACTACTCTCAATACTCCAAATGTGGTCTGACACAGCCTCCACAAGTTCCCTCCCCTTTCCCTGATTGGCCCTACCCTCACTCTGGCCAACCTCTTATTCTTCACATAAGTATAGAAAGCCTTGGGGTTTTCCTTGATCCTCATACCCCCTTCTAGCTCTCCTAAGTCTTCAAATCCTTCCTGGCTACCCTGTGGACCTCCAGAACCCTGACTGATCCTTGCTTCCTCAATATTAAGTAAACTTCCTTCTTCCTCTTGACTAGGTGTTCAACATGTTTTGTCATTTAAGTTTCTTCCCACAGTCTAAAGATGTACAGGCTAGGTGGATTAGCCATTGGAAATGCAGGGTTATGTGGGTGGGGTGGGTCTCGGTGGGATGATCTTTGGAGGATTGGTGTGCATTTGATGGGCTGAAATGCCTACTCACATTCTGTCGGGATTCTCTGAACTCCACTCGTCACTGGATGCCCTCCTGAAAAAGACCAACTTATTCCCTTCTCTGCCACTCAGCCAATCCTCTATCCTTGCTTCGGACACCTTGGGCTCTTTTCTTATCCAGCAACCTCCCATACGGCATCTTCTGGAAATCCGAATTGATCATATCCACTTAGTATCCTTTGTCTAACTTGTTTGTTACCTCCTCAAAGAGCTCGAACAGATTTGCCAGGGATGGTCTTCCCTTGTTTTAGCCATGCTGACTCAGCTCTATTTTATCACACTCTTCCAAATACTCCACAATATCATCCTTAATAATAGCCTCTGAAATCTTACCAGTGACCAAGGTGAGGCTTAAGTGGCCTGCAGTTTCTTGTCTTCTTCCTCCCTCTCTTCTCAAACAGGGGAGCTACACTCGCCATTTTCCAGTGCCTCTGGGATCCTCCCTGACTCCAGTGGTCCCTGAAAGATCACCACCAATACCTCCACCATTTCCTCAAGCTCTCTCCTTTAGAACCCTTGAGTGAAGTAATCGCAGCGTAGGAACATAAGAGCTGGAGGAGGCCATTCAGGCCCTCAAGCCTCTCTGCCATTCAATAACATCATGGCTGATCTGTGGTCGAACTATGTATGCCTGTCTTGGGCCCATATCCCTTGATACACTTGCTTAATAACCATTCGTCTCTCTCAAGTTTAACTGTAACAATTAGCATCAACTGCTGCTTGGGTAAAAGGTTTTTGAATTGCCACTACCCTTTGTGTTATAGCGCTTTCGAACATCCCACCAAACTGGCCTGGCTCTGGTCCCTAGACGATGACCCTATCGCTCTAAATCCTTCAACCTGTGAGAATAGTTTATCTTTATCTACCCTGACGTTCCTAGTCCATCTGGTCCAGGGAATTTATCCACCTTCAGACCTTCCAGCTTCCCCCAGCACCTTCTCCTTAGTGATGGTCACTGCACTCACCTCTGTCCCCCCACGTCTCTTGAAGCTCTGGTCTGCTGCTGGTGTCTTTCACCATGAAGATTGATGAAAAATATCTATTCCATTCCTCCACCATTTCTTTGTTCCTCATTACTGCTTCTCCCACCTCGTTTTCCAGCAGCCCAAAGTCCACTGTTGCCTCTCTCCTACCCTTCATATCTCTAACACATATTCTTGCAATTTTCTTCTACATTACAAGCAAGTTGACCTTCATATTTCATCTTCCCTACATCCCATCCCCCCTTCACTTATTGTTTTTTTTGTTTACCCTCTAATGGCTTTTAAAGGCTTCCTGATCCTTTGGCTCCTCAATAATCTTCATCAGATTGTCTACTTTCTCTTTCGCTTGTATGCCGTCCCCAATTTCCCTTGTCAGCCATGGTTGCCTCATCCTCCCCTTGGTATGTTTTTTCTTCCTTGGATTGAATTTCCACTGTGTTTCCCAAATTAACCCCAGAAACTCCTACCACAGCTGCTCCACCATATTCCCTGCAAGGCCTGCCCCCTCTGATCAACTCTGGCTGGATCCTCCCTCATGTCTTTGTATCTTCCTTTTCTCAACTGTAATACCGTTACATCTGATTCCAGTTTCTCCCTCGCAAACTGCAGGGTGAATTCTATCATATTATGGTCATTGTCCCCCACTAGTTCCTTCACATTAAGCTCCCTAGTCAAGTCTGCCTCATTACACATCACCAAAGCCAGAATTATGCCTGTTCCCTAATGGGGTCCACCACAAGTGGCTCCAAAGATCTCTTTTGGAATCTATTACCAGCCTGATTTTCCCAACCTGCCTGCATATTGAAGAAGGGTCTTTTCTGAAGAAGGGTCCCGACCGGAAACATCAGCTTTCCTGCTCCTCTGATGCCGCCTGGCCTGCTGTGTTCCTCCAGCTCCACACCGTGTTACCTCTGACCCCAGCATCTGCAGTTCTTACTATCTCTTGCATATTGAAGTCCCCCAGGATGATTGTAATATCGCTCTCTTTATCTGCCTTTTCTATTCCCTGATGTATTTTTTTCCCCACATCCTGACTCCTGCTAGGAGGCCTGATAAAACCGTTCTGGAGGATGTTTTCTCCTTTGTAGTTTATCAGCTCTACCCACACAGATTCTACTCCTTCTGACTCCATCTCACTTTTTGCAATCAATTTAGTTTCCTTTCTTCCTAACAAGACAATCCTGCCCCTTCTGCGCACCTGCCTGTGCATCGATAGGACATGTATCCATAAGTATTCAGTTCCCAGCCCTGATCCCCTTGCAGCCACATCTCTGTGATACCCGCAATATTGTACGCAGCAGTTGTGCCACAAGCTCATTGACCTTGTTCCATATACTTGGTGCGTTTAAGCACGACACCCTCGTTCCTGCATTAACTGCCCCCTTTTCACTGTTGTCCCTTCACCTGCTGTGCCTGAGGTTCGATTCCTGACCCTTTCCACACTGTCTGTCCAGGTAACCCTCCCTGATGTGTGGCACTGTTTGAAGCTCAGATTCCAGATCATCAATTCTAAGCCAGAGTTCCTCGAGCAACAAACATTTGCTCCAGATGTGCTCACTATGAACCATAAAGGGCCCCACCAGCTCCCACATCATGCAGTTACAGAGTAAAAGTAATTATTTTAATTACTTAGCTCTGAATTTGTTTTTTCATTAATTTTGTATGAAAGTTTGCCAAACCTCGCTTTGCCTTAGTCAACCTTTCACTACAGCCATAGGTATCCATCCATCACCCTAGCCACCTCTTGTTAAATTAGCTCAGTTGGCTGGACAGCAGGTTTGTGATGCAGAGTGATATTAACAGCATGGGTTCGATTCCCACCCTGGCTGGGGTTATGATGAGGGGCTCCCCTTCTCAACCTCTTCCCCCCCAACCTTTACCTGTCATGTGGCTGGCCTCCAAATTCTCAACTCAGAGAGGAGCTTCGTGGTCTGGTCAGACCATGGTGCCTTTACATGCAACAGTTCTGCTCTGTGTTTTTTTTCCCCGAAATATCTGCTTCATGTTTAATGCGCTTTATAAGGGAAGCTCCAAATTTATTACAAATATTCACATTCTCCATATAGAATGAAGCCCCTTTAAGGCCCACTTTTCAGAACTGATACAGTGTAAATCAGTTTTGTGCTGTTAAAAATCATTTAACAACACACACATTTTACCCTCTGGAATTAAATTGGTCAGGCAGCTTTTAAAATGTTTCATGGTCTTGCATGAATTAATTCACTAGATGTTGTAATGTAGATGACTTTTCAGAATTAGCCTACAGCTCCTCACTTCATAGAAACTGCACTGAAATGTATGCAACCAGTCCCTTGGTCATATAGAAAATGAACATTACTTTTTGTTCTTTTAGGATGGGAATAGAGGGATATGGCCCCTGGAAGGGGAAGAGGTTTTAGTTGTGACGGGCAGCATGTCGGTGCAGGCTTGGAGAGCCGAAGGGCCTGTTCTTGTGCTGTCATTTTGTACGTTCTTTGACGAGAGAGACAAAACGTTCAAGCTTCTCATCTTGCATTCATCAGGACCAATGCAAGAATGCCCAATTTCAAATGATCACAACAATTTATGCTACAGGAGAAAAAGGTGCTGGTCGGATAATGTTACTCTCTTTTAATCAATACTGAAGTAGATAGTTATTTAGTTACTGCTAACGGCTTCCAGTTTTTTTTCTAGCACTTGATCTTATTTTTCATTCTCAAATGTTTAACTATAAAACTGTTTTATTTGTTGAAGACAAAATGAGAAGCTCCTTCAAAACTTTCAATCTCTAGGAGGACAAGGGCAGCAGATGCATAGGAACACCATCCGCTGCAAGCTCCCCTCCGAGGCACTCATCATCCTGACTTGGATATACATTGCCATTCCTTCCGCTGGGTCCATGTCCTGGACTTCCCTCCCTGAAGACATAAAGGGTCTACCTACACCAGACAGTCGTGGTTCAAGCCAGACTGGGCCAGAATTAGTGGACCGAAGGGCCTTGTTCTGTGCTTGAGATCTCTGTGAAGCAGCTCACCACCACCTTCTAAAGGGCAATTAGGGAAGGGTGCTAAATGCTGGCCCAGCCTGTGATACTACTATCCTGAAATTTTAAAAAATGTTGACGTTAGTTTGAGTTTATTTCAAATTGTTATTTATATCAATGCTATATTTGGGGAGCATTTTGAAATTTATTTCAGAAATTCAGCATGCATGCTGCACCATTTATAATTGTGTTACAAAGATCATACTGGTGTAAATTGCTCATTTAGAATTTAGAGGTTTGGGTAAAGGCAGATAGTGCTATGCTTTAGGTTCTGCTATGTTCCCTGATAATTAATTAACATTTAAACTGACAACTCTAAGATAAATTCTCTTTCAAGTCCCTTGAACTATGAATAAAAACTGACGTCAGACTTGTGGTTCAATGCTTTGTTCATATTTCATCTTCCAAAATCTGGAACTTGGTTAATTATTCATCCCATTCTAATTCCAAAACACTCTGCTCTCTGACCATTCTTCTAGTGTCATTATGTTTCTGGAATTAGAAAAGATATACATGGTTTTGCATTTTAAAGATGAATCTTGCTGTGGGTTCCAATTCAAAACTTATAAGAGTCTAGACCTCATTGTCAGAGTTTTCACTCAGAGGCAGAGAGCTCAAGTTGGGAGCCCAGGGAGCCCTGAATCAAGAACAAGGGGCTCAGTCACACAGAATGTCTGACCCAGCGAAGTGACATTGTGTTCGGGTCAGATCTATGGCCTCCGGAAGAGGTTCAGAGACAGACGCAGAGACAGCCCCAGAAAGAGACTCAGAGACAGCCCCAGAGACAGACGCAGAGACAGCCCCAGAGACAGACGCAGGGACAGCCCCAGAGACAGACTCAGAGACAGCCCCAGGGACAGACTCAGGGACAGACTCAGAGACAGACTCAGAGACAGCCCCAGAGACAGACGCAGAGACAGACGCGGACACAGCCCCAGAGACAGACGCAGAGACAGACCCAGGGACAGCCCCAGAGACAGACTCAGAGACAGACGCAGAGACAGACTCGGGGACAGCCCCAGAGACAGATGCAGAGACAGACTCAGATACAGCCCCAGAGACAGACGCAGAAACAGACTCAGAGACAGCCCCAGAGACAGACGCAGAGACAGCCCCAGAGACAGACTCAGAGACAGACGCAGAGACAGCTCCAGAGACAGCCCCAGAGACAGACGCAGAGACAACCCCAGGGACAGACCCAGGGACAGACGTAGAGACAGGCCAAGAGACAGACTGAAAGACAGATGCAGAGACGCAGATCCAGATATGTTCAGCTTTTTTACAAAAGGCCGTTAGTCCTTCTGGTTGCCACCCTCACTAATTCTCCATACCCTCTCCATGATGCTTCATACCCCCCATACCCTCTCCATGATGCTTCATACGCCCCCCGCCCCATCTCGCACTCTCTCCTCCCAACTTCACCAGGAAGGGGAAAGGACATACACTTGAGGTTGTGGCGCCACCTACAGACAGCAAACTCATTTACACCGTGAGCTGGAACAAGGAGTGTTTAGTGTAAAGGGCCAGATCCTGGCCTAGGGTCCCCATCGTAACGTCCATCCTGCCACGGCCTCTGACATGAATGCAGCAAACAGGACATTAAGATTCCTGCAGCAAGCTGGTCTCCAGAACAGAATGGCTACAACAAGCAGAGATGACTTTTTTGTAACATGTTGATGCTTTACTGCCCATCCCTAACTGCTCTTGAGATGGTGGTGAGTTTTGGTGAACCTCCTTCCTGACCCGCTGCGACTGTGCCCACTGCCCTGGGACCCAGAAACTCTGAAGGTTGAGGCTGGGTCATTGAGTGTATTCAAGGCTGAGACGGAGAGATTTTCAATCTTTTTCTACTCTACATTGGGGAAACGATGCATAGACTGGGCAACACCTTTGCAGAACACTTATTTTCTACTCGCAAAATAGACCCTGAGCTTCCAGTTGGCTGCCACTTCAATGCCCCATCCTATTCCCTGGCCAACATCTCTGTCTCAGAGCTCACCTCATTTTCTGCTTGGAGACCCTGCAGCCTTCAGGACTTAATATCAAGTTCAAAAGTTTTAGGGCTTGAGCTTCTCCCACATCCTTACCCCAACCCCCACACACTAGGCCTTATTATCACCTACAGATAGCAGGAGCTGCCGATGCTGGAGAATCTGAGATAACAAGGTGTAGAGCTGGATGAACACAGCAGGCCAAGCAGCATCAGTGCCGTTTCTGAAGAAGGGCCCAGATACAAAACGTCGGCCTTCCTGCTCCTCTGATGCTGCTTGGCCTGCTGTGTTCATCCAGCTCCACACCTTGTTATCTCTTATTTTCACATGATCTGCTGTTACACACGACTCAGTGTTATACACTAGTCGTCCCCATTAGCAGCTATCCAGCCTCCCAGGCTGACCATCACCCACTCCTCTGTCTGTCCAACTGTTCTTCTCTCTCTTTTTGGGCGCTATCCCCACCTATAATTTACTCCTTACACTATCTTCTGCAAAAAAACCAACATTCTCCTCGCTAACATCAGTTCCTGAGGAAGAGTCGCTGGGCCCGAAACGTTGTCTCTTGATTTCTCTCTCCAGATGCTGCTGAGCTTTTCCAGCAAGTTCCGTTTGTGTTACGGATTTTGAGCTTTGGCAGTTCTTTTGTTTTTCTTACACGAGTTACTTTACTGGGAAATAAATGTGGGAGGCCAGTTAAGTGGCAGCTGCAGTTAAGGTGAGTGAGTAATCACCAGATTGACTCAGGCATTCTTTGGCCTGTAGAATTTGTAGCTGTCAGGGAAATGCTGAGATTCATAGCTGTGTGGCTTCTGGAGCTAACTTGCCTCGAGAATCATTATCATCAAGCTGTTAAACATCATGAATTTTGGTTTGGGTGAGCACAAAAATGCACTGTACTGACAAAAACACCACAGTACTGTCAATCAAAACATTGCTTTGTTTTTGCAAATTAAAGCTCCTGATGTTATTGAATCATTAACTGCGAGCGGCATAATCTGGTTGTAGAAAACCCACACGTTTGGTACGGTGGTTTAGCAAATAAATACAAATGAAGCTGCTGTAATAAACTCACTGCCTGTCAGGGTGGGTGAGGCACGAACCCTCATAAGCATTGAAGAAGTATTTAGACGGGCACTTGTAATGCTAACAAAAACAAAGTCGCTGGAACAGCTCAGCAGCTCTGGCAGCATCTGTAGAGGAGAAAACAGAGTTCACGTTTCGGGTCCAGTGACCCTTCCTCAGAACAGGAAATGCTAAGGTTTTCAAGGGTGTGGGCCAAGTGTTCGGAAATGGGATTAGGATAGTTAGGTAGTTGTTTTCGACTGGTGTAGCCTCGATGGGCCAAAGGGCCTTTTACTGTGCTGTAGAACTCTAGGGTTCTATGACTAAAAACTACCTCAGTCGTGCCTGTCTGTACTTTTCTATGCCACTGGGCTCTGAGGAGAAGGGTTGGTGTTACAGATACCAATGGTGAATCACCAAACAACTTTAAACTCCAACCTCAATAATCAAACATACTCTTTCTTTTTGTTATTTCATGGGACGTGGGTGTCACTGACTGGACTGGCATTGTTTCCAATCCCTTTGGGAAGGTGGTAGTGAGCTGCCTTCTTGAACCGTTGCAGTCCATATGCGGACCCACAATGCCCTTAGGGAGACAATTCCGGGATTTTGACCCAGTGGCAGTGAAGGAGATCTATTTCCAAGTCAGGATAACGAGAGGCTCGGAGGGGAACTTGCAGAGGGGGTGATGTTCCCATGTATCTGCTGCCCTTGTCCTTCTAGATGGAAGTGGCCATGAGTTTGGAAGGTGCTGCCCACAGAGCATTGGCGAGTTGCTGGTTCTTGCTCATTTAATAGAAACAGTGACCATGGTTGTCATAGAATCATACAACATGGATGCACGCCCTTCGGCCCAACTCATCCATGCCCATCAGGTTTCCTGGTCCCACTTGTAATAATCCCACTTGCTTGGCCCATCCCGCATTTCCCGCAACACATCCCTCACACCCCGCCCCCGCCACAACTGCCCAAAGAGGATTCCCCTCGTTCTCACGCACCACCCTACCAACCTCCAGATACACCACATCATCCTCCGACACTTCCGCCATCTACAATCCAACCCCACCACCCAAGACATTTTTCCATCCCCACACTTGTCGGCTTTCCGGAGAGACCACTCTCTCCGTGACTCCCTTGTTCGCTCCACACTGCCCTCCAACCCCAACACACCTGGCACCTTCCCCTGCAACCGTAGGAGGTGCTACACTTGCCCCCACACCTCTTCCCTCACCCGTATCCCAGGCCCCAACATGACTTTCCATATTAAGCAGAGGTTCACCTGCACATCTGCCAATGTGGTACACTGTATCCATTGTACCCAGTGTGGCTTCCTGTACATTGGGGAAACCAAGCAGAGGCTGGGGGACCGCTTTGCAGAACACCTCCGCTCAGTTCGCAATAAACAACTGCACCTCCAAGTCGCGAACCATTTCAACTCCCCCTCCCATTCCTCAGACGACATGTCCATCATGGGCCTCCTGCAGTGCCACAATGATGCCACCCAAAGGTTACAGGAACAGCAAGTCATATTCCGCTTGGGAACCCTGCAGCCCAATGGTATCAATGTGGACTTCACCAGCTTCAAAATCTCCCCTTCCCCCACCGCATCCCAAAGCCAGCCCAGCTCGTCCCCTCCCCCCACTGCATCCCAAAACCTGCCCAGCCTGTCTCTGCCTCCCTAACCTGTTCTTCTTCTAACCCATCCCTTCCTCCCACCCCAAGCTGCACCTCCATTTCCTACCTAATAACCTCATCCCACCTCCTTGACCTGTCCGGCTTCCCTGGACTGACCTATCCCCTCCCTACCTCCCCACCTATACTCTCTCCACCTATCTTCTTTTCTCTCCATCTTCGGTCCGCCTCCCCCTCTCTCCCTATTCATTCCAGAACCCTCTCCCCATCCCCCTCTCTGATGAAGGGTCTAGGCCCGAAACGTCAGCTTTTGTGCTCCTGAGATGCTGCTTGACCTGCTGTGTTCATCCAGCTTCACATTTTATTATCTTGGATTCTCCAGCATCTGCAGTTCCCATTATCACTCTCTCTAAATTCTTCCTGTTTTTGTATTTGTCCAAATGTTGTATCTGCAACTACCACTCTCTCTGGCAGCTCATTCCATATGCTCACCACCTTCTGTGTGAAAACATTGCCCCTCAGCTCCCTTAAAGGCTGCAGAAACAATTTACTAGGATGTTGCCAGGGTTGGAGGGCTTGAGCTATAGGGAGGGGCTGAATAGGCTGGGGCTGTATTCCCCCGGAGGGAGGGGTGACCTTATAGAGGTTTATAAAATAATAAAGGACAGGGATAGGGTGAATAGTCAAGATAATGTTCCCAGGGTAGAGGAGTCTAAAACTGTAGGGGCATACGGTGAGAGGGGAAAGATTTAAAAGGGACCTAACGGACAACTTTTCACGCAGAGGGTGGTGCGTGTATGGAACGAGCTGCCAGAGGAAGTGGTGGGGGCTGGTACAGTTACAACATTTAAAAGGCATCTGGATGGGTATGTGAATAGGAAGTGTTTGGCAGGATAGGCGCCAAATGCTGGCAAATGGGACTAGATTTATTTAGGATATCTGGTCAGCGTGGAGAAGTTGGACCGAGACGCCTATTCCCATGATGTACAACTGTCATGATTCAATGACTCTAAGTCTTCCCCCTCTCACCTTAACCCTAATCCCTCTGGTTTTGGTTAACCTCTACCCTAGCGAAAAGACCTCGGCTATTTACCCTATCCACGCACCCTCAGGATTTTATAAACCACGGCTTACAATTTGGAGGTCACCCATCAGCAGTGACCATCTTGACGAGGCTATTCACTGATGGTATTCCAGTGTGAAATGCTGTCTTCAGGAGTGGAAGGTAAGAGATGGGAGAACTTTCATGTGTTCGTCCCCTTGCCCCCAGCCCCAAGCCCAGCTTTGAACAATGGGCCACCCAAAGAGGAAATCGCAGCACCCCATTCTCTCCCGTGCTACAGAAAGCAAGAAATCCAATTTCTAGAATGTTCTTTCTGCTATGGGTCTCTTCCCAACGCAGGGCTTTAAATCTCATGGGCCGCAGTGCTCTCAATGTCTTCCAGCCTCGTTCCTTTTGCTTTATTTATAACCAACAACAACTTGCTGTAGTATAGCGCCTTTAATATTGTATACGCTGCGCTGCACACAGTTTGACACCAAACCACGCTCATAGGTATCAAGACAGGCTATAGGGATTACTCTGAAGGGGCATTTTAAAAGAAAGGGAGGGAGATGGAGAAAGATAAGGATGGAGTCCCAGCACTCAGCATCCAAGCAGCTAAAGCCACTGACACCAATGGGGGAGCGATTAAAACCAGGCATTCCCAGGAGGCACCAGTCCTTGGATAGTCAGTACTGGGAGAGGTGGGGGGAGGAGGAGGTTCCCTGTAAACTGACCTAGAGCTTGCTGGACATCTCCAACTGTTATAGGTTGACAGAGAGAACTGAGATCAGGAGAGGCCAATCCATGGAGAGATATAACAACAAGCACCGGAATAGGTCAGACTAGGTTAGACTGGGGAATCACGATGACACTGTGGGAACCAGGCTTGGCTCAAATATGGCCAATAGAGTTTGGGATGCTCTGTGGGTCAGTGTGGACTTGTTGGGCTGAAGGGCCTGTTTCCACACTGTAGGGGTTCTATGATAAGATAAGACGTAGGAGCAGAAATTAGGCCATTCGGCCCATCGAGTCTGCTCCGCCATTCAATCATGGCTAATAAGTTCCTCAACCCCATTCTCCCACTTTCTCCCCGTAACCCTCGATCCCCTTGATAATCAAGAACCTATCTATCTCTGACTTAGATATACTCAATGACCGGCCTCCACAGCCTTCTGTGGCAGTGAATTCCATAGATTCACCACTCTCTGGCTGAAGAGGTTTCTTCTTATCTCTGTTCTAAAAGGTCTTCCCTTTACTCTAAGGCTGTGCCCTCGGGTCCTAGTCTCTCCTACCAATGGAAGCATCTTCCCAACATCCACTCTGTCCAGGGCATTCAGTATTCTGAAAGTTTCAATTAGATCCCCCCCTCATCCTTCTAAACTCCAATGAGTATAGTCGCAGAGTCCGCAAATATCCCTTTTGGAGACGAGTTCAAATTGATGGAGGCTGGAAGATGGGATGTCAGGAGAGCATTGGAATAGTACCAACAGAATCAGAACACAATCAGCAAAAGAACATCAGAACAAGAGTAGGCCATTCAGCCCCTCATGCCTGTTCCACCATTGATCGAGATTGTGTCTGATATGAACCCTAACTCTATCTACTGCCTTTGGCCCATATCCCTCAAGTTCTTTGCTAAAGAAACATTTATCTCTGATAACAAAGTGTGGAGCTGGATGAACACAGCAGGCCAAGCAGCATCTCAGGAGCACATCCAGCTCCACACTTTATTATCTTGGATTCTCCGGCATCTGCAGTTCCCATTATCTCTGAAACATTTATCTCTCTCAGGTTTAAAACTAGTTCAGGATATAAGACAGAGAGGGAGACGGTAAGAACTGCCAATGCTGGAGTCAGAGATAACGCAGTGTAGAGCTGGATGACCACAGCAGGCCAGGCAGCATCAGAGGAGCAGGAAAGCTGACAGTTCAGGTCGGGACCCTTCTTCAGAAAAATGGGTCAGAAACATCAACTTCACTTTTATCCGAAACGTCAGCTTTCCTGCTCCTCTGATGCTGCACGGCCTGCTGCGTTCCTCCAGCTCCGCACTGTGTTATCTAAGGCAGAGAGGGAAACGTGTGATGTTTTGTGGTTTTAGTACTGAAGTGGGTTAATGACTGGAAATGACTGGCGATGTAGCGATACCAGAGAATAGTCTGTGCTGAGAGTATATAGTACCTGTCACGAATGAGCCTATACGCTGCCTGTGTTAAACACAGCTCAGACCAGATAGTGAACTCTGATTACACACAGACCCTTTTCTTGACAGTAGATTTATTTTCAGAATGCAAAGTCACATTTCTCTACCTCCAAAGAAATGTCAACCTGGACTCAAAACATTAACTCTGTTTTCCTCTCCCCTGAAGCTGCCAGACCTGCCGAGTTTCTCCAGCACTCTCTGTTTTCTAACCAAATTAATGACCACGCACCATAACTGAAATAAGGACTTCAAAGGAAATTCTCAGATTAAATTAAATCATCGTCCCCGGGACTGAAGGTGCATACCAGCACCTGTGGTGCCCACGAGAGGTCGACAATCTGTGGGGGGCACCTCATGCTCCCCGTACAGGGACAGCAGCCGCAGGTATAAACCTCGGTAAAGAGGCAGGTGTGTTGGTTAAACCCAGGTATGAGGAGCTTCCAATGGGCACCTTGGTCAGACCCAGAAGCTGAGCAGGAGGTCCTCCAATCTGTCTGACCTCCCTCCGCACCAGGGGCCTCGGGCGGTAGGGTTGGTTTTGAGCCGAGGAGCAGCCACTACAAAATGGGGGAGGGGACAGTACAGTGTGCTCTGCCCCAGGGTAAGGGGGAGGGGTATAGCGGTGTGATCTGCCCCAGGGTAAGGAGGAGTGGCACAGCGGTATGATCTGCCCCAGGGTAAGGGGGAGGGACATGGTGGTGTGATCTGCCCCAGGGTTAGGGGGAGGGGTATAGCAGTGTGATCTGCCCCAGGGTAAGGGGGAGGGGCATAGCAGTGTGATCTGCCCCAGGGTAAGGGGGAGGGGTATAGTGGTGTGATCTGCCCCAGGGTAAGGGGGAGGGGTATAGTGGTGTGATCTGCCCCAGGGTAAGGAGGAGGGGCATACTGGTGTGATCTGCCCTAGGGTAAGGGGGAGGGGCCTAGCGGTGTGCTCTGCCCCAGGGTAAGGGGAAGGGGCATAGTGGTGTTATCTGCCCCAGGGTAAGGGGGAGGGGTATAGTGGTGTGATCTGCCCCAGGGCAAGGAGGAGGGGCCTAGTGGTGTGATCTGCCCCAGGCTAAGGGGGAGGGGCGTAGTGGTGTGATCTGCCCCAGGGCAAGGAGGAGGGGCCTAGTGGCGTGATCTGCCCCAGGGTAAGGGGGAGGGGCCTAGCGATGTGCTCTGCCCCAGGGTAAGGCGGAGGGGCCTAGCGGTGTACTCTGCCCCAGGGTAAGGGGGAGGGGCATAGTGGTGTACTCTGCCCCAGGGTAAGGGGGAGGGGCATAGTGGTGTGCTCTGCCCCAGGGTAAGGGGGAGGGGTATAGTGGTGTGATCTGCCCCAGGGTAAGGGGGAGGGATACTGCAGCGTGTCCAGGTCCCACACCCCTGCAGAGACAGGCCTGTGAACAAGACCATTGAGCCCAGCCTTTATTTAAGGGTTAACAACAGAACCTTTTACAATTAAACTGTACTTCTTAAAATTAAATAGTAATTAAATTGTAACTGCAGAAGGTGCCGCATCTGTCCCTTCGCCTCCTCCTTGCTCACCATCCAAGGGCCCAAACACTCTTTCCAGCTAAGGCAGCATTTCACCTGTACCTCCTCCAATCTGGTCTGTTACATTCACTACACCCAGTATGGCCTACTCTACACTGGAGAAACCAAACGCAGACTGGGTGACTGCTTTTCAGAAAACCTCTCGTCCACGTGCAAACATGACCCCCAACCTTCCTGTAGCTGGTTATTTTAACACAGTATCCTGCTCACGTACCCACTTGTCTGGCCTTGGCGTGCTGCAACGCTCCAGAAAATTGCAGTGCAAACTGGAGGAACAGCGTCTCATCTTCAGACTTGGCAGTTTACAACCTTCTGGACTTAATATTGAATTCATCCCCTTCAGATTGTGAACTCCAATTTCCTCCCATTCTTTTAGCTTTACTTGTTATGTTCTCTGTCACTATGTCCTCTCTTCCTTACCCAACCCCCCCACCCCCCACCCCAGTGGGACTATCTGTTCTTTCCAGTCTGTCAGTTAGACACACCACTGATCTGCCATTCTCACATTCCAATCACTTAGTCTGCACTATCAGCTCCTGTTCTCCCCCCAGCAGTCCATCTCCACACTAAACGCTGCTCCCTCCACACTTCACGTCAGCTCCAATGAAGAGTCATCTCAACTCGAAACATTAGTTTGCTCTGTCTCCAAGGATGGTGCCTGACCTGCTGTGATCCCCAGAATTATTTTCAGTGCAGATTCCAGCATCTATAGTAACTTGTTCCTCCAATAAAATGCTTTGTGGCTGCTGCCTCAGATTCAGAAAGCTCTTCGTGTCAGTTTAGGAGATCGATTTAAAGCACCACAAAAACCAGTCTTTACTGCAGTAAAAAAGGACAGGCTGTGCTGGAGAAACTCAGCAGGACTGGCAGCATCTGTGGAGAGAGAAACTGAGCTAATGTTTCGAGTCCAGTGTGGGCTCTTCTTTGGAACAGGAAGAAAGGTCATGCTGCTCCCAAAATATAACCAGTGTTTCTCTCAGTGCACAGATGCTGCCAGACCTACTGAGTTTCTCCAGCACTCTCAGTTTGTATTGTAGATTTCCACCATCCGCAGTATTTTGTTCTCATGGTGTGTTTGAGGCTAACTGAAGTGGATTTGTCGACAAACTGTTATTTATGGAGAAAATCAAACAGGTGAGGCATTCAGCAGCACCACATACATCACACAGCAACTGGAGCACCCAGTCTTGACAAAAGAAGTTACATAAATAAGAACAAAATCTTCCGATTATCATCAAGCAGGAAGACTGTTTGCAATAAGTGTGTTTTTTTTAACATGATGTGAAGGTGCCAGTGTTGAACAGGGGCGGGCAAAGCCAGGAGTCACAGATTAAAGTCCGACAGATGTATTCAAAATCATCAGATTTCAGAGCCTTGACAGAGGGGCAGTGCTCCAAAAGCTTGTGATTTCAAATAAACCTGTTGGGCTATAACCTGGTGTCATGCGACTTCTGATTTTTTTTTACAGTCTTGGGGCAAGGCTGAAGGCCATTCGCCCATCATGTCCATGCTGTCTCTTTGGAGGAGTGACTCCCGTAATTCGAATTCCGAGTCCGTGAATTTTTTTTTGTCTCTTCAGATAACTCTCCTATTCATTTTATTTTTTTGAAAGCCACTTTGTTGTCACACTCATATGTGACCGAAATGAAAGTATTGTCATTATCAATGCCAGGGAAAGCGAAATATGGGTCATTTCTTTTCAAAAGCAATGTTCACTCAAAGCTCCAAGCTGGTAGTTTTTATAAATTCAACAGGGGTGGAGTTGGGCTTTGATTGTAAATCAGTTCAGTTGTTTCTAAACAGATGTGATTGAGCATAAGTAGCAACAGTTATAGATGGAACAGCATAGGCTGTACAAAGTTAGGGCATTATAGGATCATGGAGATGTATAACACGGACACAGACCCTTCGGTCCATCTCGTCCATGCTGACCAGATATCCTAAATTAATCTGGTCGCATTTGCCAGCATTTGGCCCATAGCCCTCTAACCCCTTGCTATTCACATACCCATCCAGATGCCTTTTCAATGTTGTAATTGTACCAGCCTCCACCACTTCCTCTGGCAGCTCGTTCCATACACGCACCACCCTCTGTGTGAAAAAGTTGCCCCTTGGGTCCATTTCAAATCTTTCCCCTCTCACCTTAAACCAATGCCCCTCTGGTTTTGAACTCCCCCACCCTGGGGAAAAGACCTTGTCTAGTTACCTTTTCCATGTCCCTCATGATGTTATAAACCTCTGTAAGGTCCCCCCCCCCCCCCCCCCAGCCTCTCTCACTCCAGGGAAAACAGCCCAGTCTATTCAGCCTCTCCCTATAGCTCAAACCCATTAACCCTGGCAACATCCTTGTGAATCTTTTCCGCACCCTTTCATGTTTCACATCTTTCCCTAAGCAGGGAGACCAGAATTGAACACAGTATTCAACCCAAGGTAGACAAGCAGAAGGCTGGTAGAGCACAGCAGGCCAGGCAGCATCTGTAGGAAAGGAGCTGTCAATGTTTCGGGTAATACCCATCTTCAGGATTAGGGTAATATCCAAAATGTTGACTGCTCCTTTCCTCCAGAGACTGCCTAGCCTGCAGTGTTCTTCCAGCCTCCTGTTTGTCTACACAGTATTGTAAAAGTGACCTAACCAATGTCCTGTACAGCCCCAACATGACCTCCCAACTCCTGTACTGGGAACTGGGAACAAGGTCATTTCTAAAAGCTTCTTTGATCAAAACTAAGGTAGGGTTCAGCCCCTGTGTTTCTTTTCAAATTGTACAACAACTAGACCAATATAACAACTATTTTCTATAATTGGTATGAATACAGTGACTGGTGGGCCCCAAAAAAAAAACACAAAGGAATTCGAAACCCAATGGAGCCTTAATTTGTTGGTGGCCCAAACTGATTCCACGATGATTAATGGTTCACCATGTAGGTCAAAGTCCTTGGAGACCCTCCCTCTCTCCTGGCCATTACACCTATAGTACATTAACTGCAACAGTTCCTAAGGGCAGCTCACCCCTGCTTTCTCAAGGGGCAACTGGGGACAGACAATAAATGCTACTCTCACTCAGCAGTGCCCATGTCCAGTGCATGAATGAGAAAGAAATAAGTCTATGTTGCCCTGTAAAAACTCAAGAAAAGTAAGAATGAGCCAAGGTTGAATGTGTTAAGAAAACCAGCCTCTCCTTTTGGTGCTTTATCTTCTGTAACCAACTGAAATTGTTCAACTTCACAATCTTTTCGAATAATACCTTCATGTGATATGTAATATATTGTTTGACTCAAACAGCCAAGGTTTTGTTGTCTATGGTATAGTTGGTGGGGCTGACGTTGACCCTGAAGAAAAACACTCACAAAGATTGAGTGACCTTCACAGCACAGACTTCCCTGTCCTCGTGTTAATTCCAGTAAAGCAACAATGAAGGGGATTGCTGTTTTAGATGGATCATGATGCGGAGGAGCCGGTGTTGGTCTGGGAAGGACAAGGTCAGAAATCACAGGACACCAGGTTACGGTCTGACAGGTTTGTTTAAAATCACAAGCTAAACCTGTTGGGCTATAACCTGGTGTCATTCTGACCTTAGAGGGACCATCCCAGTAGTGAAACAATTCCCAAGTTTAATCTTGAATTATTTTGCAGAAAGTGAAACAAAGATAGAAGGAGGACCAGAGAGACCTTTGAGTACTTGGTCACAAATCCCTGAGGTGGCAGGGCAGGTTAATAGGGTAGTTAAGACAGCATATGGGATACCTCTGTTTATTAGTCATGGCCTAAATTCTAAAAGAGCAGGGAGGTTATGTTGGAGCTGTCCTTGGTTAGGTCACACTGGAATACTGGGTGCGGTTCTGGGCACTGCACTACAGGAAGGACATGACTGTACTGGAGGGGGATGGAGAGGGGATTCACCAGGATGTTGACTGTAATGGAGCCTTTCAGCGATGCAGAGAGCCTGGATAAGCTGAGGTTGTCATCTTTGGAGCAGAGAAGGTTGAGAGTAGACCTGATAGAGATATGTAAGATTATGAGTGTGAACAAGAGGCAACTGTTCTCTCTAGTGATTGTAATGAGGTCGGGCAGGTGGACCTCAGAGAATGTGAGTTCCCTGATTGGGGCTATTATCCTGGTCCAATCAGGGAGCCCTGGGTCTCAGATCAGAACAGGAGCATCCAAGGTTCTGTTCACTCTGAGAGCTGGCTCTGAGATGGACCGGTGTCAAGCCACAAGTAAATAAAGCATGACTCAGTGACAGGATACCAGACTCTGTGCAGCTATTTCATTCTCCTTAGTTGAAATGTCAATAACAAGGAGACATAATTTTAAGGTGAAAGGTGGGAGGAGTAGAGGGAACTTGAGGGAAGGAAACTCACCCAGAGTGTGGTGGGAATCTGGGATGCACTGCTTGGGAGAATAGTTGAGATGGGAAATCTCACAATCTTTAAAAAGTATTGCGATGAGCATTTGAAATATCAAAATACTGAAGGCAATGGGTTACATGGGGGGAAGTGGGGCTTGGGTAGATTTAGTGTATTTTTGACAGTACAAACTGAATGGGCCAAAAGGCCTTTTCTGTACAGTATGATTCTATAAAAGATTAAGGCAGAAAATGAAATATAAACTGGTTTTAAAAGAGTGTTATTATTTTTTTAAAATCTGTGGAACAGCTTATCAGTGTGAAGAAATTTAGTTTTCTACAATAATAAAAGTAGTTTCTCAAGGCCCGAGAGGTTGTTCAAGAATATATATGACTTCGCATTCCATTAAAAACAATTAAATTTTGTTGAACTAAGCAGTACTTTTGGAAAGGATTTTTAAGAAAGACTAATGTTGTTGGGTGTGCCAGCATTCTGTGTTGTATGAGCAGCTGCTTTGGATTCTGTTTAGGCTCTGCCATGAGTTTAGAGAGCTCTCTAAAATCTTCTAATGCCTGACCATTAATCGATTGCTCCTCTCCTAAAATGTTTTCAACTTTTTGTGTTTAAAATCTTTTATGACTTGAAGATGATTGAGGTCAACACTGGTCCTCTTACTCAAGTAAGAATTCTTGATTGTAAAATCCATAGAGGTTTTTCATCACTTAGCATCCCCTGTCTTGGAGATGTTCTTATTTACTTTAAACTAAGTGCAATGCCTTCTACTGTTACAATGCTTTTCATTATTTTCTTAACCATCTGATAAAATAGTGACGCTTACCCGGGTGTCTCACTTGAACTTTGGAGGTGACCATTGATTTAAGTAACAGCTTGTCTGCCAAACTGTAGGACCATGATCGTTGCGGATATTGCCGGGTGTTGAAGGTTTGAGTTACATATAAAGTCTGGACAGGCTGGGATTTTATTCACTGGAGACTAGGAGGTTGAGAGGTGAAATCATGAGGGGGACAGATAGGGTTAAAGGCAGGTGTATTTTCCCGAGGGTGGAGGATTTCAAGAATGGGGTTACAGGTTTAAGGTGAGAGGAGAGAGATTTAAGAAAGACATGAGGGGCAATGATTTACACAGAGGGCAATTGACGTGTGTTAAGATCTTGCTGAGCAAGTGGCGGATGTGGGTACAATTACAGGGTTTAAAAGACATTTGGATAAGTACATGAACAGGAAATGCTAGGAGGGATATGGGCCAGGAGCAGGCAGGTGGTTTAGTTTGGGATTATGGTCAGCATGGACTGGTTGGACTGAAGGGTCTGCTGTTGCACTATATGACTATATGATTCTATATTTCCCTGAGAAACACTTTATGTTTTTCTGCCATTTTTAACTGTTCGGCAGCATTAACTTTTCTTCTGTGTGGGTAACTTTTTGATTTCTGAAATGACTGACCATGTAACTATTAAAGCATTCACATTTTATGACTGAACACTGTCTATACACATGAGATTCCTTTGCTCCATGGCACTGACAAGGAATTTTATTGCCTGGCACCAGTCATATGTTAGTGGCTTTGTAACTTAAGAATTTCCTGACATTTCTTCATCTCCTTTACCAAGATTGAACTCCCTAACTTAGTGCAGTGTTGCTTCCAGACTTTTGC
The DNA here is from genome assembly GCF_030684315.1 of Stegostoma tigrinum. Classification (NCBI taxonomy): domain Eukaryota; kingdom Metazoa; phylum Chordata; class Chondrichthyes; order Orectolobiformes; family Stegostomatidae; genus Stegostoma; species Stegostoma tigrinum. The sequence goes on along the minus strand of NC_081376.1, from coordinate 49,723,163 downwards.
ATCACTCCCCATGTGATGGGCTTTGACTAAAATCAGGTTTTCTTTGGACTGTAATAAATCTGACAAAGATTCTTCAGCAATTTCTAGAACAATTCTGTCTCTTATGAATTCTGTCTTAAACTGACTTTGCATGCATTTCTCCACCAAAGGCGCTAAATGGAGATATGGTTACAGCAGGCTCAATTGGGAATCAAGAGGGTATTGATTTTATTTTGGCTAGTAATGGTGTGCAGGAATGTGAGGAAAAGGCAGAAGACTGGTATTGTATAATCGAGTCAGTGCAGGCACAATGAGCCAAATAGCCTCATTATGTACCATGTTAAATCTGTGATTCATTGATCTGTAGCAATCATTTATAAAACTATTCACAGATTTCCATGAATGCTAAACTTTCCTATTAAATCCTGCTCTTTCAAGAATTTTATAGTTGTGAGGTTGAAATAATTGAAAAATTTTCAATACCTCTTCAAATATTTCTGTTGTTTCTTTACCTGAGCTTCTTTCTCATCAGCAATATTCACAATTGTGCATAGAAGTGTATTTACCTATTCAGCTTCAGATTTATTATGTAATTTAGAAACTATTCAGTATCTCAGAAATGGTTTCTCCAAGATGTCCAATTCTGTAACAAAAAGGGAAATTGCTGGAGAAAGTCAGCAGGTCTGTGGAGAGAAAACAGAGTTAACACTTCAAGTCTAATGACCCTTCTTCAGAAATGATTGTAGCTGGGAGCAAATGGTATTTATGCAAATAACAGGGCTTTGGAGGGGGTGTAGGGGTGGAGAGGTGAGTGGATAGGAGCCCAAAGAGATAGAAATAGTTAGGCAGACAAAGCAATGGAAAATGGCGAACAGGGAGAAAGAAGAACTGATAATGGGGATCATGAGTGGGTGCAAATGGTTTGGCTGCATTAAAAACAGCTCATGACAAGGCTTGGGATGTTGATGTTGGGGCAAGAACATGGGAGAAGGTGGCTAAAGCTTTAAAATTATTGAACTTGATACTGAGTCCTGAAGGCTATAGGATCCCCAAGTTTGAGTGAGCTTTGCTGGCGCACTGCAGCAAGCCTGAGACAGAGATGTTGGCCAGGGAACACAGTAGTGGCAGGCATCTGGAAGCTCAGGGTCTTTTTAGTGGGCAGAATGTAAGCATCTGCAAAGCAATTGCCCGTCTGCATTTCACTTCCTCAGTATAGAGGAGACCACTTTGTGAGCAGTGAACGCAGTAAGCTAGATTGAGTGTAGCACCAGTAGATCACTGCTTCACCTGGACATTGTGTCTGGGGCCTTGGATACTGAGGATGGAGGAACTAAACAGTCACAACCTTCTGCAGTTGCATGGGAAGGTGCCATACGGAATATGGGGAGGCGTTGGAAGTGGAGAAAGTATTGAATTATAGGGAGAGGTTGGATAGACTAGGACTATTTTCACTGGAGCATTGGAGGTTGAGGCTGACCTTGTATAGAGAACAAAGAAAATTACAGCACAGCAACAGGCCCTTCGGCCCTCCAAGCCTGCGCCGACATGCTGCCCAACATAACTAAAACCCCCTACCCTTCCAGCGACCGTATCCCTCCATTCCCATCCTATTCACGTATTTGCCAAGACACCCTTTATAGTATCTGCTTGAAGTACCTCCCCCAGCAGCGAGTTCCAGGCACTCACCGCCCTCTGTGTAAAAATAAAACTTGCCACATACATCATCTTTAATCCTTGCCCCTTGCACCTTAAACCCATGGCCCCTGGTAACTGACTCCTCCACCCTGGGAACAAGCTCCCGACTGCCCAGTCTGTCCATGCCCTTCATAATCTTATAGACCTCTATCAGATTGCCCCTCACCCTCCATCATTCCAATGAGAACAGCCCAAGTTTCTCCAACCTCTCCTCGTAGCTAATGCCCACCATACCAGGCAACATCCTGGTAAATCTTTTCCGTACCCTCTCCAAAGCCACCACATCCTTCTGGTGGTGTGGCGACCAGAATTGAGCACTATTCCAAATGCGGCCTAACTAAGGTGCTATAAAGCTGCAACATTACCTGCCAGTTTTGAAACTCCATGCCCCAGCCGAGGAAGGCAAGCATGCCATAAGCCTTGTTGACTACCTTCTCCATCTGCGTTGCCACTTTCACTGACCTGTGTACCCGTACACCTAGATCCCACTGCCTATCAGTCCTCTTAAGAGCTCTGCCATTTACTGTATATTTTCCACCTGAATTAGACCTTCCAAAATGCATTACCTCACATTTTTCTGGATTAAACTCCATCTGCCATCTCTCTGCCCAAGTCACCAAACGATCTATATCCAGCTGTATCCTTTGATGGTCCTCATCGCTATCTGCAATTCCACCAACGTTTGGTCATAGGAAAACTTACTTATCAGAACAGTTGCATTCTCCTCCAAATCATTTATATATATGTTACAAACAGCAAAGGCTCCAATACTGATCTCTGAGGAACACCACTGGTCACAGGCCTCCATTCAGAAACGCACCCTCTTCACCTGATACCCTCTGTCTTCTATGACCAAGCCGGTTTTTTATCCTTCTTGCAAGCTCACTTCTAGAGGATTATAAAATCATGAGAGGTATAGATAAGGAGAATGATTTCTGAAGAAGGGATCAGACCCGAAACGTCAGCTTTCCTGCTCCTCTGATGCTGCCTGGCCTGCTGTCTTCACCCTGCTCTCCACCTTGTAATCTAAGGAGAATAGCAGATGCCTTTTTCCTAGGGTGGGGCATCTTAAAGCCAAGGGGGCATATTTTTAAGAGGAGAAAGATTTAAAAAGGGCATGTGAGGCAACGTTTTTATCCAGAGTGGTCCGTGCGTGGAATGAACTGCAATAGAAAGAGGTGGATGTAGGTACAATAACAACATGTGCAAGACAACTAGATAAGTACATGAATAAGAAATGAAAGGATATGGGCCAAGCACAAGCAGGTGGGACTAGTTTATTTGGAATTATGGTTAGCAGGGACTCGTTGGACCAAAGCGCTTGTTTCAGTGCTGTTATGATTCTATGACTTTTGTGTGGAATGAATGCTAGGGAAAGGGGTGGATGCGGGAACAGTTACAATTTTTAAATGACATTTAGATAAGTACATGAATAGAAAGGGTTTGGTGGGATATGGGACAAACGCAGGCAGATGAGACTAGTTTGGTTTGAGAACATGGTTGGATGGGCCGAATGGTCTTTTCCATGCGGTATGACTCTATGACTCTATGACTTGGAGTGGACCAAGGTGTCCTGGAGGGAACAGCCCCATTCTGTGCTCTGGTTATTCCATCGCTAACATTAAGTCATTCTGGGAATAGTTGTATTCTTCTTATGTAATTATATGTTCTACTCATTTAAAATATGTTTATTTTGCAACAGTAGTGGTTCTGCTGCTGTACTGGAGTGTCTTCTGTGTTTTGTAACTAAAATGAATGGTTCCCACCTTCTTGGGTAAAATGGGGGATTTCTGCCTGTTCATGCCCCCAGTTGATCAATCCCACTATTTGTTGCTGTAATAAATTATTTCCTCTTTAATCAATACTTTACTGAATGATTCCCACGCTTTGCGGTTTAAAGAAATGATTCTCACCTTTATTGCGGCTCTTATGAAGATTTCCCACATTTTTGTGATCTGAATAGCTACTTCCCAACTTCATTGCACCCGTTAGAACTTGTCTGCATTGGTTTCTGATCTCCCCGTCACTTTAATGATGTCTTTCTCCGGTCCTGTGAACTCTGATTAATGTTTCTTTTGTGGTCCTTTACTTCCATTTCTGTAGCTGTGCTCCATGGTGCTGGTTCGCTATTGCGGTGACACTCGAACTGAGCAGCAAGTACGCTTTTAACATCATGTCATTTCAGACTGATTCCTGTTTATAGGTCCCCCTGCCCCATAATGGACCATAAGCTTTACTCATGCAGTCTCCAGTTGACTCAGGACTGCAGTCACAGACCTTTGCCACATGATGTAGCTTCAGAGTTACTGATTCTCTGTCTACTAGAGGTTGCTAACTCTCCTGCTGGGAGAGGACTGGACTGGAATGTTTTTACCACTCTCTTGGAGTATCATTCCTTGTTGAGGATTCCTTGGGGGCTGTCTGCTGTGCGGTTGTGAAATTTTCAGCTCTCTCTGGTTCTGAAGATTTCACACGCCTGCTTACCACTTCTGGCATTAGCAGTCAAACCCGCACGGCTGCCACCTGTTCACACTGTTTTCGACGACCTGCCACTCATGAGGAAGGATGCTGCTGCCATCCCATCCTTCAGTCCTGAAAACCACACGGACTGGCCATTTCCTGGTCTACCAGGAGGAATATCCTATGGTTTACAAGAAATAGCTTATTGCACATTAGCAGCTAGTCACTAGTTTCCTTCCTAAGGATCATAGAATCCCTACAGTGTGGGAGCAGAGCATTCAGACCATCGAATTCACACTGACCCTCTGGGGATCATCCCATCCTGACCCACCCCACCCCCACCCCCCTTACACTGGCTAATCCACCAAGCCCTGAAAGGCATGGACAATTTAGCATGGCCAATCCACCCTGCCCTGCACATCTCTGGACTGTGGGAGGAAACCCACGCAGGCACAGGGAGAACATCCAAACTCCACAAGATCATTCCACCCAGACCCAACCCAACTCACCCAGGTCACCCTGCATTTCCAATGGCTAATCCACTTCGACTTTACATCTTCAGGCTGTGGGAGGAAACCCCACACAGACAGTCACCTGAGTCTAGAATTGAACTCAGGTCCCTGGCACTGGGAGGCAGCAGAACCAACCATTGAGCCACTGTGCCGCCCAGATAGATAGGATCGACATTGAAACAAAGGCTTTGAGAAGGACAAATCAGTGATGCCTGTGTACTTTCCTCGATGAGGACTTTCAGTAAAATACTCTCTGAAACAGCAGGTAATCACAGACAGCAATGTATGTTGTGTGTGTGTGTGTGTGTGTGTGTGTGTGTGTGTGTGTGTGTGTGTGTGTGTGTGTGTGTGTGTGTGTGTGAGACAGAGTGAGTGAGTGACTGTGTGTGAGTGAGTGACTGTGTGTGTGAGTGTGAGTGTGTGTGTATGTGTGTGAGAGAGAGAGGGAGAGAGTGAGTGACTGTGTGTGTGTGTGTGTGTGTGTGTGTGTGTGTGTGTGTGTGTGTGTGAGAGAGAGAGTGAGTGACTCTGTGTGTGTGTGTGTGTGTGTGTGTGTGTGTGTGTGTGAGTGTGTGTGTATGTGTGTGAGAGAGAGAGGGAGAGAGTGAGTGACTGTGTGTGTGTGTGTGTGTGTGTGTGTGTGTGTGTGTGTGTGTGTGTGAGAGAGAGAGTGTGACTCTGCGTGTGAGTGAGTGACTGTGTGTGTGTGTGTGTGTGTGTGTGTGTGTGTGTGTGTGTGTTTGTGTGTGTGTGAGAGAGAGAGTGAGTGACTCTGTGTGTGTGTATGTGTGTGAGAGAGAGAGAGACAGTGACTGTGTGTGTGTGTGTCAGTGACTGTGTGAGTGAGAGAGAGAGTGTGAGTGACTGTGTGTGTGTGTGTGCGTGTGTGTGTGTGTGTGTGAGAGAGAGAGAGACAGAGTGAGTGACTGTGTGTGTGTGTGAGAGAGAGAGAGAGAGACAGTGACTGTGTGTGTGTGTGTGTGTGTGTGTGTGTGTGTGTGTGTCAGTGACTGTGTGTGTGTGTGAGAGAGAGAGTGAGTGACTGTGTGTGTGTGAGAGAGAGAGAGAGACAGTGACTGTGTGTGTGTGTGTCAGTGACTGTGTGTATGTGTGTGAGAGAGAGACAGTGACTGTGTGTGTGTGTGTGTGTGTGTGTGTGTGTGTGTGTGTGTGTCTGTGTGTGTGTGTCTGTGTCTGTGTGTGTGTGTGACATTCCTTTGCATCTAATTTTAAATCTCAGTCCTAGACTTTGTAACAAGAAGATTTCATTAGCTTGTATATATTACATTTTTAATGAATATTCTCAATATTGTCAGCAACGTCATCACATGTTAGTTTAAATAGGCAGGAAACCATGGCAACAGCAGTAAAGTGTAATTGAAAAAGAAATGCAGCAGAGAAAGAGCAAAGAAGGGAAAATGAAAATTATCATCGTGCTAATCAGTGATAAGGAATAATTGTTCTATTAAATTTGCCATTACTAAAATGTGCGATAAAACATTTACAGAAGTTTACAAGAATATGAATATGGTTCAACATATGTAAAATTGAACAAGACGCAGCATCATTTTGAGCTGGAGTAATGTAAGATCTGGGTGAAATAGCGTTAAGTCTATTCTGTCAGTGACATCTAGTGAGCTAAGCTGCTTCCAAGCTTAGCTCGATCTATTTACAACACTTATCGAGCATGCTGTCAAATAATTAAATTAGCAAAGATGCATAACACTCACAGCAGTAAAGAGAGGAACTGAGAGATCAAATCCTCTGTTCTGGAAGCAATGGAGAGAAAACATATTCAGTTTTCTACTGAAATAATTATAGCAAGATGCGCAAATTACCTTGTGCGTTAATAACATATCATATTGACTGTACTTTATTGTTGTGTGTGCTGCCAACCATATCCTCTGTGTTCTTTAGGGGCTTAAGTGATTTGGTGGTTAAGCTCACTCACACTTTCTGGTCTAACAGGAAGAGGCTTGTCAAGTAAACAAGATGCAGTTTATTGCTGCTTTGCAGCCATTTCCAACTGGCTTCGTGGTATTATCATTAGAACAAACTAGAGACCCAGGTAATGTTCTGGGGATCTGGGTTCAAATCCCACCACGGCAGATGGTAGAATTTGAATTCAGTAAGAATCTAACGATGACCATGAAGCTGTTCTTGAGTGTCAGGAAAAACCCATCTGGTTCACTGATGTCCTTTAGGCAAGGAAACTGCCATCCTTATCTGGTCTGGTCTACATGTGACTCCAGACCCACAGCAATGTGGTTGACTCTTAACTGCCCTCTGGGCAATTAGGGATGCACAGTAAATGTTGGCCTAGACAGTGATTCCAACATCCCATGAGTCAATAAATAAAAACAAATTACTCTCGTTAGAATGAGCTGCACATTTGTACAAAAGATGTTGGGAGGAACTTGAGAAGAGGTAAACAGCAAGTGTTGGACCTTCTGTGACTGCATGGAAAGGCGCTGTGGGGCTGTGAGGAGATGCTGGCAGTGGAGGACGAGAGGACCAGGATGCCCCAGAGGGAATGTCCCCTGCAGAAGGCTAGCAAAGGAGGGGAGGGGAACATGTGTCCTGTTGGAGGTGGTGGAAATGGCACCTAACGATCCAATGGATGTCGATGCCAGTGGGTGAGGACAAGGGAGGACTGTATCACTGTTGTGGGAGGGAAAGGAAGGGGTGAGGGCTTAAGTGTGGGAGCTGGATCAGACACAGCGAAGGTGGTAACGATAAAAGATGCTGGTAAGTAGCTGGCGTGCAGAAGAGAAGTCAGAAAGTTAAGTGAGTCAAAAGAACCAAAAGACCGACAGCTACTGGAGGTCAGAAACAATGAAATGATCAGAATGGAAAATGGAAGAAACTTTTTTAATTAAAGCATTTGAACTGAAATGTAAAACACAATGTAAGCCACAAAAGGCTAACAAAGTGGCTATTATCATGTGTTTGTAACAAACTCCTGCCAGAAGTTCTCAGTGAACATCCCTGACATCACAAATTCCAGTCTTCAACCAATTCGATTCACTCCATGTGAGGGTAGGAAATGGTTGGAGACATTAGATTTTGCAAAGTCCATCGGCCCTGACAACATTCCAGCAATAGAACTGAAGGCTTGTGCTCCAGAACTTGTCGCTTCCCTAGCCAAGCTGTTCCAGTACAGTTACAACACTGGAATCCATCTGACAATGTGGAAATTTGCCCAAGTATGTCCTGTACCTAGAAAGCAGGTCAAATCCAACCCAGCCAATTACCGCTCCATTAGTCTATTCTCGATCATCGGTAAAGTGATGGAAGGTGTGGTCAACATTGGACAATGACCAGCTCACTAAAGTCCAGTTTGTGTTGTGCCAGGCCCACTCAGCTCTGAACCTCATTCCAGCTCTACACCAAGTACAGATAAAGGCGCTAAACTCCAGAGGTCAGGTGAAAGTCACTGTTAGCGATACCAAGACCACATTTGAGTGAAGTAAAATTGAGGCTGTGAAGCCATACAGAGTGGAAGGATGCCCTTTGGCCCATCATGTCTGTGCCGGTCATCAAGCAGTAGAGCATAGAACTTAGAACGGTACAGCACAGTACAGGCCATTCGGCCCACAATGTTGTGCTGGCCTATTATCCTACTCTAAGATCAAACTACCCTGCATACCCTACATTTTACTATCCTCCATGTGCCTATCCAAGAGGCATTTAAAAGACTCATTTTCTAGCACTTAGCCCATAGCCTTGTATGCTACGGTGCTTCAAGTGATCATTTAAATAGCCCTTAAATGTCACGATATTCCCATTTCTACCACCTCTTTTAGGCCGTGAGTTCCAGATCCCCACCACCCAGTGAGTGAAAGTATCCCTTTCTAAATCCCTCTAAACCTCTTGCTTTTACCTTGAATCTATTTCCCCCGGACATCGATCCCCGTACTAAGGGAATACATCGGGAATATAGAACTGTGTGAGAGTGGTGGGCGTGTGGCATGCACTGCCGGCAGTGGCGGTAGAGTCAGATACCTTAGAGATTTTTAAACGCCTCTTGGATAGGCACATGGAGGATAGTAAAATATAGCGTATGCAGGGTAGATTGATCATAGTAGGATAATAGATCAGCACAACATTGTGGGCCGAACGGCTTGTACTGTGCTGTCCCGTTCTATGTTCTATGTTCTACTGCTTGATGACCGGCACAGACATGATGGGCCAAAGGGCATCCTTCCACTCTGTCGGCACAACATTGTGGGCCGAAGGGCCTGTTTTGTACTGTACTGTTCTATGTTTTATGTTCTATATGTGGCACAGGAAAGGGCCCTTCGGTCCACAATATTGTGCTGAACATGATGCCAAATGAAACTAGTCCCTCCTGCCTGCCCTTGGTCTATATCCCTCCATTCCTTGCATATTCATGTGCCTATCTATTAATCCATTAAACATCCCTATCGTATCTGCCTCCACCACCATCCCAGGCAGAGTGTTCCAAACGCCTACCACTCTCTGTGTAAAACATCACTACCTTTCTACCTTAACTATGGCCCTCAGTCTTAGCCTTTTCTTCTTCGCAGGAAAGAAATACAACCTGTCTCATCTCGCTTCATAGCTGAATGATAATCTGGATGAAAAGTTCACAGAATGTTTTCAAGATAGTTTCTCGGAGCAACACAAGCTGGAACTGACCAGACAGCAGTTTACCTTAGATTTGGAATATGTAATGTCACAGCATTAATCGTTGACCTCAGAGCTAAAGCATCCCTCAATGACATAGATCTTATAGAAGTTGATTTTTACATCCAAGTTGAAAGGGAGAAGAGTAGGTCTAAGACTACTACTTTAAATTTAACAAAAGGCATCCGTACGCAAATGAAACTAGCTGACATGAACTGAGATACTAGACTGGGGATAAATGAATAGAGAAGCAGTGGAAGAAATTTACAAGGATATTTCAGAATACTCAGAATAAATACATTCCTACTGTAATGAAAAATTCCAAGAAGAAGACCCATTATCTGCAGTTTGTTGAAAAAGTTAAGGAGAGCATTAAAATGAAGGAAAAAGCATACAATGGCATGTGAGCTGACTGGGGTGGGTATAAGGAATGGTAAAGAATTATTAAAAGGTTAATCAGGACAAATACATTTTAGCGTGAAAGGAAGCTAGCTAGAAATATAGAAACAGATAGCAAGAGCATCTGTAGATATCTAAAAAGGAAAAGAATAAATAATTGTGTTGGACCCCTGAGGAGATGAGAGTGGGGACTTGATAAATGGTCAGCATGGAGAAGTCAGTGTGGGCAATGAAACAAAAAACTGAAAGAACAACAGATGCTGGAAATCCTACTCCTTGCCAGGAGGTTTGCTTGTGCTGATGATGATGTTTAAAGTAATGTGGCAGCATACTGGTTTAAGGTACAATAGGGAGTGGTGCACAAATATAGAAGAAAATACAAGTCAGCCTAGAAGGCAGAATGTATATTGTCAAGTTAAGACACAAGGGAGCTCAGCAATACTGGGTGACATTTACTGTGATGCAATGCACCCTGTGTGAGAGTAGATGGGTTAAGGGTGTTGATTAACATAGGGAAATTTGATATCTTTACTGTCATGAAGACACTGTTGAGGGAGGGGCAGGACTGGCAATGTAATATTCTGGGGTATAGAATCTTCAGATGAGACAGGGAGGGCTGTAGAAGAGGAGATAGTGTTGCAACACACGTCAATGAGTCAATTTCTGCATGAAGGAGGGCAAGTAAGAACATAAGAACTAGGAACTGGAGTATGGCCATCTGGCCCATCGCGCCTGCTCTGCCATTCAATAAGATCATGCTGATCATTTCACGCACTCAGATCCACTTACCCACCCTCTCACCATAACCCCTAATCCCTTTACTGAACAAAAATCTTTATCTTTGCCTTAAAAACATTCATCGAGGTAGCCTCAACTGCTTCACTGGGGAAGGAATTCATAGGTTCACAACCCTTTGGGTGAAGAATATTTTGGAAGGCTTCTCAACTCATGTCAAAGGGTAAAGTTTAAAAACAAAACTCAAGGGGTAGAGTTTACAAACTAGAGAAGGCAATCATATTACTGGGAGTGTATTATGAACCCCAAACAAAAGGACAGATACATAGACAAATTTCAGTTAAGTACAAAATAAATAGGGAAATTACAGTAGGCGGTTTCATCTTTCCCAATATTAACTGGGATAGACAACTTACAAAAGGCTTAGTGGGGCATAATTGTTAAAATGTATCGCGAGAGCTTTTTAAGACGGATTGTGAAAAGTCCCACAAGAGAGGGCACGATGCTAGAGCTAGTTTTAGGGAAGAAGGACAGGCAGTGGTAGAAGTATCAGTGGGGAACATTTTGGTGATAGTGACCACACCTCAGTAAGATTTAAGGTAGTCTTGGAAAAGGACACAGGGAGACCAGAGAGAAAGGTTCATTAGCCACCTCTTTCAACATCCTAGTTCAGACTCTGTCAGGCCCTGGAGAAAGATCAGCCTACAGCTCCCACCGGTTAGCTCAGTAACACTTCCTTAGTGGTTATAATGTCATCATGTTCATCTCTCCTTTCAAAGATTGTCAGGGATAGGCAGGAATGTGGAATTCAGAAAGCAAGTAAATCAGCCATGATCTTATTGAATGGCAGAGTAGAATTCATGCCACTCCTGCTGCTAATTCATGGATTATAAAAACATAATAGGTAGGACAGAACTAGGCCATTTGGCCCATTGAGTCTGCTCTGCCATTCGATCATGTTTTTCAAATCCATTCTCCTGCCTCTGACCTACATCCTGTAATTCCCTTACTAATCAAGAACCTACCTATCTCTGTCTTAAAGACACTCAATGACTTGCCTCCACAGCCTTCTGTGACACCGAGTTCCACAGGATTTCCAGAAGAAATTTCTCTTCATCTCAATTCTGAAGGCTCATCCTTTCACTCTGAGACTGAGCCCTCAGGTCCTAGTCTCTCTTACTAGTGGAAACATCTTCTCCACACCCACTCTATCAAAGCCTCTCAATGTTCTGAGGAAGGGCCACCGAACCTGAAACGTTAACTCTGTTTTTTTTCCTTCACAGATGCTGCCAGACCTGCAGAGCTTTTCCACCAACTTTGTTTTTGCTCTCAAAATTCTGTTTCAGTCAGATCCTCCCTCATCCCCTAAACTCCTTCGAGTACATATGGCAAGCCCTTCATCCCTGGGATCATTCCTGCAAGCCTCCACAAGACCCCTCCAAGCCTGGCACATCCTCCCTTAGATACTTAAATCCAGGGGCCCAAAACTCTCAATATTCCAAATGTGGTCTGCCAGAGCCTTATACAGTCTCAGCAGCATATCTCTGCTCTTGTACTATAGCCGTCTTGAAATGAATGCAAGCATTGTATTTGCCTTCCTAACTGCCAACTGAACCCGCATGTTAACCTTAAGAGAATCCTGACCTGCGGCTCCCAAGTCCCTTTGTGCTTCAGATTTCCTGAACATTTCTCCATTTAGAAAATAGACTACACTTCCTTCCTTCTTGCAGGACCTCATGTGTCCTCGCGGATTGGGGTCAAAGGTCCAAGTGGTAGAAAGAAAAGCTGAAAAATATAAATGGACAAAATATCAGAATAAAGGAGAAAGTCACACTGGAGAAAAGCAAAGTTGCACTGAATCACAATGTGGTTTGGAAACTGATGATGGAGTCGCCTGACGACATTCATCTGTCTACTGTTTGATTAGAAGTGTGAACTGATTCAGAAAAGCATATTTTTGTAAGAATTAAAGTAATTCTTATAATAAGGAAGTACCTTATGAACATGTTGGGTGTAGTTTGGAGTTAGGCATTAGAGTGAAACAGACCCTAGCAGTTGCGTGCTGAATTTCTGCTCTGTCAGACGATGGCTGAAGTGATATTGACAGTTCACACGAAAGAAAAAAATGCAAGGTTTGCATTCACAGCCACTGAATGTCTCAAGGCACATTGTCAAAACTAATCCCATTAATTGCTTGCCTGATCCCATCAAATGTCATTTGCTGGGACCCATATTTAAAATGCTGATACACTATAATTGTTCTTTAATGTCTGCATGATATTGGATGTTTGAAGTTAGGCTAGTGCTTGGTCAGATTGCAGAATTAATATTTGGTTCACAGAACATGCAGATCGGCCATTGACTTTAATCGCTACAATCACAATATGGACAAATACCAAAGTATCCATGAACGAAGCCAAGTGGTTCTATCCTGTGCATTTCACACAGTCCATTTACCTTAATTATATTCAAGCAAGTGCTCGTATTTGCTGGTCCAAATCTGCCTTTTGTAGCACACAGCTTCTCGCAACAAAAGGTAGAGATAAAGCAGGGACACCTCTTGAAGTGAATACTAAAGAGGAAGGAAAAATTAATAATAAACAGAAACAAGATGAAAATTTGCAAATAATAGAACAAACAATGCAAACGCCTGGAAATAATGGGTCGGAATGTATATCTGATTGAAGAGAAGTTGTAGCTAAAAGCCTCTCCTTTACATTTGTTGGGTTCCTTTGATGCATCATTGCTCAGATTTATTCACTATGCTTTGAAATGCAAATGACATTTTCAAAAACCTGCCTTGCGGTGACAGAATTATTCCAGTATCACTTCACTGTATTTAAGTAATAGGTGCTTGATGAATTCCAACTTTGATTAATCAGTTATTCTGAATATCATTAACTTAATTGGTAAAAAATAAAATCACTCTATCTTTGATGACTTAAAGTAGAACTGAGGCACATTCAAACACTCTTAATCAGTCAGAACAGCCTAACCTGAAGAAGTTACCTTCCTCCCTCCGGACCAACCTCAGGGAATCTCTCTCCCATTGCAACTCTCTTGTAATCTCTTCGGCCTTGAAACTGCTACTCTCCATCTTCGGTCCGCCTCCCCCTCTCTCCCTATTTATTCCAGTTCCCTCCCCCCATCCCCCTCTCTGATGAAGGGTCTAGGCCCGAAACGTCAGCTTTTGTGCTCCTGAGATGCTGCTTGGCCTGCTGTGTTCATCCAGCCTCACATTTTATTATCTTGGAATCTCCAGCATCTGCAGTTCCCATTATCTCTGATACTATTTTAACCTCACTGCGAAGCCTCTTCCAGGGATGCCTAACCTGAAGAAGTTACCTTCCTCCCTCCGGACCAACCTCAGGGAATCTCTCTCCCATTGCAACTCTCTTGTAATCTCTTCGGCCTTGAAACTGCTACTCTCCATCTTCGGTCCGCCTCCCCCTCTCTCCCTATTTATTCCAGTTCCCTCCCCCCATCCCCCTCTCTGATGAAGGGTCTAGGCCCGAAACGTCAGCTTTTGTGCTCCTGAGATGCTGCTTGGCCTGCTGTGTTCATCCAGCCTCACATTTTATTATCTTGGAATCTCCAGCATCTGCAGTTCCCATTATCTCTGATACTATTTTAACCTCACTGCGAAGCCTCTTCCAGGGATGCCCAACCTGAAGAAGTTACCTTCCTCCCTCCGGACCAACCTCAGGGAATCTCTCTCCCATTGCAACTCTCTTGTAATCTCTTCGGCCTTGAAACTGCTACTCTCCATCTTCGGTCCGCCTCCCCCTCTCTCCCTATTTATTCCAGTTCCCTCCCCCCATCCCCCTCTCTGATGAAGGGTCTAGGCCCGAAACGTCAGCTTTTGTGCTCCTGAGATGCTGCTTGGCCTGCTGTGTTCATCCAGCCTCACATTTTATTATCTTAGAACAGAAACAATATTGCCTTAAGGTCAATTATTATCCTTTAGAGTTTTTTCTTGTTGAAATAACTGCACAGAGACTGGTATCCCATCACCAAGTCACCGCTTGCCTGCATGGTGCATGGGCTCTGACCACCCAGCTCAGAGCCAGGCCCCAGAATCAGGAGAGTCTCTGAACTTCCTGTTTAAACTGGCCCAGGTTACCAGCCCCAATCATAGATCTCATAGACAATAAGATCCACCAGGTTCCAATCACTACATTTACATAACAGGCATTGTTTAATGATTATTATTCACTGGTGAGATGTGGGCATTGCCTGGTGGAACAGTATTGCTGTCCCATCCCTTGTTGCTCCTGAGCTGATGGTGGTTAGCTGCCTTTTTGAACCGTTGCAGTCTGAAATACAAGTGGGCCATGTAATAACACAAATCATTCTGTACAGCCACGATTAGTAATGTTCAATCCAGAACTGACATCCTCCGAGCAAAACCCAAGACCTCCCAAAACAGATGGATACCATCACAAACAGACCTCTGACAGAAAAAATGAACATTTGAACATTCTGAAACTCAAAGGAAATCTGTGCTTATCATTTCTTTTCCAATGGTTCTTAGAATCAATTTAATATGACTTCCATGTCAGGGCTGATATGTACGTTTGCAACTCAGGCTTGTTAGATAGGTCTCATCCATCACCCATTTGTATGTTGGTTACAATTATATTTCAGGTTTAAACTTTCTCCATTATGAAGGCCGGAAAGGAATTTGTCTGGTTAGTAGCAATTTGCCTATTCCATTACGCGTACATCATAACCATATCATAGAGAAGATATTCATCCTTCAGTCATCACCTAATGAATTGCTAATTAAAATAATGATATTAACTACAGGACTGTTCTTCAAATGATTTCGCAAATTCAATAATGGTTGTGCATAATTAGCATGCGTGGAAGGATGGATTGAACATTTTAATCAAATCCAGAAGCAGTTAATGATTTCTCTTAGGCCAGCCACAAGTTTAAAAAAATCCCTGTGAGGAACTTGAGAGTGTGATTAATGATCTTAAGCCACAGCATGTTCTATAATACAGAACTAACTGAGGTCCGATGACGTTGTGACAGAAGGCTTGCCTAGCATGCATCCTACTCCATTAGTAACTCTGATCTCTCACCCAATAGTTTGTCTTGGTGACTCACTCAGCTCTTACAATGTGGTTCCATGATGTGGGAGGTGCCAGTGTTGGACTGAGGTGGACAAAGTCGCATGACACCAGGTCATAGTCCAACAGGTTTATTTGAAATCACAAGCACTCAGGGCACTGGTCCTTCATTACCTGATGAAAGCTTATGATTTCAAATAAACCAGTTGGACTGTAAACTGGTGTCAAGCAACATTTGGCTTCAAGTGGTACACAACATGGTATTATTCTGAGCCTGGTAGGAGCAGTGCAACACTACAAATGTTGGAGCTCTGAAAGCAAATGGCTTGGAGAAGATGAGATAGATAATTGATGCCAATAAATCATCATGAGGACAAATGAGTATTGTGCTCCATAGCAGAGGCACAATTGAAAATGCTTAATCAGTATGAGTTGTAAATTAAGTTTGGAACACATATATATCCATGGACTATGAGAAACTTGAATATGGAGGTGTTTGGACTATCTCTGAAGATAGTCTAGCATGTGATTTATTGCAAGCACAAAGTTGGAAGGTCAGAGAAAGTTGTGAATTATCAACTGTTTACCAGAATAGTAAATAATTCTGGGAGAAAAGTTCATTAGAGATTTGAGAGAGATAAGAGGTGAATCTGTTGACAGGTCAGAGGCAAGAAATCCTGCAGCAAGCACCTCCAGGCTCTCCAAAGCCTGTCCACAATCTACAAGGCACAAGGCACGAGCCAGGATGGGTGCAGCTTCAATAACACTGAAGAAGCTGGTCATCTTCCAGGTCAAAGTGGACAGCCTGAAAGTTATCACATCCACAAGAATCCATGCTCTCCATCACTGACACACTGTAGCAGCAGTGTGTACCAACTACAAGATGCGCTGTAGGAATTCAACAGGATTCCTCAGGCAGCACCTTCCCAACCCACGACCACTTCCATTTAGAAGGACAAGGGCAGCAGATGCATGGGAACATAACCCCCTGCAAGTTCCCCTCCAAGCCCTTCGCCACTGTTCTTTCAGCGTCACTGGGTCAAAATACTGGAACTTCCTCCCTAAAAGCATTGTGGTAAACCCCAGCACATGGACTGCAGCGGTTCAAGAAGGCAGCTCACCCCCACCTTCTCAAGGGGCAACTAGGGATGGGGCAAGAGATACTTGCCCAGTCAGCCAGCCACACCCACATCCCATTCATGAATATTTTTAAAACGTAAGCCTATTAATTGTTAGATAAACAGACTTGGAAACCCCTAGGATTTCTGTGTTTTGTTACCTAGCAACAGCCTCTGGGTTGAAGTTGATGTATGTTATCACAGAACTAGAGTTGTTGGAGAACTTTGCCTTTCTTCTACTCTCTGTCAGTCAGTTAGAGACAAAGTAGATGCAGCTGAAAGACCTCTGTTGTGAAACCTGAAACCTGATGATATTTAAATATCGGGGTTCTGAACTGTTTCCCATTTGAATCTGGAAACTGGTCTGAAGATCTTCCACCCTTTCATGACTGACCATTAAACCATATGGGGGCTCAGTGGTTAGCATCGCTGTCTCACAGCGCCAGGGACCCGGGTTTGATTCCGCCCTCAGGCAGCTGTCTGTGCGGAGTTTGTACTTTATCCCTGTGTCTGTGTGGGTTTGCTCCGGTTTCCTCCCAAAGTTGTGCAGATGAGATGGACTGATCAGGGGAAATGCAGGGTTACGGGGATTGGGTGGGGGGGGGGGGGGGTGGGGGTGAGTCTGGGGGGGGGGGGGGGATGGTTCTTCAGACATTCTGTGTGGACTTTCTGGGCTGAGTGGCCTGTTTCCACACTGTAGAGATTCTATCATTCACAGCCAAATGTGTGAACAGTGCCACTGCTCCAATGTCATGCGATGTGACTGGACATGATCACTACTTAAAAATCAACAACCAAAACAAGAAACGCTGGAGAAAAATTAGTGGGTCTGATAGGTGCTCTCCTTAGACACTGCCAGACCTGCTGACGCTCTCCAGCATTTTCTGTTTTCACCTCAGATTTCTGGCATCTGCAGTATTTTGTGTTTAGATGGACCAGCAGATTTCCTTTCTCCAAAATATTAGTGACTATCCAGTTATCGTTTTCTCTCTCCCTGGGCTCCATCTCCATCTATTGTTTATTCCTCCCCCTCACAGCGCACCATCTTTAGCATCTATGCCAATATTTCCCCAACTACCATCAGTTCTGAAGAAGGGTCACTGGACCTGAAATGTTCACTCAGTTTCTCTCTCCAGAGATGTTGCCAGACCTGCTGAGTTTCTTCAGCTCTTTTGGCTTGCACATCACAAATGCAGGGTTTTGTTTGATTGCTCCTAGGATTCAGATATTTCTGTGGCAAGGCAAATATTTGTTGTCCATCCCTATAATTGCCCTCGAAATGAGTGGTTTGCTGATTGAGTTCAGAATCACACACATTGCTGTGGGTCTGGAGTCACATGTAGGCCAGATCAGGTAAGGATGGTAGATTTCTTTTCCTAAAGGGGCATTAATGAACCAGATGGAGTTTTATGCCAATTGCCCGATTATATGGTCACCATTAGGAACCCCCTTTGTACCAAATTTTTACTAAATTCGATTTTCACCATCTGTCCTGGTGGGACTCGAATCTACATCCCAAGTACATTATCTGAGGATTTTCTGGATTTCAGGACAGCTGACAGCACCAGTAATCACTACCTTTATCAGGTAGAGAGAATTTTAATGTGATTAACAAAATACAGCATCTGGGATTGAAAGCTAATCTCTGCGAGTTTGAAACTATCACCATTAGTTGTGAAAACAAACAGAAATTGCCGGAGAAACTCAGCAGGTCTGGCAGGATCTGTGGAAGAAAAAAGCAGTGTCAACTCTCAGGTCCGGTGACCCTTCCTCAGAACGACAATGTATCTGGAAAAAGGTTGGTGTACATGATGAAGATGGGGTGGGGGAAGGGGCAGGAGTAAATGATAGATGGAAATGGAGCCCAGAGAGAGAAACAGCCAGGCAGACAAAGGCCAGTCCTGGGAGAATGAATGGGTGCTAATTAGGGCCATTAGTGGCTGATAACAGGTTGGCTGTAGTGACAGCCTGTGTAGTGGCGAGGCCTGGGGTGTGGGAATTAGCATAAGGGCATGGGAGAAGGTGTCTCGAGCTGTAAAATTGTTGAACCTCAATACTGAGTCCAAAAAACTGTGGAGCCCCCAAGCGGAGAATGAGGTGCTGTTATTCCAGCTTGCGCTGAGCTTCCCTGAGACACAGATGTTGGCCAGGGAACAGGGTCGAGCATTGAAGTGGACGGCAACCGAGAGCTCAGGGTGACTGGCAATCACCCAGTCTGTTGTTTGTCCTCCCAGTGTAGGGGAGACTGCATTGTGCAGACATAATATCACTAGCACAACAACCTGCGAAACTATACAAACACTTTAGCCATCGGTGTTCCCCTAACATTGAGCGCTCTTGTGGCATGGTGATAATGTCCCTGCTTCAGGGCCAGAAAGCTTGGACTCAAGTCCCACCCACTCTGGACACATATCAGAACAAACCTGAACGTAAAGTATCTATTCAGGAAGCTCAATGCAGGTCAAAAAATGAATTTAAATCTTCCCAAGTCCGCATGGCTCTGTTGCAGAACACAACAGCTATTTACCTCCAAACATGTGAGAGGATTTGACTTATTTTTAACTTTGGAAAAGTAAAGATCCAGGGCATCATTAATTATGTGAATGTTACACTGATAGCAACAATGTTACACTGGCATCAACAATGTTACACTGGCAGAAACAATGTTTCACTGGTAGCAATGATGTTACACTGGCAGCAACGATGTTACACTGGCAGCAACAATGTTACACTGGCAGCAACGATGCTACACTGGCAGAAACGATGTTTCACTGGTAGCAACAATGTTACACTGGCAGCAACGATGTTACACTGGCAGCAATGATGTTACATTGGTAGCAACAATGTT
Source organism: Stegostoma tigrinum (assembly GCF_030684315.1). Lineage (NCBI taxonomy): Eukaryota > Metazoa > Chordata > Chondrichthyes > Orectolobiformes > Stegostomatidae > Stegostoma > Stegostoma tigrinum. The sequence continues at coordinate 49,703,689 of NC_081376.1, read as the reverse complement.
ACACTGGCAGTAACAATGTTACATTGGTAGCAACAATGTTACACTGGTAGCAACAATGTTACACTGGCAGCAACGATGCTACACTGGCAGAAACGATGTTACATTGGTAGCAACAATGTTACACTGGCAGCAACGATGTTACACTGGCAGCAACGATGCTACACTGGCAGAAACGATGTTTCACTGGTAGCAATGATGTTACACTGGCAGCAACGATGTTACACTGGCAGCAATGATGTTACACTGGCAGCGACAATGTTACACTGGCAGCAACGATGTTTCACTGGTAGCAACAATGTTACATTGGCAGCAACAATGTTACAGTGGCAGTAACAATGTTACACTGGTAGCAACAATGTTACACTGGCAGCAACGATGTTACACTGGCAGCAATGATGTTACATTGGTAGCAACAATGTTACACTGGCAGTAACAATGTTACATTGGTAGCAACAATGTTACACTGGTAGCAACAATGTTACACTGGCAGCAACGATGCTACGCTGGCAGAAACGATGTTACATTGGCAGCAACAATGTTACACTGGTAGCAACAATGTTACACTGGCAGCAACAATGGTACAGTGGCAGTAACAATGTTACATTGGTAGCAACAATGTTACACCGGTAGCAACAATGTTACACTGGCAGCAACGATGCTACACTGGCAGAAACGATGTTTCACTGGTAGCAATGATGTTACACTGGCAGCAACGATGTTACACTGGCAGCAACGATGTTACACTGGCAGCGACAATGTTACACTGGCAGAAACGATGTTACACTGGCAGCAATGATGTTACATTGGTAGCAACAATGTTACACTGGCAGTAACAATGTTACATTGGTAGCAACAATGTTACACTGGTAGCAACAATGTTACACTGGCAGCAACGATGCTACACTGGCAGAAACGTTGTTACATTGGTAGCAACAATGTTACACTGGTAGCAACAATGTTACACTGGCAGCAACGATGTTATACTGGCAGCAACGATGTTACACTGGCAGCAACGATGTTTCACTGGTAGCAATGATGTTACACTGGCAGCAACGATGTTACACTGGCAGCAATGATGTTACACTGGCAGCAACAATGTTACACTGGCAGCAACAATGTTACACTGGCAGCGACAATGTTACACTGGCAGCAACGATGTTTCACTGGTAGCAACAATGTTACATTGGTAGCAACAATGTTACACTGGCAGCAACAATGTTACATTGGTAGCAACAATGTTACACTGGTAGCAACAATGTTACACTGGCAGCAACGATGTTTCACTGGTAGCAATAATGTTACAGTGGCAGTAACAATGTTACACTGGTAGCAACAATGTTACACTGGCAGCAATGATGTTTCACTGGTAGCAACAATGTTACACTGGCAGCAACAATGTTTCACTGGTAGCAACAATGTTACATTGGCAGCAACAATGTTACAGTGGCAGTAACAATGTTACACTGGTAGCAACAATGTTACACTGGCAGCAATGATGTTTCACTGGTAGCAACAATGTTACACTGGCAGCAACAATGTTACAGTGGCAGTAACTATGTTACACTGGCAGCAACAATGTTACACTGGCAGAAATGATGTTTCACTGGTAGCAACAATGTTACACTGGCAGCAACGATGTTTCACTGGCAGCAACAATGCTACACTGGCAGCAACGATGTTTCACTTGTAGCAACGATGTTTCACTGGTAGCAACAATGTTACATTGGCAGCAACAATGTTACAGTGGCAGTAACAATGTTAAACTGGTAGCAACAATGTTACACTGGCAGCAACGATGTTACACTGGCAGCAATGATGTTTCACTGGTTGCAACGATGTTACACTGGCAGCAACAATGTTACACTGACAGCAACAATGTTTCACTGGTAGCAACAATGTTACACTGGCAGCAACGATGTTACAGTGGCAGCAACAATGTTACACTGGTAGCAACAATGTTTCACTGGCAGTAACAATGTTTCACTGGCAGCAACAATGTTACACTGGTTGCAACGATGTTACACTGGCAGCAGCAATGTTACACTGGTAGCAACAATGTTTCACTGGCAGCAACAATGTTTCACTGGTAGCAACAATGTTACACTGGCAGCATAATAATAAAACGTGAAGCTGGATGAACACAGCAGGCCAAGCAGCATCTCAGGAGCACAAAAGCTGACGTTTTGGGCCTTGATCCTTCATCAGAGAGGGGGATGGGGAGAGGGAACTGGAATAAATAGGGAGAGAGGGGGAGGCGGACCGAAGATGGAGAGTAAAGAAGATAGGTGGAGAGAGTATAGGTGGGGAGGTAGGGAGGGTATAGGTCAGTCCAGGGAAGATGGACAGGTTAAGGAGGTGGGATGAGGTTAGTAGGTAGATGGGGGTGCGGCTTGGGGTGGGAGGAAGGGATGGGTGAGAGGAAGCACAGGTTAGAGAGGCAGAGACAGGTTGGACTGGTTTTGGGATGCAGTGGGTGGGGGGGGGAAGAGCTGGGCTGGTTGTGTGGTGCAGTGGGGGGAGGGGATGCACTGGGCTGGTTTAGGGATGCAGTAGGGGAAGGGGAGATTTTGAAACTGGTGAAGTCCACATTGATACCATATGGCTGCAGGGTTCCCAGGCGGAATATTTCATTTCAAGCCCACCGACTCCCACATCTACCTAGATTACACCTCCTCCCACCCACCCTCCTGCAAAAATTCCATCCCCTATTCCCAATTTCTCCGCCTCCGCCGCATCTGCTCCCACGATAAGACATTCCACTCCCGCACATCCCAGATGTCCAAGTTCCTTAAGGACCGCAACTTTCCCCCCACAGTGATCGAGAACGCCCTTGACCGCGTCTCCCGTATTTCCCGCAACACATCCCTCACACCCCGCCCCCGCCACAACCGCCCAAAGAGGATCCCCCTCGTTCTCACACACCACCCCACCAACCTCTGGATACAACGCATCATCCTCCGACACTTCCGCCATTTACAATCCGACCCCACCACCCAAGACATTTTTCCATCCCCCACCCCTGTCTGCTTTCCGGAGAGACCACTCTCTCCGTGACTCCCTTGTTCGCTCCACACTGCCCTCCAACCCCACCACACCCGGCACCTTCCCCTGCAACCGCAGGAAATGCTACACTTGTTCCCACACCTCCTCCCTCACCCCTATCCCAGGCCCCAAGATGACATTCCACATTAAGCAGAGGTTCACCTGCACCTCTGCCAATGTGGTATACTGCATCCACTGTACCCGGTGCGGCTTCCTCTACATTGGGGAAACCAAGTGGAGGCTTGGAGACCGCTTTGCAGAACACCTCTGCTCAGTTCGCAATAAACAACTGCACCTCCCAGTCGCAAACCATTTCCACTCCCCCTTCCATTCTCTAGATGACATGTCCATCATGGGCCTCCTGCAGTGCGACTATGATGCCACCCGAAGGTTGCAGGAACAGCAACTCATATTCTGCCTGGGAACCCTGCAGCCATAAGGTATCAATGTGGACTTCACCAGTTTCAAAATCTCCCCTTCCCCTACTGCATCCCTAAACCAGCCCAGTTCGTCCCCTCCCCCCACTGCACCACACCACCAGCCCAGCTCTTCCCCCCCACCCACTGCATCCCAAAACCAGTCCAACCTGTCTCTGCCTCCCTAACCTGTTCTTCCTCTCACCCATCCCTTCCTCCCACCCCAGGATGCACCCCCATCTACCTACTAACCTCATCCCACCTCCTTGACCTGTCCGTCTTCCCTGGACTGACCTATCCCCTCCCTACCTCCCCACCTATACTCTCTCCACCTATCTTCTTTTCTCTCCATCTTCGGTCCGCCTCCCCCTCTCTCCCTATTTATTCCAGTTCCCTCTCCCCATCCCCCTCTCTGATGAAGGGTCTAGGCCCAAAACGTCAGCTTTTGTGCTCCTGAGATGCTGCTTGGCCTGCTGTGTTCATCCAGCCTCACATTTTATTATCTTGGAATTCTCCAGCATCTGCAGTTCCCATTATCTCTCTTACACTGGCAGGAACAATGTTTCACTGGCACCAACAATGTTTCACTGGTAGCAACAATGTTACACTGGCAGCAACAATGTTTCACTGGCACCAACAATTTTTCACTGGCAGCAACAATGTTACACTGGCAGCAACAATGTTACACTGGTAGTAACAATGTTACACTGGTAGCAACGATGTTTCACTGGTAGCAACAATGTTACACTAGCAGCAACAATGTTACAGTGGCAGCAACGAGGCACAAGTCAGGAGTGTGATGGAATACCCCCCCACTTGCCTGGATGAGTTCAGCCCAGCAACACCATCCAGGACAAATAAGCTGCTTGATTGGCACCGCATCCCCAAGCTTTCACACCCTCCACCACCGACGCTCAGTAGCAGCAGCGTGTACTGAATACAAGACGCACTGCAGAAATTCACCAATGATCCTCAGACAGCACCTTCCAAACTCACAACTACAAGGGCAAGGGCAGCAGATATATGGGAACACCACCATCTCCAAGATCCCCTCCAAGTCACTCACCACCCTGACTTGGAAATATATTGCCATTCCTTCAGTGTCGCTGGGTCAAAATCCTGGAATTCCCTCCCTAATGGCATGGTGGGTCAACCTACAGCAGGAGGACTGCAGCGATTCAAGAAGGCAGTTCACCCCCACCTTCTCAAGCGGGCAACAAGGGATGGGCAAGAAATGCTGGATGACCCAGCAACACCTACATCCCATGAACGAATTAAAAAAAACACTTTCTATCAGTAAGAGCAACTGTGGAATATTTAGCAAAAGATTGGGTTTACATATACTGCTTTAGAGAAGCAGAAGTGTTTAGTGCAATGTGGATAACTGCCAATTGAACACATAATTACCAAGTGTAATAGCCCCTGTATAATTTGCAGTTACAAATTGTATTGCTAACCAATGCAGATTTATAATCTAAACTGATGTTAAGTCTCAACAACAGCCCATTACAGAAGAGCAGTCAATAGTGCAGTGTAATGTTGCATCAAGTGAATGAGACGTCCAAACACCCAACAGAATTCACAAAGATTCTCCAATTGAAAAGCAAAGTTTGAAGCTCAGACACGGGCTGAATAACTGTTGTGTGAAAATCTGGAGAGGAAGGCCAAATCCTGTATTGTCAGTTAAAATGACACCAATTCAAACTCAATTGCTCTGTCAATTCAGACCCCAACCTCATTGAAATGTATGCAACAAAGGAGCTGTGAGATTATTTATAACCACACGAGCAGGATAAATACCTGTACTTTCAAAATGAAGTTATCAGCTCAGCGACAATCTGTCAGTTTGTTGACCTTATCAAAGTAAACCAATCATTATATTATCAGCATTATTTTAGATGCTGTGAATAAGTTTGTTGGAGGTGCTCCTGGAAAATTGTAAAGAAAATTAAAGGGTGGTTCCCCCAGAGGCTAAGTTTAAGCCTGATGTGCAGAGCTAATCAAGAGTGTGATTTACTGTCTGCTTGTTATTATCTGAAGTCAGCTCATTTGAATAATTACTCATAATTCAGCAAACGTTTCTCACTAGTTTAGCATCACCCTGGAACACAAACATAACCACAGTATATATTCTCTAAGACATCAGGTCTTCTTAAAGAAATAGCAGGAACTGCCGATGCTGGAGTCAGAGATAACACAGTGTGGAGATGGAGAAACACAGCAGGCCAGGCAGCATCAGAGGAGCAGGAAAGCTGACGTTTCAAGTTGGGACCCTTCTTCAGAAAGGTCTTCTTAAATGCCTCTTCCCTGTTTCAACCATCCTCGCCTCCAACCTTCATCGGAAGGTTATGAGTCTTTGGAGCTCCAGCTGGTTGTGGTAGTAATGTGATATTATTACGGCAAAATTCACCAACAAGGGAGTCAACTAAAGGATGGACTTGAGGCACAAGCAGATCAGCCACAATTTCATTGCACAATGGTGCAGACTGAAGGGACAGAATGGTCTAACTCCTGCTCCTTCTTCCTACAGTTGTTTCTTTAGCTCTCTCACCCTCGTCTCCTCCACACTCAACTTCTAACAACAAACACTAAGCGCAGGATCTTCCCAGCCCCCTTGAACAATGTGATCCATGACTTGGAAGTTGGTGGGAGGTCCTGATTGATGTGGAGACCACCGCATTTTCCAACCAAGTGTCCGACATCTGAGGTGAGATTCTCACGGGTGACAATTATCACACATTATCGCTTGTTCATTCCTGACTGATCTCACCTCATTAGTATGCAGTCTCCTACCCTATCAACCACCATAGGAATCAGGATGGCAACAATTCCCATCAGGAAGGTCAGAGAGGAGCAATGATAACTTGGATCACCTGATAACTCCAGCTCGCTGCTCTGAACCTCATCCTTGAACACCTTTGATTTCATTAACTATCGTCACATGTACCGAGATACAGTGAAAAGTATTGTTTTGTGTGCTAACTAGACAAATCATATCTTACGTAAGTACATCAGGGTACTAGAACAGAGCGCAGAATACAGCTTCAGTGAACTTTAACATAAGTGAAGTCTGTCTGTAAGTTTGATGAGAGCGGGAAAGAAGCTGTTCTTGTATCTGGCGCTGGATTCTCAGCACATTCCCTGAGCAGCTATTGCCCACATTCCGTACCAACACACCTGGGCACCCAATCAAGCTGCACCCTCATGGCACACCTTTGCAATGCACTTACAGCACGTCCTGTACTTCAGTGCAACACTTTGGAGCACACTAGCACCTTCCTTTGCGGGGCTACTGCCTTTATTCACAGGGACCCAGCATCATCTCATGGGCTGGACCAGGCTGCATCTCAGGGCTGCTCACTCGCTCCAGTGAGGCTCATGATGTTTGACCGCAGTGATTCCACTCTGTCTTGCCTTTTGCTGGCTCAGCCCCTCAGTCAAAGCTAACAGGCTCATTGCACTTCGGTCTTCCCTTGCCATTTGGCACAGACACAAAGCCTGTCAGCTGTCATTAGGTGGGGTAGGTTGGGGGGTGTGGTGCAGGTGGGATGTTGTGTTGGACCTTTACTGCAAATACCGCAAATAGGAGCAGCAGCAGGCCATTCTGCCCCTCAAGCCTGCTCCATATTCAATATGGTGATCATTGAACTCAATACCCTAATTCCACCCCCGCTGCCATATCCCTTGATCTCTTTATCCACAAGAGACCTATCCACCTCCTTCTTGAAATGGCAACAATTTGGCCTCAGCCTCTCTCTGTGATAATGAATTCCACAGGCTCACTAGTCTCTGGGTGAAGACATTTCTCCTCATATCAGTCTGAAACGTTTTACCCCTTGTCCTTAAAATACAACCCTGGGTTCTGGACTCCGCCACCATCAAGAACATCCTTCCTCCACCTAACCTAGTTCTGCGAGAATTTTACAGCTTTCCATGAGATCTCTCCCTGTCCCCCCTCTGGCTCCTTCTGAGCTCATTTTGTCCATGAGACCCACCTTCTACTCCCCCGACCCCACTCCCAGTCAAATACTGGCAACCTGACTTCCATTCCTGAACCCCATGTTAGCCAAAATTGTTTGGTGATGTTCGTTATCTTTGTTTGTTGTCTATTTCTCTGTCAAATCTAACAACATTAGCCCTTCTCCTCAAATTAAAACAAACTTGGACCCCACCATTTTTGCAAACACCACTTCACCTCCAAACTACCTTCCCCTCCAAAATTCTCAAACCTGTTGCTGGCTCCCATCTCCATATCCTGTTGTCCTGGTCTTCCATTTCTGAATCTTTCCAGTCAGATTCCTGTGATAGAAATTACAGTATGAACAGGCTCCTTTTATAGTCACAGATTATTCTGAGGTGACAGCAATGACTGTAAATTTCCCTCTTCGCCCTTCCTGACCTATCTGTAGCCTTTGGCATGATGGAGCTACACCAGCTTCCTCTAATGCCCCTCCATTGTCGCCCCACTGTCTGGCACCACTCCTACCCACTTCCATTTTTATTTATCTAATTACGCTCATAATGTCACCCGTAATCCTTCTCTTCCCACTTTCCACTCCCATGCCATTAACTCGAGCAACTGTCCTTGCCCACATTCCTCCCCTCCCAAGCCTCCGGATTCTACCACCTCTCAGCTACGTGCGGTCCCTTGATCACTGCATCTGTAACATCTCATGTTCTCACAACACCCAGGTCTGTCTCAGCCTTGACTCTTCTACCATTGTAAAGTTTATCAGACTGCTTTACCAGGCAGGCAGCACCGGATCTGGAGAAAGCACTGTGGGAAGATCAATGGCATTGTCCCCATTGGAGTCTCTGTTCCCTGACTCTTATGGAGGAGTGGGCAGCGAAGGAGATTATCTCAGAGTACAAGCAGAACTTTGATCAGTTGGAACAACGGGCTGAGGAGTGGCAGATGGGGTTTAATTTAAATATAGTTAGGTGCTGCATTTTGGAAAAGCAAACCAGGGCAGGACTTATACACTTAATGGTAAAGTCCTGGGGAGTGTTACTGTACAAAGAGACCGTGGAGTGCAGTACATAGTTTCCTGAAAGTAGGGTCACAGGTAGACAGGGTGGTGAAGAAGGTGTTCAGTGGACTTGCTTTTATTGGTCAGAACATTGAATATAAGAGTTGGGAGGTCATGTTTTGGCTGTATAGGACATTGGCAAGGCCACATTTAGGATACAGCGTTCAATTCTGATCACTCTTCTGTGGGAAGGATCTTGTTAAACATGAAAGGGTGCTGAAACGATTTACAAGGATGTTCCCAGGGTTGAAAGGCTCGAGCTATAGGGAGGGGCTGAATAGGCTGGGGCTGTTTTCCCTGGAGCTTTGGATGATGAGGGGTGACCTTTTAGAGGCTTATAAAATCATGAGGGGCATGGACAGGGTGAATAGACAAGGTCTTTTTCCTAGGGTTGGGGTGTCCAAAACTAGAGGGGCATTGGTTTAAGGTGAGAGAAGAAAGATTTAAAGAGACCTGAAGCTAACATTTTCACGCAGAGTGTGGTGCGTGTATGGAATGAGCTGCCAGAGGAAGTGGTGGAGGCTGATACAGTTACAACATTTAAAAGGCATCTGGAAGGGTTTAGAGGGATATTGGCCAAATGCTGGCAAATGGGACTAGATCAGATTGGGATGTACGGTCAGCGCAGGCAAATTGGACAAAAGGATCTGTTTCAATGCTGCATAACTCTATAACTGTATCCCTTTCTCCGGCAACAGCATCAGGGAGGTGATGATCTAGTGATATTATTGGTAGACTATTAATCCAGAGACCCAGCTAATGTTCTGGAGGGGAAGTTTGAATCCCAGCACAGCAGATGGTGGAATTTGAATTCGATTAAAATACCTGGAATTACAAATCTACTGATGGCCATGAAACCATTGTTGCTTGTTGTAAAAACCCATCTGGTTCACTGATCCCATTCAGGAAAAGAAAACTGCCACCCTCACCTGATCTGGCCTACATGTGATCCCAGACCTACAGCAATCTGGTTGACTATCAACTGCCCTCTGAAATAGCCTAGCAAGCCACTCAGTTGTATCAATTGCTACAAAGTCTCAAAGAAATGAAACGGGCATCGACCTAGGCACTGGAAAAGACAACAATAGAAACAGTGCTGTGGACCCTGCAATGTCCTCTTTGCTAACATCTGGAGGTTAGTGCCAAAATTGGGAGAGCTGTCTCACAGACTAGTTAAACAACAACCTGACATAGTCATACTCAAAGAATCATATCTTATAGACAATGTCCCAGACACGACTATCACCATCCCTGGATATGTCCTGTCTCACTGGCAGGACAGAAATAGCAGAGGTGGTGGCACAGAGATATACAGTCAGGAGGGTGTTGCTCTAGGAGTCCTCAACATTGACTGTGGACCCCATGAAGTTTTATGGTTTCGGGGTAAACATGGAAACCTCTTGCTGATTATCACACACCATCCTCCCTCAGCTGGTGAATCAGTACTACTCAAGGTTGAACAACCCTTAAAGGCAACACTGAGGATAGCAAGGACACAAAATGTACGCTGGGTGGAGGATTTCAATATCCGCCGCCAAGAGAGGCTCAGCAGCTGATTGAATTGATAGGGTTCTAAAGGACATAGCTGCTAGACCCGGTCGGCAACGGGTGTAAAGGGAACGAATAAGAGGGTAAAACATTCTTGACCTCATCCTTTCTAATCTGCCAGCTACAGTTACATCTGTCCATGACAGTATCAGTAAGAGTGACCATCGCACAGCCCTTGTGGAGACAAAGTCTCGCCTTCACATTGAAAACAACCTCCATCGTGTTGTGTGGCACTATCACCGTGCTAAATAGGTCAGACTTTGCACTGATCTAGCAACTGAAGACTGGGCATCCATGAGGTGCTGTGGGCCATCAACAGCAGCAGAATTGTTCTCCAGGACAATCTGTAACCTTGTGGCCCAGCATATCCCCCACTCAACCATTACCATCAGGCCAGGGGATCAACCCTGGTTCAATGGAGAGTGTGGGAGGGCATGCCAAGGGTGGCACACCAGGCATACCTGAAGATGAGGTATCAACCTGGTGAAGCCACCAAACAGGACTACTTGCATGTCAAACAGTGAAAGCAGCAAGTGATAGGCAGAGCTAAAGAGTCCCACAGCCAACAGATCAGTTCTAAGCTCTGCAGCCTTGCCACATCCAGCTGTGAATGATGGTGGACAATTAAATAACTCACTGGAGGAGGAGGGTCCACAAATATCCCCATCTTCAATTAGGGAAGAGCCCAGCACGTCAGCGCAAAAGATAAGGCTGAAGCATTCGCAGCAATCTTCAGGCAGAAGTGCCGAGTGGATGATCCACCTTGGCATCTTGCAGTGATCCCCAGCATTACAAATACCAGTCTTCAACCAATTCGATTCACTCCATCCCACACTACATCCACTCCACTCAAGAAATGGTTGGAGACACTGGATACTGCAAAAGCTATGGGCCCTGGCAACATTCTGGCAATAGCACTGAAGACTTGTGCTCCATACAGCTACAACACTGGTACCTACCAACAATGAGGAAAATTGCCCAAGTACACAAAAAGCAGGACAAATCCAGCCCCATCAAGTCTACTTTCAATCATCAGTAAAGTGATGGAAGGTGTCAGTAACCGTGCTATTGGGCAGCACCTATTCAGCAATAACCTGCTCAGTGATGCCCAGAGATAACGGGAACTGCAGATGCTGGAGAATCCAAGATAACAAAGTGTGGAGCTGGAAGAACACAGCAGGCCAAGCAGCATCTCAGGAGCACAAAAGCTGACGTTTCGGGCCTAGACCCTTCTTCAGAAAATCCTTCCTGCTCCTCTGATGCTGCTTGGCCTGCTGTGTTCATCCAGCTCTACACCTTGTTATCTTCAATAAGCATTAGTTGCTCTCGATCTAATACTGCGCTGATTGACACTTGGTTTGTGTGGAGCAGTGGCAGTGTCCCTATCTCTGAGCTAGGAGACTCTGCTTCAAGTCCAACGTATCCCAAAGTTGTGTGATAGCATCTCTGAACAGGTTGATCAAGGAAGAATAACTATCATCCAGTTGGCCCTTTGAGGAAACTGTATTCTCATGCTGCCAAGGATAATTTGATCTGCCTATCTCTTTGTTAAAAAAATTGAACTTTTCTCATTTAATTGTGCCTAATTACAACAGAGAAATGAATTTCTGCCTGAGTTTTTTCGTGAAGCAGTCTACCTTGCTTGATGGTGGGAGTCTGTCCCACATAATGGTCCTAGACCCCCATAAGCAAAGCTATAGTGCTGCTTCTCTCTTCACCTCAATGCTAAAACTCACTGTCGAAACAGAAGCTGCTCTTATTCCAGAGATAACAAAGAATGGGGCTGAAGGAACACAGAAATGAAGAAATGAAATTTCTGAAGAAGGGTGCTGACCCAAAACATCACCTTTCCTGCTCCTCTGATGCTGCCTGGCCTGCTGTGTACTTCCAGCTCCACACTGTGTTATCTCTGACCCCAGCATCTGAGGTTCTTGCTATCTCTCTGCTCTTATTCCAGTTGGCTTTTTCCAGGGTGGCAGGGTGGTTCAGTGTTTAGCACTGCTACCCCATTGTGCTGTGTGGAGTTTGCACATTTTCCCCGTGTCTGTATGGTTCTCCTCCAGGTGCCCTGGTTTTCTCCCACAGTCCAAAGATGTGCAGGTTAGGTGGATCGGCCATGCTAAATTACCCACAGTGTTCAGGAATGTGTAGTTTAGGTGGATTAGTCGTGAGAAATGCAGGGTAGGGGTGTGGGTCTGGGAGGGCTAGTCTTTGGAGAGTTCGAGTGGACTCAGTGGGCTGAATGCCCTGTTTCCACACTGTGGAGATTCTACAGGTAATGCTTGTGAAAATAATCCTGGCCATTTCTCAATTTGTTTTGCTCATCTCATACAGATAATAGCTACATTAAAATGCATTGATGCAGCAAACTATTTGAAGCCACTAAGAGTGCTAGTCTTACACAATGCCTCTAGCCAGTATTGAGAACCAGTCAGTTGCATAACTCTATCAATTGCTAGCTGCAAGCTTTTGAGGCTTGTACTGCCTCACGCATCTCAGCATTTTGGGCTCAATGTGTCAGAAAGGTACCAAAAAATGAACAAATGACCAACCTCAGAAAATAAATTATCCTGTTAATTTACTACCTACTGCCTCATTATTTTTGAAGAAAAGCGACGACAATTACAATTAGCTGTGAATTACTGAATGTTATGCCAGGTTTCCTACTCACAATTTACCTGATTTTCCACTGAATGAACATGAAATTTGTCCATTAGAGATTAGAGATGTTACTCCTTATTAATTCAAGAGATGTTCACAAAGTTGACAGAATTGCTTTCTGGTTTGCTCAGCAAATGCAGGAAAAGAGATAGAGCTTCAGTCCACACACAGTGCCATTGTGTTATAACTTGGGGGCAGTCTGCCGAGGATGTCTGAAATTGACTGAAACACAGAAACACATGGTGATTATATGTTAAAATTAAAATGTAAAGTTGCCATTGTCATGCCAGGCCATAGGGCTGTTCTTTCATTACAGAGCAGTGGCTGATTGGGGTTTAACCTAAGGATCACCATGCCACAGGAAGGGGAGAGGTTGAGAAGGACAGTCCTTCAGGGTAACTTCAGCTGATGTGGGAATCAAACCCATGCTGTTGGCATCACTCTGCATCACAAACCAGCTGTCCAAGCCAACTGTCACCCTCTTGTATGTTATCAAGCAATCGTATGACCATTTAAGGTCTGTGCAATATCACTGGAGATCTAGAACTCTTATGATGCAGTGATAGTGTGCCTACCTTTGAGCCAGGAGGCCTAGAATCAGGTCCTACTAGCTCCAGAGGTATGTCAAAATATCTCTGAACAGGTAGGAGATACAGAAGCTTGAACACATCACCAACAGGTTCAAGAACAGCTTCTTCCCTGCCGTTATTACACTGCTGAATGGACCCTTCTAACTTCAAATCTAATGTTAATCTCACTTTGTGCCCCTCCTGTGCAGTGTAGCCTGTATGACTTGGTCTGTCTATTCACCTGTATGTTCTTGTTTGCTATGATCTGTCTATACTGCTCGCAAGACAAAAGTTTTCACTGTACTTAGGTACATGTGACTACAACAAATCAAATCAAATCAAAGCAAAATACTTTGGATGAGCATTTACCTGGGCTGTGTGTAAAGGAAGCAGATTGTTAGTGCTGTTAAACCTCACACAGGTAGCTCACTGGAAATCAGGCCCTGCTATTCCCCACCATCTGACACACTTTTCTTTTCAACATTGTTGTTTTAACGTTCTTATATGACATAATTGATGCTCCGGCCTAGCCTATCCATAAAACAGCTCACTTGTACTAACCCCCCTGCATGGGCGACTGCGCTATCTCCTTGTTTGAAGTGGTTTGGGTTCAGTGTGTCTGTCTGCCTCTCCCCTTCATCTTCACCTTTGAAATTATTGAATGCTCCTGTGCTATCTCTCGCACTCCTGAGGGCCCCTCCAGGAAGATTTTCACATTGTCCAACCTTGAGAATTCATCTCCCTACCTTAAAAAAAATTTTCCTTAATCATTTTTAAGTGATGTCTGACGCGGTGACCACGAAACAAATTCAAATGGCCTAAATCCAGTAAAATCTCTGCTAGCAAATAATTTTTAAAAATCCATCCCTTTCACCCATTCCTGAGGATACACTTAATAAGACACTTGCACCACTGTCACGACGTTGGATGGTATCAGTTTAAAGCTCACTGTTTTTGTGCATGAAGTAGAATCCCTGCAGTGCAGGAGGAGGCCATTTGGCCAATCGAGTCTTTACAAACCCTCCAGAGAGCATCCCACCCAAATTCCCTTCACATACTTTTGAATTCCAAAGTCCTTCCCTTTTCTTTCTCTGCCCTTTGAGGTTTAAGAAATTTGCCATGTCCATGCAAACGCTCACCAACTTCTATAAACGCACCATTGAAAGCACACTGCCCGGGTGCATAGCAGCCTGGTACGACATCTGCTCTGCCCAGGACCGTAAGAAACTGCAGAGAGTTGTGAGCACAGCCCAGACCCTCACAAAAGCCAACCTTTCATCCATGGACTCCAGCTACACTTCTCGCTGCTGTGGAAAGGCTGCCGACATCATCAAAGATCCCTTCCCAACCCAGTAATGCTCTCTTTCAGCCTCTTCCATCAGGCAGAAGATACAGAAGCTTGAGCAGATGCTTCCCTGCCATTACTAGACTGATAAATCGACTCTCTAAATTCAAATAATATTGATCCTGCTTTGTAACCCTCCTGTACAGTGTAACCCTGTCTGCCTCGCTCTGTCTAAACACCCTGTGATCTGTATGTCCTTGATTACTATGATCTGCCTGTACTGTTCACAAAACAAAACTGTACTTAGGTGCTCATGACTACAATAAATCAGTAACAAGCAATAATAACAATCATTGGGATTCTATTGACAACTGGTTCATTTCTTCCCCACATCCAAACTGCTTTAACCATAATTCAATCTGCAACTCCGATGACACACCACTTGAGAACACTTCACTAAGAGATAGTAAGAGCTGCCGATGCTGGGGTCAGAGATAACACAGTGTGGAGCTGGAGGAGCACAGCGGGTCAGGCAGCATCGGAGGAGCAGGGAAAGCCGACGTTTCAGGTCGGGAATATTCTGAAGAAAGGTCCCAACCCGAACCTTGCAAACCAGTCAGAGCCACCCTTTCCAATTTAGTTCCTTCCAATGCCATCTTATTGAAAGAACATTTGAAACCTGATATCTGTTGTTTTATCACTACCTCACATTCAATTACAGGTTATCCACTTCCCATATTACACTCCAAGCCTCTAAACCTCGTTACAACTTGACAGGAGCTGAAAATCAAGCGCCATTTCTCCATTAGTGTGAATGTCTTATTCAATCACCTAAAGTGGTCAATTTGTTTCTCTTTATTAGCGTTAACTAGAATTAAAGAGACTTTCACTAGACTTTTCAATAAACTCAGAAGTTAGACATTTATCACAAGCAATTTTATTCTTCAATCAAGTGGAAACTAGCCATCAACTAAGCTAACCACATAAAATAAACTATATTCCCTTAATCACAAACTCACAAATGCATACTCAGACAGGACAAAGCTGTGCATGACACAGATTTACAAAGTAATTGTAAGTGGATAAATCAGAAATCCCCATGGATCATGCCCGTGTGAGGAGGGTAGAATAAGGTGACGTTCTCACATTTCCTTCGGTTCCTTGTTGACAAGTTCATGTTGCTGTCAGACACAGAGCAATGGGAAATCTTCATTCTAGATTTCAGATTCAGGTGAGAAACAGTTAGGAGTCTCAATATTTGAAACTTTATTTGAATTTTAATTTCCCCCAAACTACTTTGCTGAGAGATAGAGAGAGTGCTGCTTTCAGCTCCAAACTCGGACTCCTCCGGGCAGAGAGAGACTAGACTATATCCCAGAATAGTCCTCCTGCCAGATCTGTTACAGCTGCTGGAGGACCAGTTCCATGTGGGTCTGTCGATAGCCCCATTAGACACTGTAATGTACAACATGGTGGCAGCGGTCTGACTCAATCAGGATGTCAATATGGTCACTCTCTCTCTCTCACACACACACACTCATACTCACTCACTCACACACACACATACACACACGTTTATACACACACACACACGTTTACACATACACACACACACCTTAACACACACACACGTTTACACAGACACACATGTTTACACACACACACACGTTTACACATACACACACACACCTTAACACACACACACGTTTACACAGACACACATGTTTACACACACACACACGTTTACACATACACACACACACCTTAACACACACACACGTTTACACAGACACACATGTTTACACACACACACGTTTACACACACACATTTACACACACACATGTTTACACACACACATTTATACACAAACACACACACACACACACACACACACATTTATACACACGCTCACGTTTACACACACACACACACACATTTATACATACACACACACATACACCTTTCCACACGCACACATGCACGTTTACACACACAAGTTTACACACACACACGTTTATACACACACACACGTTTACACACACACACGTTTACACACACACACGTTTACACACACACATTTACACACTCACACATTTACAGACACACACGCGCGCGCGTGCGCAAGCACAAACATTCTGGAGAGGGATGTGAAGAGCCTCCTCCATTTTCACAACACACCAAAATAACATACCAATTGGAAAACATGATGTGGAGGTGCCGGTGTTGAACTGGGGCAGGCACAAATGCAGGCACGATGGGCTGAAAGGCCTCAATCTGCAGCATAAATATTTCTATAATTCCGTGGGGTGAGGGTTCAAATCCCACCACAACAGCTTGTGGAATCGGAATTCAATGCATGAATCTGGGATTTGAAAGCCACGTTCGGCCATGGTGACTATGGAACAATGATCAACTGTTTCCAGAAACCAACTGGTTTACCAATGTCCTTTAGGGGAGGAAATCTGCCATCCCTGTGTAGTCTGACCTACACGTGACTCCAGACCATTCTACACTTTGGTGTTCTGAGGAATGAGAGGTGATCTCATTGAAACATGTAAGGTTCTAAAGGGGCTTGATGAGGTAAATACTGAGGGTGTTTCAACTCATGGGACAGTCTAGGGCCGTAAAGCGGCACCAGTTGAAGACTGAGATAAGAAGGAATTTCTTCTGGGAGAGGGTTGCGAGTCTTTGGAACTCCTTGCCACAGAGAGCTGTGGGGGCAGAATCCCTGTGTATATTTAAGGCTGAAGTAGAGAGATTCTTGATCAGTCAAGGAAGTCAAGGGCTTTGGGGAAAGGACAGGAAAGTGGATGTGAGGAATATCGAATCAGCCATGATCCTATTGAATAGAGGAGCAAGCTTGAGGGGCTGAATGGCCTACTCTATGTCTTAGAGTGTTAAGGACCCACTGGGATCGAGGTCCATTAAAAATCGGCAGTAAATGCTGGTCTTGTCAGGGTTGTCCACATCCCAAGAGAAAATAAAGTCAAAATATGACTGAGGGAGTGCTGCATTGTCACAGGTGCTACCTCTCAGAGGCGTTGTTAAACTGACGCACCCATCTGAGCCATTGGGTCAATCTAAACCATCCAACGGTACCAATTTGTTGAAGGGTTCTCACCAGTGCCCTGCCCTATCTTTATTCTTCAATCAACATATCAGTCTAAATAGTCAAATGGTGAAGAAGACATAAAAAGCCTGCAAAGGGATATAGATCAGTGAAGTGAGTGGGCAAAACCTTGGCAGATGGGAAACTTGATGTTGGCAGAAAGAACAGAGGAGCTCAGCAGCATTGAAATGGAGAAAGAAAACTGTGGCCCAAAGGGATTTGGGAGCGCTTGCATATAAATCTCAAAAAATTAGTGTCCAAGTTCAGCGAGTAACAGGGAAGGCAACTGGAACGTTGGCTTTTCTTTCAAAGGGAATGGAATATTAAATAGGGAAGCTTTTGCCAAAATTGTATAAGGCACTAATCAGACTGTGAACACTTTGGAAACCTTATCTAAAGCACGATATACTGACACTTCAGACAGGTCAGAGAAGGTTTGCTGGGCTGATCCCAGGTATGGAGGAGAGGTTGAGTCGATTGGGCCTGAACTCATTGAGGCATAGGAGAATGAGAGGCGACCTTACTGAAACATACAAGATTCTTATCCATTATAGGAGAGTCTCAGACCAAAATACAAACTCATGTTTTTAACATAGAAAACAGGAGCAGGAGGAGGCCATTCAGCCCTTCGAGCCTGCACCACCATTCAACACGATCATGGCTGACCACACAATCTCAGTATCCCGTTCCCCTTTTCTCTCCCTATATCCCTTGATCCCTTTAGCCGCAAGGGCAACGTCCAGCTCCCTCTTGAATATAACTAATAAACCAGCCCCAACAGCTTCCTGTGGGTGAGAATTCTACAGGTTCCGAACTCTCTGAGTGAACAAATTCTTCCCCCTCTCGGTCCTGACTGGCTAAACCCTTATTCTTAGACTGTGACCTCCTAGTTCTGACTTCCCCAGCATCGGGAACATTCTCCCAGCATCTAGCCTGGCCCATCCCATCAGGATTTTATATGTTTCTATGAGACATCCCCTCATTTTTCTAAAATTCCAGTGAATCCAAACTGAGCCCACCTAGTTTTTAAGACAGGAATGTCTTCTCTTAGAGGGTAGTGAACCTGTGGAATTCTTTACTGCAGATGGAATGTCAAGGCTGGATCATCCAGTATATTCCAGGCTGAGATAGATTTTTAATCAGTGAGGGAATCAAAGGTGATGGGGAAACAGCAGGATAGTGACTCAATTGAGACTAGCTGTCTCAGTGCTCTGATTGGTCTACTCCTGCTCCAAGCTTTTAAGGCTTTATAGTCTATCTGCAAAACAGATGGGTGTATCATTATGACATTGCTGATTGTGGGATCCTGCTGTGTGCAATGTGGCTTCCCCATTTCCTACATTACAGCCACGATTACGCTTCAACACTTACTTCATCAGCCACACTGCAATTTGGGATATCCAGGGGTAGTGATAAAAATGCTATGTAAATGCAAGCTTTTTCATAATATGAACACAGGAAGTGCAGGAGAGATTCAGCACATCCAGCAACTGTCCCAGACTTTCCAGGACTGTTGAGGGAATTGTTTGATGTCTCAGGGTCCTGGATGCTGGAACTTTGCTTGTCCGATATTTTTGGAAAGAAACGACGATCAGGGAGACATGTGCAGGACTAACAGACACCCACAACCCCCCTCTCCCACAGTCTGGACAGAAATCCTACCCCATTCCACCATCATTCCCTACCCTTCCGCCTCCCATGCCCTCATCACCCAAACACCAAACACACACATCTTCCCATGGGCCTCTCAAATGAGCCCCACCTCCCAACACCAGTTTACCCCCATCACCATAGACTAGATACCAACCAACCCAAAAGCTCAGCTCCTGTGGTGTTACCGACATCTCCCATTGCCCACTGCTACCAGCCTGACCAACACTGCGTATGTAAGGACCCACAGGGATCAAGATCGATTAAAAATGGGCAGTAAATGCTGGTCACCCCCACCCCCTCCAGGACAGCATGCCAGCAATAACCTTTTGTTATGAACAACACTCGAATTGTTAATAAAACCCAAAAAACTGTGCATGCTGAGGCCACCTGTCATGTACCCCCCCCCACCAATCCTATCTGCTGCACACAAACCGACATTTTCCTGGCTACCATCAGTTCTGAGGAAGGGTCACTGGACCCGAAATGCTAACTCTGATTTCCATCCACAGACGCTACCAGACCTGCTGAGCTTTTCCAGCAATTTCCATTCTTGATTCAAATCCTTCCCATTCATTGGCCCTGAATTTGCTTTTAATCTTACACCATAAGACGATAAGATATAGGAGAATTAGGACATTTAGCCCATCATGGATGTGTTGCCATTCAATCAAAGTTGATATGTTGCTCACCCCATTCTCCTGCCTTCTCCCCCTAACCCTTGACTTTCCCCCTAATAACCAAGAGCCCATCTATGTCTGTCTTATCTCAATGACTTGGCTGCCACAGCGCCCAGCAGCAACTAGTTAAACAGATTCACCACCCTCTGGCTGAAGAAATTCTTCCTCATCTCAGTTCGAAAGAGTTGTCCCTTCAGCCTGAGGCTGTGGCCTCAGGTCCAGATCTCTCCCACTCTCGGTAACATCTCCTCCATGTCTACTCCATCCACACCACTCAATGTTCTGGCCCACCCTCACCTGCACCGCACTCTCCCCACTGCCCCCAGAGTTGGTCACCCTGTGCTTTAAAGTCAATAAAAATGTTTCTCTGTGGTTAAATTTCTGGGTTGGGCAGAATTTTTTTCAGAAAAACCAGTACAGGCGCAAGGGGCCAAATGGCCTGCCTCCGGACTGCTACATGCTGTGAGCCGTTCATCTGAACTCCAGCAATCTCCTCAGGCCAGGAGGAAACCGGCCCCTGCCAACTATCAATGATAACAAAGTGTGGAGCTGGATGAACACAGCAGGCCAAGCAGCATCTCAGGAGCACAAAAGCTGACGTTTCAGGCCTGGACCCTTCATCACACTTTGTTGTCCTGGATTCTCCAGCATCTGCAGTTCCCATTATCACTGCCAACCAGCAGATGGCGGTGGCGGTGGAGGAAGGCGACGATGCGGCCGCCAACCAGCAGGTGGCGGTGGCCGTGGAGGGCGGCGTCGATGCGGCCGCCAACCAGCAGATGGCGGTGGCGGCGGCGGCGGTAGTGGCGGGTCGTTTTCGGCCTTTGGGGTGAGCAGTGTCCCGGGGAGCATGACTCGTCTGTTGGAGCACGAGAGCCAGATTTTCCTGGATTTATTCCATGAGGATGGGCTGGTCATCACGGCCAAGGGCATGGGGGTGGACAGGATTCTCTTCAACTTCCTCAAGTTGTACAGTGACCCCGGGAACCTGGTCCTGGTGCTCAACACCGGCGTTGCCGAGGAGGTAAAATGAAGCCTGGGCCTGCCCTGAGTTCCTCACCGTCTCTGCCCACAGCCCCCCTCACCCACACCCACAGCCCCCCACCCACACCCACACCCACAGCCCCCCCACCCACAGCCCCCCTCACCCACACCCACAGCCCCCCTCACCCACAGCCCCCACACCCACAGCCCCCACAGCCCCCCCACCCACACCCACAGCCCCCCTCACCCACACCCACAGCCCCCCCTCACCCACAGCCCCCTCACCCACACCCACAGCCCCCCTCACCCACACCCACAGCCCCCCTCACCCACAGCCCCCCTCACCCACACCCACAGCCCCCACACCCACAGCCCCCACACCCACAGCCCCCCCCACCCACACCCACAGCCCCCCCCACCCACACCCACCCCACCCCACCCACACCCACCCCACCCCACCCACACCCACACCCACAGCCCCTCCACCCCCACACCCACACCCACAGCCCCTCCACCCCCACACCCACAGCCCCCCCCCACCCACACCCACACCCCCCCCACCCACACCCACACCCCCCCCACCCACACCCACACCCCACCCACACCCACACCCCCCACACCCACAGCCCCCCCCCACCCACACCCACACCCCCCCCACCCACACCCACACCCCACCCACACCCACACCCCCCCCACCCACACCCACAGCCCCCCCCCACCCACAGCCCCCCCCACCCACACCCACAGCCCCCCCCACCCCCCCCCACCCACAGCCCCCCCCACCCACGCCCCCCCCACACCCACGCCCCCCCCACACCCACAGCCCCCCCCACCCACACCCACAGCCCCCCCCCACAGCCCCCCCACCCACACCCACACCCCCCCACCCACACCCACACCCCCCCACCACCCACACCCACACCCCCCCACCCACACCCCCCCACCCACACCCACACCCCCCCACCCACACCCACACCCCCCCACCCACAGCCCGCCCCACCCACAGCCCCCCCCACCCACACCCACACCCCCCCCCACCCACACCCCCCCCACCCACACCCACACCCCCCCCCACCCACACCCACACCCCCCCCCACCCACACCCATACCCCCCCCCAACCCACACCCACAGCCCCCCAACCCACACCCACAGCCCCCCAACCCACACCCACAGCCCCCCCCACACACCCACAGCCCCCCCCCACACACCCACAGCCCCCCCCCACACACCCACAGCCCCCCCCCCACCCACACGTTTCTAGCCCCACCACCCACACCCCTGAGCCCCCCCAGCCTCTCTCCAGCACCCCACAACCCCGCCCCCCCTTCCCCCGCGCCCCCCCCGCCCCCCCGCCCCCGCCGTCCCCCGTCCCCCGTCCCCCGTCCCCCGCGCCCCCCCGCCCCGCCCCCCCGCCCCCGTCCCCCGCGCCCCCCCGCCCCCGTCCCCCGCGCCCCCCCGTCCCCCGCGCCCCCCCGTCCCCCCGCCCCCGTCCCCCGCCCCCGTCCCCCGCGCCCCCCGCCCCCGTCCCCCGCGCCCCCCGCCCCCGTCCCCCGCGCCCCCCGCCCCCGTCCCCCGCGCCCCCCCGCCCCCCCGCCCCCGTCCCCCGCTCCCCCCGCCCCCGTCCCCCGCTCCCCCCGCCCCCGTCCCCCGCTCCCCCCGCCCCCGTCCCCCGCGCCCCCCCGCCCCCGTCCCCCGCGCCCCCCCGCCCCCGTCCCCCGCGCCCCCCCGCCCCCGTCCCCCGCGCCCCCCCGCCCCCGTCCCCCGCGCCCCCCCGCCCCCGTCCCCCGCGCCCCCCCGCCCCCGTCCCCCGCGCCCCCCCGCCCCCGTCCCCCCGTCCCCCCGCCCCCCCCGCCCCCCCCGCCCCCCCCGCCCCCCCCGTCCCCCGCGCCCCCCCCGTCCCCCGCGCCCCCCCCGTCCCCCGCGCCCCCCCCGTCCCCCGCGCCCCCCCCGTCCCCCGCGCCCCCCCCGTCCCCCGCGCCCCCCCCGTCCCCCGCGCCCCCCCCGTCCCCCGCGCCCCCCCCGTCCCCCGCGCCCCCCCCGTCCCCCGCGCCCCCCCGTCCCCCGCGCCCCCCCGTCCCCCGCGCCCCCCCGTCCCCCGTCCCCCGCGCCCCCCCCGTCCCCCGCGCCCCCCCGTCCCCCGTCCCCCGCGCCCCCCCGTCCCCCGTCCCCCGCGCCCCCCCGTCCCCCGCGCCCCCCCGTCCCCCGCGCCCCCCCGTCCCCCGCGCCCCCCCGTCCCCCGCGCCCCCCCGTCCCCCGCGCCCCCCCGTCCCCCGCGCCCCCCCGTCCCCCGCGCCCCCCCGTCCCCCGCGCCCCCCCGTCCCCCGCGCCCCCCCGTCCCCCGC
Source organism: Stegostoma tigrinum (assembly GCF_030684315.1). NCBI lineage: Eukaryota > Metazoa > Chordata > Chondrichthyes > Orectolobiformes > Stegostomatidae > Stegostoma > Stegostoma tigrinum. The sequence continues at coordinate 49,680,371 of NC_081376.1, read as the reverse complement.
GCCCCCCCGTCCCCCGCGCCCCCCCGTCCCCCGCGCCCCCCCGTCCCCCGCGCCCCCCCGTCCCCCGCGCCCCCCCGTCCCCCGCGCCCCCCCGTCCCCCGCGCCCCCCCGTCCCCCGCGCCCCCCCGTCCCCCGCGCCCCCCCGTCCCCCGCGCCCCCCCGTCCCCCGCGCCCCCCCGTCCCCCGCGCCCCCCCGTCCCCCCCGCCCCCCCGTCCCCCGCGCCCCCCCGTCCCCCCCGCCCCCCCGTCCCCCCCGCCCCCCCGTCCCCCCCGCCCCCCCGTCCCCCGCGCCCCCCCGTCCCCCCCGCCCCCCCGTCCCCCCCGCCCCCCCGTCCCCCGCGCCCCCCCGTCCCCCGCGCCCCCCCGTCCCCCGCGCCCCCCCGTCCCCCCCGCCCCCCCGTCCCCCCCGCCCCCCCGCCCCCCCCGCCCCCCCGTCCCCCCCGCCCCCCCGTCCCCCCCGCCCCCCCGTCCCCCCCGCCCCCCCGTCCCCCCCGCCCCCCCGTCCCCCCCGCCCCCCCGTCCCCCCCGCCCCCCCGTCCCCCCCGCCCCCCCGTCCCCCCCGCCCCCCCGTCCCCCCCGCCCCCCCGTCCCCCCCGCCCCCCCGTCCCCCCCGCCCCCCCGTCCCCCCCGCCCCCCCGTCCCCCCGCCCCCCCGTCCCCCCGCCCCCCCGTCCCCCCGTCCCCCCCGCCCCCCCGTCCCCCCCGCCCCCCCGTCCCCCCCGTCCCCCCCGCCCCCCCCGCCCCCCCGCCCCCCCCGCCCCCCCGCCCCCCCCGCCCCCCCGCCCCCCCGCCCCCCCGCCCCCCCCGCCCCCCCGCCCCCCCCGCCCCCCCGTCCCCCCCGTCCCCCCCGCCCCCCCGTCCCCCCCGCCCCCCCGTCCCCCCCGTCCCCCCCGTCCCCCCCGTCCCCCCGCCCCCCCGCCCCCCCGCCCCCCCGTCCCCCCCGTCCCCCCCGTCCCCCCCGTCCCCCCCGCCCCCCCGTCCCCCCCGTCCCCCCCGTCCCCCGCGCCCCCCCCGCGCCCCCCCCCGCGCCCCCGCGCCGTCCCCCGCGCCCCCCCGTCCCCCCCGTCCCCCGCGCCCCCCCGTCCCCCCCGTCCCCCCCGTCCCCCGCGCCCCCCCGTCCCCCGCGCCCACCCCGCCCCCTTCCCCCGCGCCCCACCGCCATCTGTCTCCCTGTCTCTTCCTCCATTGACGCCCTGTCCACACCTCAGTGTCAGTGCTGCCTCTGTCTCCTCCCTCTATCCTCATGCCCGCGTTGTCTCCCCTGTCTCCCAATCTTCTGCCACCCCTCCTCCTTCCTTTGTCCTCCCTGCCCACTCTGTGTCTCCATCCCCCGTCTCAATGTCTAAATCTATCTCTCACTCTGTGCCTATGTCTGTCTGTCTGTCTCTGTCTGTTGCTATTTATCCTTGAGACGGTGGTGATGAGCCATTTTGGGACCATTGCAGTCCATGTGGTGTCTGGTCTGTTTTGACAAAAAGGCTAATATCGTTGATAACTGAAGTATGGGATGGTTATTTTGCAGTTGTGTAATTGGGATATAAAATGGATGAGAAAGGCAGTGGAGTCTTTTTGCTTCTTCATTGTTGAAAAACCTGATGGAATGTTTTATGGCTCACATTAGGTGTCCACGTTGCTCTGGCAACGAACACTTTGTGCATCGCCTTTAGCCAGGAGCTATGGCTAATGCTGGATACTGGAACATGCTTCCCATCTAACAGATGACCAGGAATCTTCCCCGCACTTATTTGTCTGCCCTAATATGTGTTGGAAGAATTTACAGGTTGATAACCTTTTTGGCAATGTTATGAATGCACTTGGAAAAATCCTTGAATCCTCCCCCTTCACTGAACCCACATTTGCTTCTTAACCCACATTTGCTTTTTAACCCTGGGTTTTTCACCTACTTCATGAATCCAGCTTGTTCTGTACTCTTTCTGAGACAGGCATAGAGTCATCAGAAAGGAAACAGTCCCTTTGGTCAAATTAGTCCATGCTGACCATAATCCCAAACTAAATTATTCCCACCTGCCTGTGCTTGGCACATATCCCTCTAAACATTTCTTATTCATGTACTTATCCAAATATCTTTTAAACATTGTAACTGTACCCACATCCTTTGGCAGTTCATTCCACACATGAACCACTCCTTATGTACAAAGAAACAAAATTGTCCCCATGTCTCTTTTTTAATCTTTCTCCTCTCACCTTAAAAATATGCCCTCTAGGCTTGAAGTGCCCCAATCTAGGTAAAACACTCCTGCCAGTCACCTTATTGGTACCCCTCATGATTTATTTACTGCTGTAAAAGCTCAGCAGGTCTGGCAGCAGCTGTCGGGAGGAAACCGAGTTAATGTTTCATGTCAAGTAACCCTTCCTCGGAATGTTCAGGGAAAATGGATGCCAATCCCACCGTGGCAGGTGGTGAAATTTGCATTCAATTTTTAAAACTCTGCAGGACTTGATGGGCTGAACAGCCTGCTTCCACACTATATCACCACACTATTCTATAAACATTCCATTGCTTTTTGGGCATCATCACCATCCACTCCACATGCTCATCTTCACCTTTTGTCAACAGTTCCAAAATATTTTCCAGCCCCCTTCAGCTCAGAAGAAGTCACATTAGCTTAGAAACATTAACTCATTCTCCCTCCACAGATGCTGCAAGACTGACTGAGTTTCTCCAGCACTTTGTTTCTATTTTAGTCTGTAATTCTGTATGATTTCCTCAGTGCTGAAAGTGTAACCTAACTAGAAGACCGTTTGATTCTAACTTGTATTCCTTCATATGTAGTCAGAGGTTTTCTGTGGGCTTTTACACTGTGACATCTGGTCATGAGAATCCCTAAACAGCACAGCACCTTCTCCAAGGGTTTGGGGTCTGTCTGAACAAGTCAAGCAACAGTGTTTTTCCTTAACCAGTCAGATTGAAGAATGCTCACTCAGGCATTTGAGTCTGATTTGAACACCAGAGTGAATATCTGATGAAGGGTCTAGGCCCGAAACATCAGCTTTTGTGCTCCTGAGATGCTGCTTGGCCTGCTGTGTTCATCCAGCTCCACACTTTGTTATCTTGGATTCTCCAGCATCTGCAGTTCCCATTATCTCTGAACACCAGAGCAACTCGGTTTCAAAGGCTTCAAGAAGCCTTTTGGAAGGGTTCCACAATTGACCTTAGGGGCAAAATTAAAGCAAACGGGAGTAGAGGTAATACATTGGCATGGGTTGAGAATTGTTTCACAGACGGGAAAGAGTGTGGGAGTAATTGGGTCTTTTTTCCAGGTGGTGTACAGCAGGGATTAGTGCTTGGGCCCCAGCAGACATCACAAAACTAGGTTGGATTGAGTTATGTTAGGAGAATTCAGAGGTTTTAGGGTAATCTAGATAAGTTGATGCGGGCAAACATGTCAGATGCCACATATTGTGAATAAATGTGAAGTTATACACGTCAGCGTCCAAACAGAAAGGAAAAGTGTTATTTAAATGGTGATATTTTGGGAAATGTGAATGCTGAAAGAAGTTGCACACCAGTCAATGAAACCAGTGCAGCAAGCAATTCAGAGAAAAATAGTATGTTGATTTTTGTTGCAAGAGGATTCGAGTTTAGAAATAGAGATGCCTTTCTACAGTTGTACAGGCCCTTGGTGATTCTGCATCTGGTGTATTACATGCAGTTTTGATCTCTCTACCTAAAAGAAGGCATACTTGCTGTAGAGGGAGTATAGCAGAGGTTCACTAGGCTGATACTGAGGACTGTCCTATGAGGAGAGATTGGTTTGACTGGGCCTGGAGTGTCAGAGAAATGAGAGGGAATCTGATTTGAAAAGTATAAAATTCTAATAGGGCTGGATAAATTAGATCCAGGGGGATGTTACACCTGGTTGAGAGTCGAGAATTAAGATTTAAGATCATTGGCAAAAGAATCAATGCAACATGAGATTTTCACACAGTGAGTGGTTAAGATTTGAAGTGCTGTGCCTGTGTGTGTGGTGGAAGCATTTCGAGAGGGCCATGGATTATTTGGAAAGGAAGACAGTGTAGGTTCGTAGGGAGAAGGCAGAAGGTGGACTACACCAGATGAAGTGCTCATTTGGAGAGCTGCTGCTGACATGATGGCCTCCTGTGTGGTTACAATTCTATAATTAGCATCCAAGTGACACAGAAAAGACAGTGAAATATTAAGTGATAGCTTTTCTCTGTTTCAGCAATATTTTATTGAACAGCTGCGTTCTGAAGGAGTAACCCACCTTCCGCGCATTATTTCCAATGAAGTTTCAAGTAATGATCGTTACACAGTGTACACTGAAGGTGGGATCTTGTTTGTGACCAGCCGGATTCTTGTTGTTGACCTCTTAACAGATCGCATTCCTGCAAGCCTTATTACAGGTAAGCAGGGGCTCTATTTGTCCATGGTTGAAAGGAGAAACAATCCTTTTCATTTTTCATTTCTTGCCCCAGTGTTCGGTGAGGGCAAAGATTTAAAAGGGATCTAAGGAGCAACTTTTTCACACAGAAGGTGGTGCATGTTTGCCAGAGGAAGTGGTGGAAGCTGGTACAATTACTATGTTAAAATGACGTCTGGATGGGCATATAGATAGCAAGGGTCTAGAGGAGCTTGGGCCAAATGCTGGCAGATGGGACTAGATTAATTTAGGGTATCTGGTCAGCATGGACATGTTGGACTGAAGGGTCTGTTTTCATGTACAGCTGTAGGACTCTACGACTCTAATAGTGATGTTGTAACTGCTTGTTGTTGTATAAAACCATGAGGCTCACTAGTAAAGAAATCTGGCACCTTTACCTGGACTGGCTAAAGAGTGACCCATGTGGTTGGCTCTGAGCAGTCCTCTGGAACAACCTGACAAGGCACTCATTCAGGACAACTAGTGCTGGGGCTGGGCAATAAATGACGATCTTGCCAGTGTTGCTCACATCCCACAAATACTCAAAGCCAAGTGTTTCAACTTCAGTTTAAGTTGCTTGTGAAGTAACATGGTTGAGCAGTAAACTCTGAAGTGTTATGACCTCTTCTTCCCACAGTAAAACCGCCTCATAAATTTGCTTTCACATTGTCATCATATGCTTTGCTGGCCTCTGTCATCTGTTATTGAAGCTGTTTTATATAAACGTTCTTTTCATTGTTAAAATATTGGAAGTCCAGTCTTACTGTCTTGTGATCAGACTCTGTATTCAAAATAGTCAGTAAAATGGATGGATTGGTGCTGTCTGGCTGCCAGCCTGCCCTCCAGTAAATACCCAAAGGGATTGGTAACTCTATAGCTGCCGCCTGTTCCTTAGAAAGAGTTAATCATCCTGTATGAGCATTTACAGAAAGAGTACAGATATTCTCATACCTCCCCAAAGGTGCTGATGGTGTCAACTTTCATAAGTAGGTATATCAATCTCTGTGATCCCAGATGTCACATTTTATTAAATTCTAGATAACTGGTCTGTAAGATGTATAGAGCCGGGGTTCTGTTTTTTGAAAATTTCATAATGTTTACACCACGCTTCCAGATTGCCTGGACCTGACCTAGTTGCATTAATGGATTTTGTGATGAAGGTGCCTGGTGGAACGCTTTGTCATTGCAGGTATTTTGGTATACAAAGCTCACCGAATCATTGAATCATGTCAGGAGGCATTTATTCTTCGGCTTTATCGACAGAAGAACAAAAAAGGTTTTATAAAGGCTTTCACGGACAATGCAGTGGCCTTTAGTCTCGGTTTCTGTCGCGTGGAGCGAGTGATGCGAAACTTGTTTGTTCGAAAGCTGTACCTGTGGCCCAGGTAAGTAGATTTAGGAGAAACCGCGTAATCTACACTGCCAGTTAATACATACGGAGTTCATCAGTCTGAAGTCTCTTCCAGTTGCCAAATGCGTAATTCTATTGAAGGTACTTTGGACTTCACATGATGTCTATCCAGTGTACAGAATGTTACATTGACTGCAGCATTGACTTATTTTGATCTGAGAAATAAAACCAGTTTCAAACAGATCTTTATTTATCTACCAAATGCAGCCATCTCCTGTTTTGAGATGATCAGATGACATTTTCACATCACTTCTAGATATTATTGTTCTACTAGGAATTTCTGTACCATAATTACAGATAAGATGCCCAAATGTCCCTGTCTGAAACTACTGTATCCAAAGTAAGGACAACTGTCAACTTCATAACATCTGATGTTGGAGACACAGGGTGATTTAATCTGGAACCTGAACTGTCTTCAGAGGCTTAGAGCACTGCCAGGGTATGTAACAGAATTGGAGTACACTGACGCAATAGCATTGTCTGATTTCTCTTAAAAGTACAAAATGTAACACTTGGTAAGAGAGGTACATAGGCTCTTTTTCCAAACCCATTAATGTTAGAATTCGTTGTATCCAAATAGGCATCTTTAGGTTGAACAGAATCTCTGCAATGTGCTTAATTTCAGAGACAGAGTTCTGTGGAGCCATTGTAACCTTGCTGATTTATCTAAAATTCAATTCTTCAATCTACTTCACTCCAGCTGCAATCTTTTATACATACAAAATACAGAAAAAAAGGCATCTATTATAGCTCATTGAGACAGAGTGAGTGAACAAGAGAAGTGCACTCTGCATGTTTAGCCTCCAGCTTATGCTGCAGTAGTACAAAGTAAGTGATGAGGCTAGTGGGCTTGATAGGGGGCACACTAATCTTGTAGAAGTTAATACTCCAACCATTTAGAGAACATTTTGATCTTTTAATATTGTGATCTCCTGACGAAAGGCTCCTTCTGGAGCAGGCTGTGGTTGCGGAAGAAAAAGTCAGTTTTGAAACATGTACAGCAGATATGCTGAAAATGAATTGCTGCCAGAAGTTTGGAACTGAAGAAGTGGTTCTGTGTTCTCAAAAGATGTTTGAAATCTGCAGTCTGCCCTTGAAACTGTCCCTTGACCATTATTATAAATGTGCTGTCCTTTTGTTTATGCCATATTTGGCATATCCTTTTAAATAAAAGCAAAATACTATGGTAATCTGAAATTAAGAACAAAGTGCTGGAGAAACAGAGTTAATGCTTTGAGTCTGGAAGGACTCATTGATCATAAAATCATACAGTACAGAAGAGACCCTTTGGCCCATCAATTCTATACGGACAAAATTACTAACTCCTATTCAGGTTCTGAACTCTATTTCTCTCCACAGCTGCTGATAGACCTGCTGAGCTTCTCCAGCACTTTGTTTTATTTCACGTTCTTTAAAATATGTTTTACTTGGAGCTATGTAGTTTCCAATCAAAAGAGTTTGGGAATTTCCAATACAGGAGATTTTTGTTGAAATGAGTTTAATCGTTGTAGTGTATAACATTACTTATTCATAAACTTTGTCCTCATGGAATGCATATACTTAACAGATCTACTCCCAAAGAACCGATGGTTTGTTGACATCCATCTTTATTTTATTTGTTGATGGGTTATGGGCATTGCTGGCTCATCCCAAATTGCCCTAAAGAAAGTGAGTTGTCATCTTGAACTGCCACCCTCTATGAACTGTAACTACATCCATAGTGCCCTTCAAGAGGGAATTCTAAACATATGACCCAGCAACAATGAAGAAACAGCGATATATTTCCAAGTCGGGATGGTGAGTGGCTTGGAGGGGAACTAGCAGGGAGTGGTGTTCCCATGTATCTGCTGCCCTTGTCCTTCTAGATGGGCGAGGACTCGGGTTGGGTAGGTACTGTCTTGCTGTAATGCATCTTGTAGATAGTGCAGGCCGTTGCTACCATATATTAGTGGTGAGGTGAGTGAAAGTTGAGGATGTTAGCCTGCTTGACTGCACCACACCTACTTTGTCCTGGATGTTGTTGGAGCTGCACCCATCCAGGCAAGTATAGAGCATCCTGTCACGCTCCTGGCTTGTGCCTTCTGGATGATGGGCAGGCAGCCAGGTCTTGCCACAGAATTCCTAGCCGCTGGCCTGTTCTTGTAGTCAGTGTTTATCCTGTGACCTGCATCCCCCTTGCTGTCCTTCACTGATCTGATTACCTCTCCCCTTAGATTCCATGTCGCGGTCGGCTCCTGCCTGGACAAGCACAAACCTGAAGTAATAGAGTTACACGTATCTCTGACACCCTCCATGCTGGCTATCCAGACTGCTATAATGGATGTAATGAATGCATGCTTGAAGGAACTTAAACGCTACAACCCATCTTTGGATGTCGAGGAGCTGTCTCTTGAGAATGCTATTGGAAAGTCATTTGACAAGGTTTGCTATTCAGGATTTTTTTAAAAATGTACATTGATTTCAGCAGTCTGTCCTCTGCCCAGGACTCAGCACGTATTGCTGTTGAGTTAGTGAGTTCTTTAGACTGATATTATCACCATTTGCCATTATTCCCTGATCTTTTAGTTGATTCTTTTATTACCTTGGTGCATTGCTGAGGCAGCGCAGCCATGTAGAAAAACAATCCATTATTTTTCCAAACACAGCAGCTGTTAGTGAGCAGTAATTGGAAGACACTTTGAGTAATAGAATTCTTAATTGTGCAAAATACTAACAGAGAAATTGACTAAATGACCTACTAAAATTCTCAGCTTACAAAAAAATTATTTGAAATTTAGTTATTAGAGACGTAAATAGTCAGTAATTTATCTGATTCTGACTAGCTTTGAACTTAATACATTTTCTCTCAACATCTGGCAATTTTAAGGTCTTACTGTAGGTCACGTGCTTCTGATTTTTTTTGTTCCCTGGTCAGGATAAGAAGCCGCTATTTGAATTCTGTTGTTCTTTCTTCCCAGTTATACGCCGTTTGAGTAGCCAAAATGACTCCATCATCGTTTAGGGCTCAAAGGAACTGTAATAAATTGTGTTCTGCCAAACTATTACCTGGCTTGAATGCAAATACACCATATTTTTGTAAAATGGCCTGCATTTAAATGTGCCTTTTGTGACCACTAGATACCTCGAAGTGCTTTCCAGCCAATGCAGTAGTTACTGGTGTAATGTGGAAAAAGCAGGCAGGTTTGCATATAGCAAGCAGCAATGTGATAATGACTGAATGATCTGTTTTTATGATGTTGATTGAGGAATAAATATTGGTGAGGACAATGAGCATATCTCCCCTGCTGCTCTTCAAAAACAGTGCAGTGGGATTTTTTTTACATCTAACACTGCAGACAGCTGAGATCTCAGTTTAACGATTCATCCAAAAGTTGGCACCTCTAACAGTGCAGCTCGGCTACAGTTTTGCACAGCAGTGGAGCTTTGAGTCTGGCTCATCGTCAATTGGACCCTGAACTCAGGACCTAGTGACTGAGTGTGCTGCCATTCTAATTCATGGCTGGTACACAAATTGAAATTGAACTTGAGTAATGTTTTAATGTCAGTTATAATAAGGTTATTCATTGCAAAATGTCCATAAATCCCAAAGATTGCTGAAGCATGACTTTGTAACCAAGGTGACTTTGTCAGAGTTCCCTAGTGAGAAATAGGTATATTATAATGCAAACATTCAAGCCCCATTTCAAAATCTATAATGTGTATCAACATTTACATGGCAAAAACTAAAGCATTGTTTGAAAATGAAACAGAAGTGTAGCGGAAAGCAAACACTCAACAATTCACACCAGGATTGTCCATAAATGGACGTTCTTTTTGGGAGCAATTTATCAAAAGATGGGTCCACCATTAAATTGCCTTTCGAAATGTAAGAAAAGAGTCTTTTGAATGTAGCTATTTATTTCTGGTTTTGCTGGACGATGTTGTAGGTATCTGCATCAAGTCATAATTGGCTGAATCTACCATGTTGTTTGTCAGTAAAACAGGAACCTGTCTGTGTGTCAACTGATTAACAAGCAAGATTGCAGGCAATATGCAGAAAAGGCCCTGAGGCCTGTGGTTGTTAGTTTCTCAATCTCCGCTTCCAGTGCCCTTTATAATAAAAGCAAAATAGTGCTGATACTAGAGATTTAAGATTAAAATAAAGGCTGAAGAAGCTCAGCAGTATCAGTGGGGAGAGAGAGAGAGAGAGAGAGAGAGAGAGAAAGCAAGTTAATATTTCGAGTCTGGTACGCTTTCTTCGGAACGAGACCCTTCTGTGGAAGAGTCACGCTGGACTGAAATGTTCACTCTGTTTCTCCCCACATGTGCTGAGTTTCTCCAGCAGTTCCTGTTTATATTTCATAGCCCATATTTTACCCTGCTGATGAATGCTTTTATTTTTTACTTAACGACTGCTGTTTTCTTATTTTGCAGGCAATCTGTTACTATATGGACCCAATCTGGCACCAACTTGGGGCAAAAACCAAGTCTCTGGTACAAGATTTGAAGGTTCTTCGCACTCTGTTAGAATATCTAACCCAGTATGACTGTGTTACCTTTCTCAATCTGCTTGAGTCTCTTCGGGCTACTGAAAAAGCTTTCGGGCAGAATTCAGGTAATTGTAAAATAAAGACTGAAAATTCAGTTCAATATTTAGAAAATACATCATGGGCAGCTATAAGATTAACTGCCTGCACACTTTAGCAAATAGCTAGCACTCAGGCCATACCTCACAGAAATGTTGCTGATCTTTGGGAGCATATCCAGTTTCTGAGGCTTCTGTGTAGTGAATCCTGACTCATACTGTTTTAGCATTGCTTGACACTTGATATACTAGAAACAAATGGCCTCAAACTACGAGGGGCAGAAAAAGGGTTGCATTTCCCAGAGTCGATTTTCCAATTCAATTTTAGTAGTTTAACAACAAATAAGACTCATTTAAAAGTCTCATTCTTCTGCTAATTTTGAAAGATGAAACAGTCAGTGAACAGAGCCTGCATCGGAGGACAACTATTTTGGTGGAGAAGGCAGAAACAAAGACTTGCATCTATGTAGGTACTTTTGCCGCCCTGGAGTGTCCCCAAAGCACTTCATACCCAATGAAGTACCCTTGAAGGACAATTAGGAAGGTGCACTATGTCCATGTCTGACAAAGGAGGAGCTGTGCGTTCAAATGTATTCTTTGGGCATAGGCATTCTAGTTGTACCTTTTAATAGGCAAATCATTCCCCTGTTCTGAGCAAGATTCATTACTGATGCTGCACATAGCTACTTTTGTCAGGAGATCAGCTGTCATGGCATCCTGCTTGTCTGTCCTATACTATCCTCTCATACCCACTGTGGGCGCTTAACTGCACGAGCTTACTCTGGATACCCATTCACAGGTCATGGTGGGTGGATGGCTGATGCAGGGCAATCCTAAAACAATGCCCAGGCTACACAGCAAATAAGGAAAAGTAAGCTTGTGGTTTGGAAGCTGAAATGCAAATCAGAATATGCGGTCCAACTATGTCTGGGTCAACCCTTTTTGTTGCCTTCCACTTTACCTTCTAGAAGAGATCTCTGTAGCTTTTCAGCTCTGATGGAAAGGTCAAAATTCTCCTCTTTTCCTCCCTGGATGTATCTTTTTAGAGTTCTTTTTGCTCTTGCAATTTCGCGTACATCCACATTTGCCTTGTGATGTGTGTATACGTATGGAATCTTGACATCTACACTTTTTCCATGGAGCTTTACTTATTATCCATATCCCTGAATTGTACAGGAAAGTGAATCAAATGTAGCAGCTCATGAGATGTTCCCTTGTTATGAGCTTGAGTTTTTTTTCTGTTGTTAACACATCTCTCATTTTCACAAGGTAACTCCTGGCTATCTCCGTCCTTGTAACATCTGCGTCGTAATTGCCATTTTCTGAATCATCGGCCTAAATGGACAGACTTATCGTGGTGTTCCAGATCCATTTCGATCTTCACTCTAGGTTCTTCCAGTGTATCCCTTCTAACTGCCCGACTGGTTTTCTCTTTTCTGTGTTCTTGCATCGTCCACATTTTAAACTTTGTGAATTATAAATGAAATGGGACAGGGTGATAGACCTTAGCAAGAAATCTTGCACTGTGCGAACTAGCTTGAAGTTCTACATTATTTCATGATAGGATGCACCTACAGCACAGACTGCAGATTGCTGAGCCCCTCAGAGAAATGAAGAATGTTGTGGTTGCACGATCGACTTGGTTGGCTGTTTGCTCTCTGTCAAGCTTCCGCCACACTCACTGGTACTCTGTGTTCTTTCCCTATTTGTAGATGGTATAATTAACCTCCTGAATAGAGCCTGTGTCAGCTAATCTTTTTCCTTGTAGAGTTGTAATGTCATCACCAAGCTTGAGTGCCTCCTGCCTCCTGGTCAATTAGGATTATCTTCTGTATGCCCGATGTGGAATGAGAGTCATTAATTGTGCCAGGGTGCACAATCCTCACATTTCAGTTTCCAAACCACAGGCTTGCCTTTGCTGTGTAGCCTGGGCATTGTTGTAGGAAGTGCAGACATGCCTGGCATCAGTACCCTGACGATGGGTATCCAGAGGAAGACCCTGTATCCTGTTGGGGCCTAGTATGTTGCAAGAATTGTTGCAGGTAACTAACTTGAAGGAAACACCAGTCACCTAATGATCTCCCCTCAGATTTTGTAAGGTTGGAGCCTTTAGTCATTGAACCCTTCTTGTTAATGTTCATAAGCACCTAATGGTAAAGCCCAGACCATAAGTACAGATGTAATTGAGAGAGGTAGTTGCTAAGGTATGGGAATTGAGCAATTCCCATATATGTTCCAGAGTCTCTCCTTCAATATAAATGGAAGTGGAACACTTGGCCAAATCTGGGTTGGTTTGTTTTTGGCAACGTTCAAGTTTTGGCCAAGTCTTTTATTTCTCAAACTGAAGAGATTGCAAGTGGCTTAAAATCTAGTGCAGGGTGGTGTTGTGAAAACAGTTTGTTCACTGAATGTTGTACAGTGATAATGGGAACTGCAGATGCTGGAGAATCCAAGACAATAAAATGTGAGGCTGGATGAACACAGGCCCAGCAGCATCTCAGGAGCACAAAAGCTGATGTTTCAGGCCTAGACCCTTCATCAGAGATGGGGATGGGGTGAGGGTTTTGGAATAGAGAGGGGGAGGCGGACCGAAGATGGAGAGAAAAGAAGATAGGTGGAGAGGAGAGTATAGGTGGGGAGGGGATAGGTCAGTCCAGGGAAGATGGACAGGTCAAGGAGGTGGGATGAGGTTAGTAGGTAGGAGATGGAGGTGCGGCTTGGGGTGGGAGGAAGGGATGGGTGAGAGGAAGAACAGGTTAGGGAAGCAGAGACAGGTTGGACTGGTTTTGGGATGCAGTGGGTGGAGGGGAAGAGCTGGGCTGGTCGTGTGGTGCAGTGGGGGGAGGGGACGAACTGGGCTGGCTGTGGGATTCGGTGGGGGAAGGGCAGATTTTGAAGCTGGTGAAGTCCACATTGATACCATTGGGCTGCAGGGTTCCCAAGCGGAATATGAGTTGCTGTTCCTGCAACCCTCGGGTGGCATCATTGTGGCACTACAGGAGGCCCATGATGGACATGTCATCTAACGAATGGGAGGGGGAGTGGAAATGGTTTGCGACTGGGAGGTGCGGTTGTTTATTGCGAACCGAGCGGAGGTGTTCTGCAAAGCGGTCCCCAAGCCTCCGCTTGGTTTCCCCAATGTAGAGGAAGCCACACCGGGTACAGTGGATACAGTATACCACATTGGCAGATGTGCAGGTGAACCTCTGCTTAATATGGAAAGTCATCTTGGGGCCTGGGATAGGGGTGAGGGAGGAGGTGTGGGGGCAAGTATAGCATTTCCTGCGGTTGCAGGGGAAGGTGCCGGGTGTGGTGGGGTTGGAGGGCAGTGTGGAGCGAGCAAGGGAGTCACGGAGAGAGTGGTCTCTCCGGAAAGCAGACAAGGGTGGGGATGGAAAAATGTCTTGGGTGGTGGGGTCGGATTGTAGATAGCGCAAGTGTCGGAGGATGATGCGTTGTATCTGGAGGTTGGTGGGGTGGTGTGTGAGAACGAGGGGGATCCTCTTTGGGCGGTTGTGGCGGGGGCGGGGTGTGAGGGATATGTTGCGGGAGACGCGGTCAAGGGCGTTCTCGACCACTGTGGGGGAAAAGTTGCGGTCCTTGAAGAACTTGGACATCTGGGATGTGCGGGAATGGAATGCCTCATCGTGGGGGCGGAGGCGGAGGAATTGGGAATAGGGGGTGGAATTTTTGCAGGAGGGTGGGTGGGAGGAGGTGTATTCTAGGTAGCTGTGGGAGTCGGTGGGCTTGAAATGGACATCAGTTACAAGCTGGTTGCCTGAGATGGAGACTGAGAGGTCCAGGAAGTTGAGGGATGTGCTGGAGATGGCCCAGGTGAACTGAAGGTTGGAGTGGAAGGTGTTGGTGAAGTGGATGAACTGTTCGAGCTCCTCTGGGGAGCAAGAGGCGGCGCCGATATAGTCATCAATGTACCGGAGGAAGAGGCGGGGTTTGGGGCCTGTGTAGGTGCGGAAGAGGGACTGTTCCACGTAACCTACAAAGAGGCAGGCATAGCTGGGGCCCATGCGGGTGCCCATGGCCACCCCCTTTGTCTGTAGGAAGTGGGAGGAATGGACAAGTCTGTTTTACATTTCGCCCTATACTGTCGTGTGTACGACTACACTGGTCGGTTTAGCTTGGGCACGGAGGGAAAAGGTTAGAGTTTTACATCCAAGTGGTGTCTAATAGTCACACTGGAGGTCAATTGATCTTTGAGTTGAATAACAACTGTTGGGTAAATGGTAACTAACATGGAGTCTATCATGCAGCTTTGCTTGACATTGATCCTCTGTTTAAAAGTATCTGTTTTTCTTTCTGTATGTAATACTTAGTCTCATGTTCCAAACAGTCTGCTCTGATATGTAGCAGTCTCAGGAGCAGACAGGATACCTTCTTCATTTTTGATTTGAATGTCATTAGCTTTATTGTATGTCCTTGTGCAGTTTTCTTTGTCTTTTAACAACACTGCCATGTAGGCTTTAATGGCCAAATAAATTATGAACAGTGACATAGTAGTTACAATACTGAGATCAGGTCTCACCATAGCAATGTGAAAATTTGAATTCAATTTGAATAAAAATCTGGAAATAAAATATCATTGTCAGAGACAGTGACCAGGTTGTCTTGTGATTTAAAAACTCAGTTGGTTTCATTTAAAATTATTTGAACAGGTCCGTTTGTGGAGGGCAGCTGATGGAAGGCCTCAAAAATCAGATCAGATATCAATCCCCATTTTCTTTCCCTCTTGTGGTCCCAGCTGCTGCAGTTGTGATGGGAATTAGTGAAGAGATCATGAATATTACCGTACATGCTGGCAGACTGATCAACTCACTTCTGAAGTTGTATTTCAAAGTCTTGTCAAGTATCTTGAGGCAGTTTCATCGAAATCAGCTTCTTAAAATTTATTTAACAATAACTGAGTGACGCAAAAAGATCATCAGAATGCTCTGCTTGGCAAAATATATTCCCTCAAGAAATACCCGGTGTAATGCAGATTAGTACTGATAGGAGAGACTCTAGATGACATCTGGCACGTCGGTAATGTATTGCTTGAATGCTTTGCTGTGATGTTTCCGCCAATCCCCTCCTGGCTTCTCAGTAAGGCTGTGATGGCACCTTTGCTGTTGTTGCACACGGTCCTCAGTTGTACCTTGGAAAGAGCCAGAGAAGAAAAGTTGTGAGAAGTACAGCTGTTGACATCCAGTGACAGAGTTGTTTGATTATTAAATCGGGTTGCGCATCATTGAATGGAAGGTAGCATTGTTCATCCAGGGCATCCTCGATGCTGTGTCCTTGCTTCCTTGCCGTTGCCTTTCACCAGTAAATAAAGCATTGACCCTCCCCACTTTGATGCCATGAAGTATAATTAGCAAATATTGGTTTGTGCTGACAGGGTGGTTATTTTTGGATGCGAGTAACACAATGTTTGTGAATGCTCGAGCCAGAGTGTACAAGCGTCTCGACTCAAAGCTTAAAACCTCAGCAAATGTGACAAAGGCTGAACCAACAGAAACAGACAAGACAGGTGCGTATTTAATAATCATCACTGTTCAATGTGTGTTTGGGCTGATTTAGCTGCTCCATGTTCAACATGTTTGTATGTGAAATCTCAGTTTCCAGGGGGTTGTCTTGTATTGCTTTCTGTGGAAGTTCTGTATCATGCAGTGTTCTGGAGAATGATGGCTGTGTCACAGTCAGTCAAGTCACCTGCCAATCTGCTCATCAGTAGCTTTTCCTGTCTGCAATCTGTCTGGCCAACCCTCTGACCTATGCTTAATTATCTAATGATCCAGCAGTCACTGTCCCAACCTTCAGGGCAGGGCAAAATAAAGCATGGGCTGTGTGCAGCTTCAAGATGATGGACCTAGCAACAAAAGGTTAGCAGACCTGGCAATTTGATATCTGAAGTAGGCAAATAAGCAGTGTCTACCGGTTTCACAGTGGCTCAGTGGTTACCATTGCTACCGCTCAGTGCCACGTACCTAGGTCCAGTTCCAAGCTTTGGGCGACTGTCTGTGTGGAGTTTGCACAATCTCCCTGTGTCTGCGTAGGTTTCCTATGGTTGCTCCGGTTTCCTCCCACAGACCAGAGATGTGCAGGTTAGGTGGATTGGCCATGGGAAATGCAGGGTTACATGGATAGGGTAGGGGGTGGTCTGGGTGGAATGCTTGTTGGAGGGGGCAGTATGGACTCAATAGGCCGAATGACCTGCTTCCACACTGTAGGGATTCTATGAATTAACTGGTTAGTCAGGCTCTCTTAAAGGCCCAGGAATGTGATAATTGCTCCTTACTTGATCTCGAAGTCTTAAGCTGGCAAACAAATGACAGTTCTGAATTTTTACAGTATTGTGTAGCACGGCTTGATTTCGTGCAGTACACAGGACAGGCTGTAGGGATCACTGCAGCCCTGTAAGGGATGGATGACAATGAGTGGCTCGTTCAGGATTCCATAGCAGGCATCTGTCGGAAGTTTCATAATCACACCCTTCAAATAAGCTTCCCTGATGCTGGCCGACACTTTCTTCATCTCCTCTTTCCCTCTCCTTCCTTTATTTTCTTAGCCTTTCATCATTTCTTCTTCGTACCATAATTTGAATTCTTTCCCACCTGCTCCAGTAGCTCCTACCCATGAGGTGCACCTGATGGGCTAAGAACTGCGAAGCTGCTCACTGACTGTTGCAGCTCATTGGTCACTTATAAATTATAATTTCAGTAACCAAGGTACTCTGCGAAGTGTATCTATGCTGTCCCAAATTTTGGCAGGTAGGGTGCTTTTCTTTGGATTAGAGTCATACAGCATAGAAACAGATCCTTCTGTCCACCAGTCCATGCCGAACACAATTCCAGACTAAACTAGCCCCACTTACCTGCCCTTGGCTCATATCCCCCCCAAAACTTTCTAATTCAAGTATTTATCTAAATGTCTTTTATATTTCGTAATTGTATCCACGTCCACCACTTCATCCGTAAGTTCATTCCACACAGACCGCACTCTGTAAAAAAAAAACGTGTTCCTCGTGTCCTTCTTAAATCTTTCTCCTCCCACCTTCAAAATACGCTGCCTGTTCTTGAAGTCACCCACCTTCGGGAAAAGATACCTGCCATGCATCTTATCTATACCCCTTATGATTTTTGAAAACCTCTAAAAGATCGTCGCTCAACCTAGTGAACAAAGTCCCAGCCTATCCAGCCTCTGCCTAAAACTCTCAACTTCCATTCCTGGCAAACCTTTTCCCAATCTTCTCCAGCTTAATAAAATCCTTCCTATCACAAGGCAAACAGAACTGCACACAGTACTCCAGAAGACGCTGCACCAACATCCTCCAGAACCTCAACATGACTTCCCAACTCCTATTCTCAAAAATCTGAGCAATGAAATCAAACATGCTAAACACCTTCTTAACCACAAATAAAAACAGATACTGGAGAAGCTCAGCAGGTCTGGCAGCATCTGTGAAGAGAAATCAGAGTTAACGTTTTGAGTCCGGTGACTGAGGAAGGGTCACTGGACCCAAAAAGATTAACTCTGGTTTCTCTTCACAGATGCTGTCAGACCTGCTGAGCTTTTCCAGTAACTTCTGTTTTTGCTTCTGATTTACAGCATCCGCAGATTTTTCAGTTTTCACCTTCTTAACCACCTTGCCTACATGAGACACAAATTTCAAAGAATTATGGACCTAAACTCCTAGGTCTCCCTGCTGAGCAACACGACTCAGGGGCCCTACTTTTAATTGGATTAGTCCTGTCCTTTCTTGTTTTTCTCAAAATAAAGTAGCTCACATTTATCCAAATTATACACCATCTGCCCCTCCTCAGCCCATTCACCCAGTTGTTCAAGATTTCTTTGTAATCTTAGATAACTACCTCACTGTTCACCATGCCACCAGTTTTGGTTCTGAAGAAGTGTGAATTTCATAGCAACAACTGAGACAAGTAAGAAATAAACAAGTAGAACAGTACATAAGACCCTTTTCCCTCAGTAAGGACAGTGCAGGGGTGATTCTCAGGCCAAAAGAGATTTTCCTGTGGCCTTACAGGGGGAGCAGTGGAAACACCGCTACCAGGAGTGGAATTGGTTGGAGAACTAGCCCCCAACTCCCCCTCACCAGTTGCATTTATTGGGAAGGAAGGAGCTATCAAAGTTTGGATGGTGAGGTGTACCAGTAAATCTCCCTGTCTAACTTCCCATCATACTGCATGAGGACCTGACTGAGAGTGGGCAAACAGCAGAGAATAAGTCAGCCTGATAACACTTAAGGAGAGTCCCGAGGAATTTCCACAGTACTGAGCTCATCGTGTTTGTTCGAAGGATGAGGAAGACCCTAGGAGAGAAAAAAAATTCTTACCTGCTTTGAAGCCGTGATTTAACAATCTCTGATAAGATTTGCTTTTACAAGGAGCATTAAGAAGCTCAAGCCTGATACATTGTTATCCTCTATTATTCTTTTGGTAGTTTGAAATGATCAATGGTGAAGG
Organism: Stegostoma tigrinum; assembly: GCF_030684315.1. Taxonomy (NCBI): domain Eukaryota; kingdom Metazoa; phylum Chordata; class Chondrichthyes; order Orectolobiformes; family Stegostomatidae; genus Stegostoma; species Stegostoma tigrinum. Next base: position 49,661,517 of record NC_081376.1, on the reverse strand, counting down.
GCATTGCCATTTGGTATCTAGGATTTTGTAAGCCAAATTTCTGGTACGAAAGTGAGGTGAAGCCACCTGCAGGCCAGCTACATCTCTACAAAGGGGAAGTGGCAATTCACATACCAGTCACCAAAAGGACACTGTTAACTGACTCTCCGCAGGTAGCTACAGAACAACATTGTGTTTCGCCGATCTACTGTCCCGCGCAGGAAGCAGGGAAGGGAGAGAATTTTATACATTTCGAAACCAATTCAGACTTGAAAGGCAGGATGACTGGAGAACTAGTTGAAGTTGTCAGTAGCTTGAGCACAACATTGCTTTTGTCTTGCATTTTACTTAGAACAAAAGGATCTCATCCTGGAGCCGAACCCAAAGTGGGAAGCATTGAGTGAAGTCCTAGCGGAGATCAAAAGGGAGAATGAGCCCAGCGAAACATTGACAGCCTCAGGTGAGCTGATGAACATCTAAAAGAATTGAATGAAAGCAAGAACTGCAGATGCTGGCAGTTGGAGTTGATGCAGTATGGAGCTGGAGGAACACAACAGGTCGGGCGGCATCAAAAGAGCAGGAAAGTCAACGTTTCAGGTTGGGACCCAAAATGTCGACTTTCCTGCTTTGATGCTGCCTGACCTGCTGCGTTCCTGCAGCTCCACATTGTCTCGACTGAAAGAATTGAACGCTGACTTCGGCTTTGCTGAACTCCAGAACTCTGTTGGCTGGACTTATTGGAATCCTGTGAGAATGACAACTCCAGATGGCGTATACATTGACATCAAATGTTTTAAGCTTTTTATGGGACAACTAGGCTGGAACATGCAGAGAAACTGATCTTGAAATTTGGATGAAAATTGGGTTTGCTCAGAAATAGTAAATGATTTATGAATCAGCTATATGTTTATGTAAAATATGTTTCACTTTATTGCGCACAAGATTCATACTTATTGTTTTTACAAAGCTGCTACAGGAATATAAATTATGCCAAAGATAAATTGCCAGTGATATTTGCTGTCTAAACACGCTCACTGCTTACTTCCACAATGACGTGGACCTAATTGAATTGCATGAAACTACTGATCAGTGGAATGTTTATATTATAAACCTAAAACAGGGCTTCTCATCGTAAGCAGAAATATTGGAGTTACAAGCTCCAAGGTAACAGCTCCACTGTGAGGCTTCATCTAATCAATATCCTGTTTTCCCACAGTGTAATTTGTTCTGATTGTTTGAAATTTGGCATTTTTGCAATTGTCCTAATGAGTGCAGATGAAAAAACTTCAGCAGCAGGTCTGTCTTTTCGGCGATGTGGTCTGATATTGTAGGTGAGTATTTCTTAGTGAACCCAGTTGATTGCAGCAGTGTTTTTCTTTGGCTGCCTCTAGGTCATGTGCTGATCTGTGCCAGTGATGATAGAACCTGTGCCCAACTGAAGGAATATATTACTGTTGGAGCAGAAGACTTGTTAATGAGACTGTATAATAAAACCTTTGGGAAGAGCGAGAAGGCAGAGGATGCTGGGAAAGCCTGCATAAAGGACAAGAAGCCTGCTAAAACCAAGGCAAAATCGAAACCTGGCAATGGGCCGAAACTGAAGAAAGCAAAAGCAGAGACTGCTAAAAACAGGAGGAAACCAGAGTTGACATTAACTCAAATGGTAGGAACAGAAAATGGTGAAGGTTCTCATAAGGTAAAAGAAGGAGAGGGGGAAGAGGAGATTGAAGAAAGTGTTAGCCCAGAAGCCAACATCAAGGAAGCTCAATCGAAGGGTGTGATTATGAAACTTCCGACAGAGGCCTGCTATGGAATCCTGAATGAGCCGCTCATTGTCATCCATCCCTTACAGGGCTGCAGTGATCCCTACAGCCTGTCCCGTGTACTGCATGAAATCGAGCCCCGCTACGTTATACTGTATGATGCAGAACTGTCATTTGTTCGTCAGCTTGAGATTTACAGAGCAAGCAAGCCCGGCAAGCCTCTCCGGTAACACTGTTTGCAAACTTTTTAAAGGCGTGAATTTTTTTTTTAAAATTCAGAACGAGAACCCAAGCAAGGCTTATTGTCCATCCCCAATTGCAGTAGCCTTTTTGAAGCTATTGTCTTTTAACAGCTGATCACTTCAGAGATGGTTAGGAGTCAGCCACTTTAATTCTGTAGGTCAACGTCACCTCAAGACCAATGCTGGGAAGGGAAATGGACCCTTGCATTTAGTTTCACACTTGTCATGATTTGATATGAACACACAAGCTGTGTGATGCTAGTTCAGTATCATAACTTTTCCACTAATGTACCATTTCCACTGGAGTTATGACTAATTTTGGATGTCCCTTAGGTGTCCTCATTCTGTGGAAGCCATACCAGGTTGCCTCTCCTAAAATGTAAGTTCTAGTTCAGTAAAGCAGTTTTACCTCTGAATCAATGCTTCTGATTTGGAGCCACGGTGCAGTGACTTGAGCACAGTATCCAGTTCAACACTTCAGTACTGTGCTGTCAAAACTCTTTAGATGAAACATTAACCTCAGGCCTGTCTTTCCCCTCAGTTGAATGTAAAATAATGAATGGCACTATTTAACAAGTAATAGGGGAGTTCTCCTGCTACTCATATTTATTCATGGTCCAATGTCCTTGCCAATAATTCTGTCATCGTATATTTCATTGCTGATTCCTAAGATTTTGCTAATAGCCCTACATGTGTACAGGTTCGGAGCAGGAGTAGGCCACTCTGCTCGTTAATCCCACTCAGTGAGATCATGCTTATCTGATTTTTCTGCACGCTTCTGGTAACATTTTAATCACTTTCTCGTCAAGAGTTTATCTATTGCTGCCTTAAAAACAATTTTTAAATTTTCTACCATCACCTTTTGAGGAAGAATTCCAAAGACTTCTGACCCTCTGTGAGAAAAAATAATTATCCTCCCCTCCTGTCTTAAATGGATGACCCCTATAACAGTGACCCTGTACTAGATTCCCACAAGAGGAAACATGCTTTCCACATCCACCTGATCAAGACCCTTCAGGACCCGTGTTTCAAACAAGTTGCTTCTTGCTGTTTGAGATCCCAGCAATATAAGTTTAGCCTGCCCCACCTTTCCTCGCAAGACAGCCCACTCATTCCAAGTATCAGTCCAGTTAACCACCTCTGAATCACTTCCAAAACATTTATATCCTTCCTTAAATAGGGAAGCCAGTACTGTGCATGGTATTCCTGACCAATGGCCTGAATAACTGGAATATTACTTCCCTACCTTTGTATTCAGTTCCCCTCTTGGTAAACCACTGCATTCTATTAGCTTTCCTTGTTACTTACTGTTGCCTGCATGTGAGTCTTTTACAATGCATTGCAGTAGCGCGCACACCTATCTCTATCTCAGAGCTCTGCAGTCTCTCACCATTTAGACTGTTTTTAATTCTTCCTGCCAGAGTGTACAATTTTATATTTTTCCACACTGTACTGCACATGCCACAACCTTTCCTACTCATGTAACCTATCAGTATCCCTTTGCAGCTTCCTTCTGTTCTATTCACAACTTACCTTCCTGACTGACTTTGTGTCGTCAACAAAGTTTGCTACTTATATCTTTGACCCTATCATGTGAGTCAATTTTTTTTTAAATTGTAAAGAATTGAGGCCCCAGCTTTGACTCACCACTTATTATATCTTGCCAGCTAAGGATTAGCCCATTTATAGCTGCTCTTGGTTTCCTGTTTGCAAACAGATATTTTATCCATGCAAATACATTACTCCCTACACCATGAGATATATTTTCAGCAGTAGCTTTTGATATGTCTTTATCAAAGTGCAGTACACTTTATCCAGAATATGTTACTTCCACAAATTGGTTAAACATGATTTTCTGTCTGATAAATTTATATTTTTAAGATCACTGCTATAATATCTTTAATCATAATTTCTAACATTTTACCCACAAAAGATGTTCAGCCTGTAGTTTTCTGTTTTTTTTCTCCCTTTTTGAATAAAGGCATTATATTGTCTATTTTCCAGTCTAATGAAACCTTCCCTGAATCTAGGAAAATAATCTAGTCCCATTTGCAAGCATTTGAAAATTAAAACCAGCACACCAGCTATTGTCACTAGACACTTTTTAGACCTTATGATAAAGTCCATCAGAACCTGGAAACTCGTCAGTCTTCAGCTCGAACAATTAGTTCAGTCTCACTTCGTTAGTAAATAGTAAGACTCTTGTCTTCTCCTTTCCCTTTTTCCTATTTTACAGCTACTTGTGTTCTCTGTATTCAAGACTGTTAGCGCTTTATTTTCAATTGTTAACACCCCAGAGTCACTTCCAAAGCCCCAATACTCACCTTGTTAACTTGTTTCTTTTTAAAATACTTGTAGATACTCTTTCAGTCTGGTTTTATATTTCTTTCTTAAATTCTCTCTATTCTATTTTTTTTCTACCTTATCAACCTTTTAAATTCACTTTTCTGACCTGCCACCCACCTTTCCACAATTATAGAACATAGAACAATACAGGGCAGAACAGGCCCTTCGGCCCTCGATGTTGCGCCGACCTGTGAATTAATCTAAGCCCCTCCCCCTACACTATCCCATCATTATCCATACGCTTATCCAAGGACGGTTTAAATGCCCCTAATGTGGCTGAGTTAACTACATTGGCAAGCAGGGTGTTCCACGCCCTTACCATGCTCTGAGTAAAGAACCTGCCTCTGACATCTGTCTTAAATCTATCACCCCTCAATTTGTAGCTATGCCCCCTTGTATAAGCTGAAGTCATCATCCTCGGAAAAAGACTCTCACTGCCCACCCTATCTAATCCTCTGATCATCTTGTATGTCTCTATTAAATCCCCTCTTAGCCTCCTTCTCTCCAAACAGAACAGACCCAAGTCCCTCAGCCTTTCTTCATAGGGCCGTGAAGATGAAGGGCCCAAGACTTCTGTACCAAACCATGCTTCTCTCTAACTCCTGAGGAAGAGGCTTATCTTGCATTAACAAGTAGCCCATTCCATCACCGAAAAGGAGAAGAAGGAGGTGTGGTAAGGCATAAATACTCTTGTGGAGGAAGGTAACACCCCTATTTACTTAGGAATCAGTCACCATGTCAAATGTGGAACCTCCCAAGCTGGTCTACGAGCAGGAGATAAGAAGAGTGGACTCTGCACTGCAGCAGAGGGAGAGGGACTCAGTGCAACAAAATCACGGAAAAAATTGAGAATGAGAGTGAGCTAGATAAATCCAGTCTTTGGGAGTCACCCATACCCTCTCCACCTCTGCCCTCCGTACGACATGACAACCCCTCCCCTGTTCCTCCAGGTCCCGTTCTTTTCTTGCCCATTTAGGAAACAGTAGCGTCCCAAGAGCAGTGTTTGGTTTTGTGATGGGATTGTACAGGAATTCCGAGGCGTTCCCACAGAAATTTATTCCTAACTCGACAGGATCAGGCAAGGGTTTAACAGCGTTCTTTCGTACTTTGTTGCACTTTATTGTCTCTCCACCTTGACTTCACTCTTGTCCCAACTTGTTTGGAGGCAACATTGGTGTCATGGGAATGCCATTAGATCCAATTTTTCCAGGGAGAAGGGTTTCAATCCCACCATGACATCTGAGAATGGGGCATGAGGCATGAGGATCCAGGATGTGCCTTTTATCGCGTTAGGATTTTTTTCTTGTTCAGACGTATCCGTTGTGTTTTCTGAAAATACTCCAGGCTTGCCCACCCCCCCCCCCCCCCACAAAAAAAAAAAATCCTTTCCTGAAACAGAGATAATGGGAACTGCAGATGCTGGAGAATCCAAGATAATAAAGTGTGGAGCTGGATGAACACAGCAGGTCAAGCAGCATCTCAGGAGCACAAAAGCTGACGTTTCGGGACTAGACCCTTCATCAGAGAGGGGGATGGGGTGAGGGTTCTGGAATAAATAGGGAGAGAGGTGGAGGTGGATCGAAGATGGATACAGGGGAAGATAGGTGGAGAGGAGAGTATAGGTGGGGAGGGGCTACGTCAGTCCAGGGAGGACGGACAGGCCAAGGAGACGGGATGAGGTTAGTAGGTGGGAAATGGAGGTGTGGCTTGAGGTGGGTGGAGGGGATAGGTGAGAGGAAGAACAGGTTAGGGAGGCAGAGACAAGCTGGGCTGGTTTTGGGATGCAGTGGGGTAAGGGGAGATTTTGAAGCTTGTGAAGTCCACATTGATACCATTGGGCTGCAGGTCTCCCAAACGGAATGTGAGTTGCTGTTCCTGCTGTTTCCTGAAACAACCTGTTTATCATTTCTCATAATAATAACTTGCTCTCTTGCCTTCTGTCTATTTTTTGGTTGACTCCATAGAGTCTAACTTGTCCATGCCCATCAGATATCCTAAATTAATCTAATCCCATTAGCCAGCATTTGGCCCATATGCCTCTGAGCCCTTCCTATTCATGTATTTTCCAAACTTTTTCCAAATTTGATCCCTTGCCCACCCTGTTTAGTTTAAATTCCTGTCGTCATCTCTGGTTATGCAACTGACTGAAACACCAGTCCCAGCACAGTTCAAGTATAGAGCATCTCAATGATACAGCTCCCACTTTTCCAGCACTGAAGCAACTATGCCACGAGCTAGTGCTCACTCTTACTGTACAGTTTGGGTCATACATTTGTTTCCCTCATTTTATTTGCCCCTGTCTGTTTGCACATGGCTGTTGTAATAATGTAGAGATTATTAAATTTTGGATTCGGCTGCTTAGTTTGTGCCTGGCTTTTCATACTGACTATGCAGTACCTGTTTGGTGTCCTACTGGTATCATTGGCACTGCAGTGACTGGATTCTCCCTTTCTCCCTGTATGTTCCTCTCTGAACCAGTGTTGTGAATCAAGGCACCAAGCAGGCAATGTTATCGAAAACGAGAGGACACCGATTTAAAGTAATTTAGTAAAAAAAATTAAAAGTAACATGAAGAACAACTCTTCTCATACTTCAAGTGGTTAGGGTGTGGAAAGCACTGCATGAAGGTGTGGTGGAAATAAGTTCAAACAAGACCATCAAAAGACAATTTGTTATTTTAAAATGCAACATCTAATGTGCAAGATTGTAGGGAGACAGTAGGGCAATGAGATACTGCTCAGAGAGCCAGCATGGGCACAATGAACTGAACAGCCTCGTGCTCTCCAATAATTCTCTGATTCTATTAGCAGTTCTTGAGCTCAGAATCCTCATGTGTTCCACACATTCGTAGTTCATTCTACACTAGACATCTGTAGATGCACCATCATTTAGAATATAGCTGTAGATGCTAGACTTTTAAATCTTAGTGGAATCCAGCGACATGATTTGGAAAAGTGGATTGAGCTCAGGATCAGACATCTTATTTAAAAAGCCTAATTGGAATGAATGAGCAGTGAAAGTTGCAAGAGATTTCTTGCATGAAAATGTTCATCTGAAGAGAAAATATTACTTCTCCCATCGCTTTTGATTAAAGTGCAAATTACATTATTTTAAATTAAATGACCTGTGGGTTCCAGGTAGATCTGGACATTAGTTCACCGTCTGAGAACGTAGGCAAGAAGCTACTCCCATTACAGTAATTACTAATGAACTTCGAAAATGGCTCTATTCATGTTCCCGTCCTATTTGTAAAATCATTTTCTGCACGCACCTCCCCTAACTGTGTCTATCTGCTTTACTTCCATTCTGTGCCACCATACTGCAGTAAAACAAAGAACTGCAGATGCTGGGGATCTGAAACAACAAAAACAGAAATTGCTGAAGAAATTCAGGTGTGGAAGCATCTGTGGAGAGAAAACAGTTAGTATTTGAGTCCATATGGGTCACTGGACTCAACATTGACTGTTCTTCTCGTTCCATAGATGCAGCCCGAGCTACTGAGTTTCTCTGGCAATTTCTGTTTTCACTTGTGCTGCTGCACTGTTTTTGTAAAACTAGCTTCCATTACGCCTTAAAGCAGCCATTGGCGACTGCTCACCCATCACTGCATTGAACTTGCCGCAGGGATTCCAGAAGTGAGTAGCATCTTGTATCTGCTAGCGTCATTGCTACCCACTCTTCAGCCTGTTTGTTACCTTGCCAGATGTCCAATATGGGATTCCAGTTGTGTGGGAGCTGTGTTAAGGTGAATAAGGACACGTTCACATTGACTGTGACTCTGGTGTTATTTGCTCTGCAGAACTACGAGGTTCATTTGTAACTGTCAGCAAGGAAAGTCTTGAGACTGGAGATTTTATAACTAAATTGTGCTTGTGGTTGTTCAGCATCAGCCATAAATAATCGGGACAGTACTATGTAGCAGCTCACTGCATCAATTCAATAGACTAGGAACGCTTAATGCGTTAATAAAGAATATAAATTACTTGGTGCCACAGGACGAGCTCCACAGTTTCTGCACGTCGTTTCTTTTCAACTGTTACCTGCCTACGTCTAAAGTGAGTCCTGCAGTCATACTGGACGGTGGTGATCCAGATTATTTAATTCCTTTTTGCAGCTCTGGCTCATCTCGCTGCTTTCTGCTCGTGCTGAAATGGTGCTGTGTGGAGAAAAGATGGGAGTAGGGTTTTGGATAAAAAGCCTAATTGAGACTGTTTTTAGCACCCACTTCCCCCCTCTGTCTGCTCCTTCCCTGACATGCAGCTTTACCCTTGACCTGCTGTTACTATGTTCAGCAGTTGAGAAAGACTTTTCATTGTTCTGTACTTGATGTGCTGCCCTGTGTTCTGAACATTTCTTTATCTGGAAAGTGGTTACAATGTCAAATTTGCTACTGCAAAGGCTAGTTAGGGCAAATAACATCAATGTCTTTAAGAGAGCATTAGATGGAGGGAGAAAGGAATTGACAAATGCATTACTAATGTTAGGTGAGGTGTGAGGAGAAGAAATACAGGTGTAGACTGTCAGGCCAACTAGCCCATTTGTGCTGTTATTTTTGTAATGGATGTAAGTTTTATCTGTTTCTGTGTGTGTGCCGTTTTCCTCTTCCACTCATTCATTCAAGTGAAGAAATGGAAAAATGTTTTTCTTTGCAGCAGCTTGGTGATCAAGTTTATCTCCATCAGAATAGTCACCTCAATTTCACACAGTTAATGAGGCAATCTGAGCACTTGCAGTGGGACTAATGGAATCGAATCAAAGGGATATTGTGTCAGCTCAACATAAATATTCCACCTTTCCCTTAACCTAAGCAGCAGTTGTGTACATGTTTCAGGATGAATCATTACGTGTATGTGGTGCCTGAAAACCCGATGTGTTCGATTTTAATTTCTTTCAGGGTTTATTTCCTAATATATGGAGGCTCTACAGAAGAGCAGCGTTACCTGACCAAGCTGAGGAAAGAGAAAACGGCTTTTGAGCTTTTGATAAGGTAAACAAATGGAAATATATCTCCAATAGAGTCTTTACTGTGAACAAAATGCTCTGTAAAGTTAACTTAAAGTGAGGACTAATTTCCCCTTTTGTTGTGGAAATGTCTTTAACTTCCATTAAACAATTTAGCCCATTTTATTCAATTGTCAACCAAACCCAAGGACAATAAAATATTGACAGAGAAGACCCATTTATTCAGTTGATAAAAAGATATCAGTGTTTCTCGCATGCGGTTACAGATGAATGTGACTGATCAAATTCAGCAAAATGGGAATTGTGAAAGCTTATCAGCTTGTGTAATTTTCGAATACAAATCGGCAAACTCGTCTCACTTATAAGAATAACAGCTAGTAAGGTTTTCTGTCTGAACTCTCCATGTGTTTATTGGGGGGTTTTTAGCCTGTATGCACCTTCAGTGCATTTACTTGCAGGCTTCCAGCATGACTTCATTGGAGACAAAATAAATCTTTGCAAGAAATTCCCTTCCTGTTTGTCTTAAATGCACGTGCTGTCATTTTGCTGATATTTGTTTTAATCTAAAAGTGTCTCTGGTACCTTTTAGTTCTTTCCCCTTCTGTTAACTTCAGCAATAAATGCTATTTAGAATCATAAAGCCATACAGCACAGAAACAGACCCTTTGATCCAAGCAGTCCGTGCTGAACATAACCCAAACTAAAGTAGTCCCACCTGCCTGCTCCTGGACCATATCCCTCCAAATCTTTCCTATTCGCATACCAACCCAAATGTCTTTTAAATATTTGTAATTGTACCTGTATCCACCACTTCCTCAGGAACTTTATTCCACACACAAATCACCCACTGTGTTTAAAAAAAAAGCCCCTCCTGTCTTTTCTTAAATCTCTCTCCTCTTACCTTAAAATTGTGCCCCTACTCTTGAAATACCCCTTCTTAGGGAAAAGACAACTATCATTTATTCTATGTACAACTCTCATTATTTCATTCGATAAACTTCTATAAGGTTACCTCTTGACCTCCTACACTTCAGTGAAAAGAGTCCCAGCCTATTCAGGCGTTCTTTGTAACTCAAGCCTTCCATACCCCGCAACATCCTGCAAACTTCTCTGAACCCTCTCCAACTAAATAACATCCTTCACATAACTGGGCACAGTATTCCAGAAGAGGACTCGGGTCTCGGCCCGAAACGTCAGCTTTTGTGCTCCTGAGATGCTGCTTGGCCTGCTGTGTTTATCCACTTTGTTTTCGAGGACTCACCAATTGTTGACTGTGCCCACATTATAACTGACAAATGCAATTAAAATAGTGGGGTCCCCAGTTTTCAATCATCTGTCTAATGAACATGATCCCACGTGGAGTGTAATTTTAAAGATCTGACATATGAATGTTTCCAGTGCTTAGGAGCAGCTGCTTTCTATTGACCTGCGTTGTGTTTTCACTTGCATACAGGTTGATTTGTGAGTGGAGTCCAGAATGGAACCCATTTGCAACCCAGGGCCTGCCTGCATGTTTGCAAAGTATCTTTACATTAACGAGTGAGGACTTCTTAAACTGAATGGCAAATATTCTCAAATATGATTCTCTATCCTGCTCATGTTTAGGGAGAAGGCAATAATGGTTATCCCTGAGGAGAGAGAAGGAAGAGATGATTTAAATCCAGACCTTACACGAAGTGTTGCCCCAGCAACTGCTATTGCAGACACAAGGAAAGCAGGTTTGTGTAAACCGGGAAAGCTCTTTATTTCCCTCTTTGTGAATTCAAACCTGAAGTTATTGTCACCAGGATGAACCCCTTCATTGTGTGGTCTGAGGTGGTGCATTTTGTTCTAGTATTCAGCTCCATTCCCAGTTTCTCAGCTAGTGAAACAGTTCACACCTGCATGCAACAGGGCACTAAATCTGAAACAACAGTTAATGGTTGCACCTCACATTGATTTGGCTCATTGGCGTGTACCGCTGCTTGTCAGTGCCAGGGACTCGGGTCCAATTCCACCCCTGGGAAATGGTCTGCGTGGGTTTCCTCCAAAGAAGTGCAGATTAGGTGGATTGGCCATGCTAGATTTCCTATAGTGCCCAGGGATATGCAGGCTAGGTGAATTAGCTGTGGGAAAGGCACAGATGGAGAAGTGGCTCTGGATGAGATGCTCTTTGGAGGGTTGGTGTGGATTTGATGAGCAGAATGGCCTGCTTCCGCACTGTAGGGATTCTGTGATTCTAATAGATAATACCAAGCGTATCCCCACCTATTAAATGGTGTTACCATCCCCAAACCACCCTCCCGTCCATAACCATCCTTCAAGGAAGGAATAGCTCACCATTCCCCAGTACATACAGGGAGGCTGGGTATTCTTTAGCAAGCCAAAGCTTTGTAACTCCCTTCAGTCAGTCCACTGTTTACCAGGCACAAGTCAAGAATTTAATGAAATGTTGTCACAGTTCAGAAGGGCAACAATATTGAAGCACCCAAGAACCCCAGACAACACCCTGGACAGAATCTGAAGTGAAATATTCTTTATGCACTCAGTTTTTAGAGTCTGTCGACCCAGATGTTGCTTTTAGTCTGGTCACTCACCGCCAAAATCTCTCAATCTCGGAACTGTTGTTTTTCCCCTTTCACAACATCTATTTAAATCTGGCACCAAATCACGGGATTCCAGGCATAATACAACAGTGATGTCAGCTAGCAGATAAGCCAATCACATTGTACTGTTCTCTCAGGCAGAACTGTATTTTAATTTAAATATTCAGGATTAAAAGTTTCTGATTTGATTGTGAGAAGCTGAAATAAAGATAAACCAACTTCTAAAGATAAACCAACTTCAAAAGATAAAATTTGAGCCAATCATATCACAGTATTCCCATGGACAGCAGGCAGGATATTACTTTAAATTTATTAATAATAGTTAAATTATTTGATTAAGATAGAAGTCAAAACAAAATTAAACTGATTTTGGAGAAAATATTACCTTCATAAGTACATGGAATGTTTTTATCAGAATGAAGAAACTCGATATTCCTCAAGTATGAAATAGGGCTTATTCTCCTTAGAGCAAAGAGGATTAAGAGGTAACCTTATTGACATGTTCAAAATTATCACCAATTTTGACCAGGTAAAGAAGGGTATTGTGTTTTCACTAGTTAGTATGTCAGTAACGAACTGTCACAATTTTTCAAGATTATCGGCGAGAGAGCTAGGAGTGAGATGAGGAAAAACTTCTTTATTCAGAGTTTTTAGGGTTTGGAATGCTCTGCTTGGAAGTGTGGTGGAGGCACATTCCAAAGGAGAGCTGAATATATATTTGGATGGAGTTAATTTATAGGTTTTTGGAGATTGCGGTAGTATGGCGCTGAACACCAGTTCCAGTCTCCATCAAGGTGCGAGTTCAGATTCCACCAGTGCCAGCTTTAATCTGTGATTCTCTTTAAAATGCTCCATTATCTCAATAGTGAGAGGTAATGGCCTAGTGGTATTATCACTGGACTGTGAACTCAGATTCTGGGGACCCAGGTTCAAATCCCGCCACAGCAAATGGTGAAATTTAAATTTGAGAGTTTGACAATGACCATGAATCTATTAACGATTGTTGGGGAGGAAAAAACCCATCTGTCTCACTCATGCCCTTTAGGGAAGGAAACTACCATCCTTACCTGGTTTGGCCTCCATGTGACTCCAATCCCTCAGCAATGTGGTTGGCTCTTAACAACAGCCCGATGGGAATAAGTGCTATTTTAGGCAAAGATTCCCTCTCCTCAGAATTTTTTAAAAAAAGGACAAAGCTGGAGACTAGAACTAGCTGGGTAGCACTTTTAGGCATTGGAATAGACACAGTGGCCATCTTCTGTACCGTGCGATGCTATGATTCTATGAAATTGGTTTTTCAATGCTAATTCAAAGTGTTTAGCAATATTAATAAGCTTAGCATGCAACAGAATTTAAATTTTTCCAACCTATTTTAAGCAGTGTAATCTGCTGGTGGAAGCAGCTGTCGATTTTGTTCATTTTTTTTTATTGATTCCAGTTTGGGAGATTTCAATAGTGTGAAGCATCAAATCACAGTATCTCCTAGATTTGTGATGTTCTCTAGTTGTGTAGGTTCCTGAAGTTGAACGCAGGACAGTACAGCTGTGACAAGCGATGTTTTATATGGGACGGTTCTCTTGTACTCGAGCTAAAACCTGTTTCCCCAGTATGTTGTCCTACAGTTATCAAGGGGGCAGCTTTTTCAAATGGCAAATTCCCAATCTTTGTGTAATTGAGACCAAACTTCTCTAAAGTCAGCGAGAGAAGGCTGGAGAACTGTGCCATGTGAACAATTAGGACCAGGTGTAGGCATTCAGCCCCTCAAGCCTATTCTATCATTTAATACAATCACCTGATTAGTGCACATGCCTGCCCCCTCTCCCAGCAACTTTTGCCTCAAATCTATTAACTTCTCCCTTTAATAAGGAATCTCTTCCCCTGCCTTTTTGGGAAGACAGCTCTAGAGTCTGAGGGGAAAATCCTCTCGAGAGAGCAAAATTTCATCTCCTTGTCTTGTCTTCAATCCGTCTTTACCCTTTTTGCTTTAAAACAGTGATCCCTCGTTGTAGAACCTCAGGAGGAGAATCCACAAGTGAAATCATCCTTTCCACATGCATCCTCAGGATCTTACATGTTTCAATTAGGTCATCTCTGACCCACTAAATTTCAGCAGATGCAAGCTTAGCAAAATTGATTGATAAAACAAATGAAAAGCAAATTTTGAAGGAAACATGTAGAAGTAAATGTCAGGAGATAGATGGGCAATAATTAATTGAAGATGAATTCTCTTGCTTGGTTTGACTTAATACAGGTGGTCAGACTCAGAAACATGAGCAGCAGCGAATCATTGTGGATATGCGGGAGTTCCGCAGTGAGCTGCCTTCCCTGATACATCGGCGTGGCATTGACATCGAGCCAGTCACCCTGGAGGTTGGTGACTACATTCTGACTCCCGATATCTGTGTTGAACGCAAGAGCGTGAGTGACTTGATAGGCTCTTTGAACAAAGGCCGGCTGTACACTCAGTGTGTCACCATGTCCCGGTATTACAAGCGGCCTGTGCTTCTGATCGAGTTTGACCCCAACAAGCCTTTTTCACTGAACTTCAGAGGGTCGGCACACAAGGACATTTCCATTAATGACCTTACGTCCAAGCTGACCTTACTGACTCTTCACTTCCCCAGGCTGCGGCTTCTGTGGTGCTCCTCCCCGCACGTCGCTGCTGAATTGTTCGAGGACCTGAAACGGAACCGGCCTGAGCCGGATGCAGCCGCTGCCGTGGCGGTCAGCGGTGATTCTGAAATGGTTTCCGAGTCGGACAGGTACAACCCCGGCCCGCAGGACTTCCTGCTGAAAATGCCCGGAGTCAGTACAAAAAACTGTCGGGCCCTGATGAACCATGTGAGGAGCATTGCTGAACTAGTGACACTGTCTCAGGAACGACTAGCAGAGATCCTGGGGAATGCCAACAATGCCAAACAGCTCTGGGAGTTTATTCACACCTCCTATCTGGATTGTACAGTGCAGGGAAAGTATCGAAGGTGATATTCAAAGTGGACAGGGTTTAATAAACACTTTACTCTCAATGTCTGTGCTTACCAGTTGCTGTTAACTGGAAAGATTAGACACTTTAAGGAGATGTTGAACTTTAATTATGCAAACTTTAATATAATTAGAAAAATAGCAGAATACATTACAGTATGCCCATTACAGGCTTATGATCCATCAGTAAACTTAAAGCAGGAGCTCTCTTTGTCTGCTTACAATATTTTTAGTCAGAGGGAGCTCCAGATTCAGTGTTGATGGATTTTGACTGTAAATGCTACCAGATATTGTACAATGTTTTTGGTTCACTCGAGAAAGATGCAGAAATGCTTGAAAGGGAACAAGTCCTGGAAGGTGGAACGTAAATATTGCTGAAGAAGTTCTGCTTTCACCTTGCTGTTTTCGTTTGAAACTCAGCTGCCTAAAGGCTGTCGATAAGTGCTGATGCAGTTTCTAACCAGTCCAGTCGGCTTTTTCAGTACTGAATATGATCAACCAAGGTGTGTTTCTTTTTTTCATCATGGACCTGTATATGTTAATGAGTTGCAGTTTTCCAAGGCTTTGTTAGCCTTCTGCTTATTTGCATTTTACCCGTAAGGAGTCTTGGCTTCAGAAAGCTGTTTTATCAATTGAATCCAACTCTGCCTGTGGTTTTCCTTCTGCCTTTGAAGCCATTAGCAAATTTTATAAATGGTGAACTAAGGTAATGGGAATCTTCCTGAGGTTTAAATCCATGAAATAGCTCTGATGTTTCTTTTTTTCATTGTGTGATTTCTGTATTGTTTGGCTGTTAGACTGCTGTCAGGGGATGGAGCCCTGAGTCGTTGTTCAAGTCGTGTCAGCTGCAGCTCAGTAGGTAGTACGTTTGCCTCTGAGTCAGAAAGTTGTGGGTTTGAGTCCTATTCCAGAAACTTAGCATAAAGATCAAAGCTGGCACCGCAGCTCCATACTGAAGGAGTACAGTCCTGACAGAGGTGCTATCTTTCAAATGAGACATTAAACTGAAACATGCCTGCCCTCAGACTAATACTTTTTTAAAAAGAGTACCATAACACAGCTTAGAGGAAAGCAGGTGTGTTATCCTCCACCTGCTGGCCAATGTTTATCACTCAGTCAACGTCACAAAAACCAGTCATCAAACATCCTGTTGTTATACTGTGCATGAACTGATTATTGCAGTTCCAGAGGTCCAACATTTGACACTTCAAAAGTATCCCATTGATTGTGAAGCTATTCCAATGCCTTCTGATCACAAAAGGCATTATATCAATGTCTTATCTCAGTGTCTGCGTGATATCGTGAAAATTTTTTAGTAAGAAATTCTGCTGAGCTATTTGGCAATCAACTTTTATGACATAAATATTCTGACATTTCTAGCACCTCTTAGGAATGAGGCCTTAAAAATAATAATTAATTTAATCTGCTACCTCTTACACTCAAAGTTGTTTTTGATGTATAAATTAGACCTTTGTAATGTCATAGGGTATAAACATTTTAAATAAAAGTTGGAGCACATTTGTGGCTTCTGAAGTCTTTTGGAATTGCTTGGTTTATGAGTTGAGACATGATCTCAGCTCATTGTAACACTCGTGGGAAAACATTCCGTTTTGAAATGTTAAAGCAGATTAGATTTTCTTAAAAATATTTAATGCCACATTCAGTTTGTAACAGAACAGATAACGTCAAGCCTTTTCAGGAATGTTTTTTCTTGGGGGGAAAAAAAAGAGTAAGTACAAATGAATGTGGATTTTAATCTACCTTTAGGAAACTGTAGTTCATGGAGTGGGGATGC
Organism: Stegostoma tigrinum; assembly: GCF_030684315.1. Lineage (NCBI taxonomy): Eukaryota > Metazoa > Chordata > Chondrichthyes > Orectolobiformes > Stegostomatidae > Stegostoma > Stegostoma tigrinum. Next base: position 49,644,863 of record NC_081376.1, on the reverse strand, counting down.
GGGTTGTATTCAAATATTTGTATAGTGTGTATCAATTCTGACTGAAAATAAACTTAAAGAAAAATCAGTGACTCTGAGGAAAAAGTGTTGTTTCTACTTTGAAAATAATGGGTTTATTTGAAAATAGTTGTCCTGTTTTCCTTGCATGTTGATCTGAATCTCAGATATTGCAGTTTGCACCAGTTTATGAAAGCGGTACAAGCAGCTGGAACCTCTTACAGTAGCTGTGCTATCCAGCCACTCTCCAGTCCCAATGTATAGTGATATAGCACTAAAAGAATGCTCTTGAAGTTTTCCATCTGGAACCCATCAGGACAAAATTGCAAGAGTACCAAATTTTGAAGGGATCAACAATCTACAGTGCTTCAGGGGAAGGTGCTGATTAGTTGAGAACCTCAGTCTGGTCATGTTATCGCCATAGAGAATGCATTGGGAAACAACCGACCTCTGTAAGCTTTCGTCTCTTTAGAAAAACACAATGAATGGGCATGTTCTTTCCGTGGGCAAAGGACAGGGCCCAACATGTCAGTATTAAATTAATATGTCAGTATTAAATTGTTGTAGTTCTTAGCACAACCAGAATAAGTAACTCCCAATTATGGATTCATATCTCACATGGTCACGTCTGAGTTTTTGAAATTGAGGGGCAATTTGACTATGGTAGCCAAAAACAGTCAAAATCAGTCTGAAATAATCCACCTCTTATTGAGTCACAAAATCGATTGTATGCAGCATCACTGGAATAGTGTTATTGTAGTGTATCTGAGGCACAACACTTTGAGGATCCCAAGTACCTTCAAATAAGATCTAGTTAGCTCCTTTTGCAATTTCACTGAAGTCTGGTCAGGCAATATCTGACCCCCACTTAGTTACATTTCCCCCTTTGTTTCTTTGTTAATTCCAATTATCGTTAAACTCTTCCACTTTTGCCTTTTTCCTCCAGTGATCCCTTCTAATGCCACATTTCATCAGTCTGTGTCTTTCCCCTCTTGGTTCCTAAATAGCTGATCTGATAAGATATATTTCCCCTGCGCAACATATCAGTATCCATGTCCATCAGCTGCAATGGGAAAGACATTGTGAAACTTGAAAGCATTCAGAAAGGATGTTGCTAGGGTTGGAGGGTTTGTTGAAGTTTTATAAAATCATGAGGAGCATGGTTAGAGTAAATAGCCACGGCCTTTTCCCTCGAATAGGGGAGTTCAAAACTAGAGGGGCATGGGTTTAAGTTGAGAGGGGAAAGATTTAAAAAGGGACCGAAGGGGCAATGTTTTCACACAAAGGGTGGTGCGTGTATGGAATGAGCTGCCAGAGGAAGTGGTGGAGGCTGGTGCAATTACAATATTTAAAAGGCAACTGGATGGATATGAGTAGGAAGAGTTTACAGGCATATGGGCCAAATACTGGCAAATGGGACTGGATTAATTTAGGATATCTGGTCGGCATGCAGCAGTTGGACCGAAGGGTCTGTTTCTCTGCTGTACAGCTCCATGCCACTATGACTTGTTGAATAGATGATATGCATGCATTTTTCAACTGAGGACTTCTACAGCTGCAAGATAGCCATGGAACCGGTGCAACTACTGGGATCAGCCAAAGTGCTCCTTTAACATCTACAATACATGGTGATCTGAGTGTTCTGGAGCAGGAGTTATAAAAACCTCGTGCACAGGTACAAGTGATTAGGAAGGCAACTGGAATGTTGGTGTTTATTGCATTTGAATCAAGTTCAACAATAAAGGTAGACTTGCCATGGTTGAAGATTGCGTCTCGAGTGATGTGTGCAGCTCTGATCTCATTTAAGAAAGGATAAAAATTATGTTAGCTGTTGACACGTTCCTGGGATGAAGGAACTATGAAGAAAGGCTATACAGGATCGGCTTCAATCCATTAGAGTTTAGAAGAATGAGACGTGATCTTTTTGAAACGTAGGCTCAGCAGAGAGGTGACAGCAGTAATACCACTAATGTCTTCTTTCCAGGTCTGTATGCAGCAGCAGCTTACAGAACCAGAAGTCAATGCTGTGAAGGGCATCGACATGCCGTCATTATGCTTGGACTGTGGGAGCAGCACTGTGTGCAGCTGAGGGGGATCTTTCTTTGACAGGTTAGATGTTGAGACCGTTCCCTTTTTTGAGGGATGTGTAGACTACAAGTCTGTTTGAAATTAGGGGTCTCGCATTTAAAAATGGAGAGATTCTTCTGGGAGTTGTTAAATCTGTGGGATTCAATTCCCCAGAGAACAGTGGAGGCAGGGTCGTTCAGTAGATTCAAGGCTGAGTTTTTTTTTTGATCAACAAAGTTTGTGGAGGGCAGGCAGCAAAGCAGAATCGAGGCCCCTGTCATTTGTCGCAGACTTACAGAATGTTTGTATGACTGTGTAAATATGCCTGCAAGTGTTGCTTCAAAATTAACACCAGCCTGATTTAGTTGCAATGATTAGAATCAACACCAGCATTAAAGCACACAAGTGACCTGCCATTATTGTTGAATTGAAACAGACCCTGTCTGCTTGTAGATCCTGTTTATACAGCGTTAGCCCAAGCCAACAGCAGACCAACCTTCACAATAAACTAGTAGGTAAGTTATTTGTTCTTTTTCTTCCATCTGTTGGAACTCTGTGTGGAGTTCAGTTTCCATGTTCAAATTCACACAGGTAGCTTCTGTTGGTTTGCTGTCAGAATATAAATTCTCCCCCAGAGAGGATTCAGTCTGGATCCTCCAGGCACAGGTTTGACAGAGATTTGCACTGGCAGATTTTCTCTCCATTAGAATTTCCAAAGACTTAAAAGGTAGTTCACATTTACATGTCAAACTGCATCTTCCTCACATGGCCAAAGGCACGTTGGATGTGATTGAGTTCTGTCGAGGCTGGAAGGAGGCTCCTGAGAATTGGAAATGTGGACATTGACAGTCACAGTACGCACCTCGCCAGCAGTACCTCTGCAAAAAAAGGTGCAAATCTGCTGGCTGCACAGACAATCCAGTATAAGTGCAATCCCCCTGCCCCCCAAACACCCCAACCCACTCTAAGACCAACATCACCAAGTACTAGAGCATTGGTTGTGTCAGTTGTATTCGGTGGGGCCACATTGGTGTTCCTCTCAAGGTTCTCAAAAGCGGCATGGTGGCTCAGTGGTTAGCACAGCTGCCTCACAGCCCTAGGGTCCTGGGTTCGATTCCACCCTCTGGTCATTGGCTCTATGGAGTTTGCACATTCTCCCTGTGTCTGCGCGGGTGTTCTCCAGGTGCTCCAGTTTCCTCCCATAGTCCAAAGATGTGCAGGCTAGGTGGATTGGTCATGCCAAATTGCTTGTAGTGTTCAGGGATGTGTAGATTAGGTGGGTTACAGGGGCATGGGTCTGCGTGGGGTGCGCTGACAGTTGGTTTGGACTCCTTGGGCCGAAGGGCCTGATTCCCCACTTTAGGGATTCTGTGATTCTATGAATTACTGAGCTTCGCACAGCAAATGGTTAGAGAAGGGCAAATGAAAAGTTTCAAAGATGTCCTCAATCCTCCGTCTGTCGGGGAATTCCCCCACCACAGACTGGAGAAGTGTCCGTGAAGGAGCCAACCATTTCCAGTGTGTCTCGCAGCCCCAGCAGAGAGAGTGCTCAAAAATCCCACCCAGCTCCATCTTCAAACCCTATATGCCCCACCTTTGGGGTGTGTGGACTTGGTGTTGGAAGTGCGAGGTGACTAAACAACCCAGGGTGCAAGAAAATCACCAGAGTCATACAGCATGGAAACGGACTGTTCAGTCCGGCTTGTTCATCCTGACCAGGCTTTCTGGACTAAATTAATCCAATTTTTCCGGCATTTGACTCAAATCCCTCTAAACCTTTCCTGTCCGTGTACCTATCCAAATGTCTTTTAAACATTGTAACTGTGCCTGCATTTACCACTTCCTCTGGCAGTTCATTCCACATGTGAACCATCCTCAGTGTGGAAAAAGTTGCCCCTCAAATCTTTAAGTCTTTCTCTTCTCACCTTAAAATTATGCCCCTCTAGTTTTGAACTTCCCCACCCTAGGGAAAAGACCTGTGCTGTTCACCACCAGCAACTTGTCAAACACTGATGTCAGACTCCCAGGTCTGTTGTGCTGAGGCTTCTCCTTAGAGTCTGTCTTAAGTAAACGCATAATGTTAGCAACCCTCCAGTATTCTAGCATCACACCCTCGGTGGTTGATGATACAAATATCACTGCTAGGACCCTGCAATTTTCTCCAACTTCCCACGAAATCCTGTGATACACCTGATCAGGTCCAGGAGATTTTATGCATTTTAAAACCTCCAACATCTCTGTTTCTGTAATGTGGACTGTTTTCAATACATCAATATTTGTTTCTGAGTTCCCTAGCTTCCTTGTCTTTCTCCACAGTAAATACTGATGTGAAATACCCAATTAGTATATCTTCCCACCTCCTGTGCTTCCACACATAGACAACCTCATTAATCTTCAAGAGGCCCTGTTCTTGCCACAGATACTCTTTTGCCCTTAATGTACTTGTAGACTCTCTTTGGATTCTCCTTAACCTTATCTGCCAAGGCTCTCATATTCCCTTTTGTCCCCTGATTTCCGTCTTAAATATGGCCCTACTCCCCTTATATTTTTCAAGAGATTCACTTGATTCCAGCTGTCTATGCCTGACACAATTGTCCTTTTCTTGACCAGCATCTCAATATCTTTAGTCACCCATTGTTCCCTACTCTTACCAGCTTTACCATTCACTCTAACACAAACATACTGTCTCTGAACTCTCGTTACCTTGCTATTGGAAGCCTCCCACTTGCCAGGTGTCTCTTTATCTGTGAACAGTCAACCCATCAACTTTTGAAAGTTCCTATCCAAAACCACTAAAGTTGGCGTTGCTCCAATTTAGAACTTTAACTTGTAGACCAAGCCTATCTCTTTACGTAACTATTTTAAAACTAATAGAATTGTGATCGTTGGTCCCAAAGTGCTCCCTCACTTACACTTCAGTCACTTGACCTGCTGTATTTCCCATGAGAAGGTTAAGTTTTGTTCCTTCTCTAGTAGATACATCCACATATTGAATAAGAAAGGTTTCTTCTACTCACTTAACAATTAGTTCCCATCCAAGCCCTTAACTCTACCTCAGTCCCAATCTATGGTTGAAAGGCTAAAGTCCCCTATCATTGCAACCCCATTATTCTTACATATATCTGAGCTCTGTCCACATATTTGCTCCTTGATTTCCAGCTGTTTATTGGGAGGGTGTATGGTACAATCCCATTAAGATGATCACCCTTTCTTATTTGTGGATTCTACCCAAATAGTTTCGCTGGACAATCTCCCAGGAACATCTCTAATTTCCGTGGTGATGTTTTCCCTAATCAAAAACACCAACGCACACCCCCACCCCAACTCTCTCACCTCCCCCTCTATCCTTCCTGTAGCATCTAAGCCCCAGAACACTGAGCTGCCTGTCCTGTCCTTCTATCAGCCAAGTTTCTGTAATAGCTTATAACATCCCCGTCCAATGTTCCCGTTCGTGCCCTGAGTTCATCTTACAGGCCTTAGTTGTAAGACCCCTTGCATTGAAATAAATGCAGTTTAATTCTTCGGAGTTACCTCAATCTCTGTCATGCTCTTGCCTGTCATGTCTAAATAACTTGCTCCCTTTGATTTCAGAGACATCCTCAGCTTTCTCTCTCTACTGCTTACAGTCCCAACCCCCTCCACACTAATTTAAAGGCTCCCCAGTAGCACTAGTAAATCTCCCCTTACAGGTCAGGTCAAGCCCGTCCCTACTGAATAAGTCTGCCCCAGAAGAAGTCCCAATGATCCAAAAATCTGAATCTGTGTCCCCTGGACCAGCTCCTCAGCCATTCATTTATCTGCCGATCTTTCTATTCCTACCCTCACGAGTGTGTGGCACCAGGGGTAATCCAGAGATGACTATCCTTCAGGCCTTGCTTTTTAACCTCCTTGGTGCTGAGGGGCTAACTAAAAAGATGAAACAGCATTTTCACAGAGATGCTACTGAAAGCTGTGCAGTCTACTGCCATAATAGGGGAGGTGACGGCCTGGTAATTTTATTACTGGGATATTAAACCTGTAACCGAGGTAATGTTCTGGGGACCTAGGTTCAAAGCCCACCTTGACATAGAGCCATACAGCTGTAGAGCATAGAAACATACCCTTCAGTCCAACTCATCCATGCCAATCAGGTATCCTAAATTAATTATGACGCAAATCCCTCTAAACCCTTCCTATTCATATACCCATCCAGATGCCTTTTAAATGTTGTAATTGTACCAGCCTCCACCACTTCCTCTGGCAGCTCGTTCCATACACACTCCACCCTCTGCTTGAAACAGTTGCCCCTTAGGCCACTTTTTAAATCTTTCTCCTCTCACCTTAAAACCTATGACCCTCTGGTTTTGGGCTCCCCCACCCTGGTGAAAATACCTTGTCTATTCACCCTGTCCATGCCCCTCATGATCTTATAAACTTCTTTAAGGTTAGCCCTCAGCCTCTGACACTCTGGGGAATACAGCCCCAGCCTATTCAGCCCCTCCCTATAGCTTGAGCTCTCCAACCCTGGCAACATCCCTGTAAATCTTTTCTGAGCCCTTTCAAGTTTCACAACTTGTACAGAGACAAGAATCGAACGCAGTTCTCCAAAAGTGGGCCTAACCAATGTCCTGTGCAGCCCCAACATGACCCTCCCAACTCCTAGACTCAATGCACTGATCAATAAAACTAAGCGTACCAAGCACCACCTTCACTACCCTGTCCACCTGGGACTCCACTTTCAAAGAACTATGAACCTGCACTCCAAGGTCTCTTCGTTCAGCAACACTCCCCAGGACCTTACCATTAGGTGTATAAGTCCTGCCCAGATTTCCCTTTCCAAAATGCAGCACCTCATATTTATCTACATTAAACTCCAGCTGCCACTCCTTGGCCCATTGGCCCATCTGATCAAGATCCCATTGTACTCCGAGGTAACCTTCTTCACTGCCCACGACACCTCCAATTTCAGTGTAACCTGCAAACTCACTAACCGTACCTCTTATATTCACGTCCAAATCATTTATATAAATGACAAAAAGCAGCGGACCCAGCACCGATCCTTGCGGCTCACCGCTGTTCACAGGTCTCCAGCCTGAAAAGCAACCCTCTACTACTACCATCTGTCCTTGATTTGGTTTGGTGTGATTTATTTTGCCAAGTGTACCCAAGTACAGTGAAAAGCTCTGTTTATGAGCAGTACAGGCAGAGTAAGCAATGTCATAAAGATCATAGGGTGATCGAATGGGCTGCCATTCATTCCCAGCTGGCAATATAGACCTGCTTTATCCATTGGGTTTTGGGTCTGTAATATCAACTGGATTCAGTGATTCCTAAAGCAGACGTGATCCTCTTGATCAGAAGTCGTTTTCCGTCTGGTCCAATAGATGGGAGAGTTCTTGTGTACCACAAACTGCAAATTTGCACCATCCCAGCACATTTTGCAAACATTTGTTGTTACAAAAATGTTCCACAATAAACTAGTTCTGGGATTGTGGTTCATTTGAAAAGACAGAAGAGATTCCTGAGCCGATAGTTTTAAGGGGTGGTCACTGCAAGAGACTTTTTGGAACTTATTTTTAAAGACCCTACTCAGAGGTCACATGGTTTAGGCTAATCCCTTCGACTTGTTTCCTGGAAATCACATGCCTGAGTTTATGATATTTCCGTTTTGGGTATTGTTTGGAGTTCAGTGTCACTATGAGAGAGAAGGTACCTGATTCACCCTGTACCTTTCTAAGGAAACCCTTTTGAAGGTACACTATGATAACGCTGTAACACTGATTCAGCTGTACTTTTGAAAAGTTTCATAATGCCTGACAATTCCTAAAAAAAACTGCATGTATAAAGGTCCGCGTGACAAATGTGCTACGGTGCACTCTGCAATAGTAGTTTTATAATAGGAATGTGATCTAATCTGTACACAAATCCATTTTGAGAAACCCATAAACTGAATTGTTATGCTTGCACCGTTAACAAAGAAGAAACTTTCAGTGATAATGTGATTTAATCCCAAATACTACTCAACATGAGCAGTAGCAAATTATTGAAAAGGATCGATCCATTATTGAACTTGAACTGGACTGTGGTTGCCTTTATTTATACTACAGCCATTGAGTGCCATCTAGTGCTAATGCTGCCTAAGATATACTGCACTAACATTTAGGGTTGTCCAAATACACAACAGCAGGGATGCTCTTCAATAATATAAGCTGCTTCTTCAATTAATGAAACTTATTGTGTATTGAGAAGATATAATATATTGTTTGGTATTTTCAGGAGGCACGTGTATTAATTCTGACGTTTTTATTCCCAATTTGGAGAAAATAAAATAGAGCTCTACAGCTGCATTTATTCCACACCTACAGTTTCTGTAAGCGAGATGTAAGTAATAAATTTTTGAACATAACACGTTGGTCTTAAAGAGCACGTTCTTTGCTCGAAAAGACGATTGAAGAGGTGTTATTAATGGATTCTGTACTTTGTTGACTTGATTTTCAGAACATTAGCTCTATACACCCACACAGCCCTGTACCAGCACAGAACTGTGGACTGGGTGAACGGCTCTGTTTACAGTTAAAATTGTATAATCTCTCAGTCATCAGCCAACTGGAAGATGTAGTCACAGTAAGTGCTGCTGTACATTGCCAGAACACTTGGGGAGGAAGAGAACACTAATAAACATAAAAGCACTACAGTGTGGAAGCAGACCGTTTGGCCCATCAAGTGTATGCTGACCCTCCAGACAGCATCCCACCTCGACCCACCCCATCCCTGTATTTCTCATGGAAAATCTGCCTAGCCTGCACACAAGGAGCAATTTAGCATGGCCAATCCACCCTGACCCACACATCTCTGGACTGTGGGAGGAAATCCACACAGACACAGGGAGAATGTGTAGACAGTTACCCAAAGCTGGAATTGAGCTCAGGTCCCTGCTGCCATGAGGCAGCGATGCTAACCACTGAGCCATTGAGCTGCCCTATCATGCTTCCTATAAGGCCCGACTTAGACAGAATAAAATAATGCGGATGCTCGAAATCTGCAGCAAACACAGAGAACTCTGGAGAAACTCAGCAGGCCTGGCAGCGTCTGTAGAGAGAGAGAGAGAAATTTAACTTTAAAATTAACATTTGGAGTCTGCTGTTCTTCAAAGCTGAAGAAGAAGAATCTGAAGATGAATAAGAGCAAACTCCAAATGTTAACTCTGTTTCTCTCTCTACAGATGCTGCCAGACCTGCTGAGTTTCTCCAGCGTTCTGGATACTCCGGTCAGAGTATACAGATGTTGGTTTGATTTGGAAATAAGAGTTTACATTAATTGAAGCCATATTTTCCTACACCTTGTAATCCTCATTGGCTCCTGATTACTGTGGCCATTGTTTGGAACCCTTCAACAATGCAAGACCGACACTCAGTCATGAGGCCAACTCTGTGAGATATTGAAACTGGCTCGTGCATCATCAGGCTGTGTTTACACACTAACGTCAAAACGATGTGTGGTGTGGAATGAGATTTCAAGGCTTTCTCACATTTACCATTGCACCAGTTGTGCAGAGCAAGGAAAATTAACTGCCATTCACTCTTTGTAAAGCCTCTTAATTTTCTGACACATTTAACGTGGATTTAACAGCACCACAGATAGACGTTACTTCTTTTCCACTGGGGGAATTTGACGGGTATTTCCAATTTATTTTGAGACGGAGTGTTTCGTCAATCTAGTTAAAAACCCTTAATTGAGAAGCAAGAAAAATGCTGATGGTTAGATGATGTAAACTAACCTGATAGCAATATTTGAGAGACGGGAGTAATTCCCAGCGTCAAGGTGAACATTTGTCAGTTTTGTGTGAATGTCAAAGACATAAAGGGTCTGGATGGTGATAGGCAGAAACCATCCCACTCACGAAAATAAGGAGGAGGACAGGGCATAAATTTAAAGTGATCTGCTAAACAAGCAAAAGTGATATGAGGAAAATCTTATGCGCTCAGGGCTGCTTAGCTAAGTCAGCCAGGCGATTGGTTTGTGATGCAATCAGACGCTAACAGGGTGGATTCAGATTCCAGAGGTTTAGAATGCTACACTTGCTAATGTTGATCTTGCCTAGCACACACCCTCTGTGACATAACCTCTATACCTCTGTCTATTTTTTATTTTCACTCTATGATCTGTCCTTACTTACTCTATGACCTGCCTGTACTGCTCAAAAACAAAGCTTTTTCACTGTACTCCAGTACACATGACAATAAATCAATCTATCAACCAATCAACAATTACATGATAAGCAGCACTTGCACTTCAACAGTAACTTACTGGTGGTAAGGCAGTTTAAGTCATTCTGAGGGTGTGATAATGTGCCACATCAATGCCAGTTATATTTTTTTGGGAAGAGAAACATTTGCAGAAAGTTTCAACGCACAAGTGTTATGTGGGGAAAGGGAGTGTTTGGAGAATCACAGCCTGTCGGCAATCCTCCATCACTTCCAGTCTTTACCTGGTGGAAACCAACATGTGGAGTCAGTTGTTTAGTGATAGGGACATGTCCCACATCATCTCAGCCATGCCCAGTAACCTGGTGAACTGCGGCGCCGGGAGCCACGTTCCCACCGCAGTCTCCTACCTTTGAGGCCATAGCTCTCTCCCCTCTCCCCTCCCCAACCCATCCCCGCCTATGCTCCCACTCCGCGCCTCTGGGATCCTTCTAGGTGTCGAACATTCACTTCCAACTCACTGCCTTCAGAGACCTGAGCATTGACATGACATGAAGATGGCTTTAGAGCCCAGGTATCTCTCCTGGATAGAAAGGGGGTGATTTTCAGTGAAACCAGAATGAAGCATAATGTACTTGGCAAGGCAGGTTTCTGGATTTGATGTGGACTGTGATTGGCTCTACTGACTTCTCATGGCCTGTCAAAAATTTACACAGCAGACATCTTAGATTTCATCTGTATAAGGCCTCGGGCCACCATTTTAAAACAGACTTACAGGCGAAGATATCTGAGAGACCACACCCTCAGATAGTTCTCAGCTCAGGAGAAAGACTTTTCCAAAGTAGACCGCAGTTCTGCTGAAAGAGATCAGACAATCTGAAAGTGGTTTAACCAACTGATAAGGAACAAGGAAGCTTTCTATCACAGCCCCTTCACATACTGCAGGAATTTATCTGTGCAAGCAAGTTTCAAATATTCAACAACAGAGGTTATCACAGCCTGAATCCTGACTTCAACTTTTCAACCCACACATGAACACAGACACATGTTCACACACATACATACAAATGCCTGCACGTGTACACGCACATGCACACACACACATATGCACACACACGCACACACATGCACGTACAACACACACGCAAGCATGCACACGTACACAGTCTGTGGACTGAGACAAGATGTTCTAACACTGGACCATTATGGAGGTGATGGCCTTGTGTTATTGTTGCTGGACTGTTAACCCAGAGACTCAGGTGATGTCCTGGGGGCTGAGTTTGAATCCCACCACAGCAGATGGTGGAGTTTGAACTCAACAAAAAAAAAATCTGGGGTTAAGAGTCTAGTCATGACCATGAATTCATTGTCAGGAAAAACCCATCTGGCTCACTAATGCCCTTAAGGGAAGGAAACTGCCTTCCTTCCCTGTTCTGGCCTACATGTGACTCCAGACCCACAGCAATGTGGTTGACCCTTAACTGCCCTCTGGGCAATTAGGGATGGGCAATAAATACTGCCTGGTCAGCAACACCACTCATCCTGTAAATGAATAAAAAGACTCTCACTTTCAAAGGGAGCAGATGAATCTGTATCAACTGCTTAAAGTTCTACTCAATAAGTTTGACCAAAGATAATGGGAACTGCAGATGCTGGAGAATCTGGGATAACAAAGTGTGGAGCTGGATGAACACAACAGGCCAAGCAGCATCTCAGGAGCACAAAAGCTGACGTTTCGGGCCTAGACCCTTCATCAGAAAAGGGGGATTTTCCGATGAAGGGTCTAGGCCCGAAACGTCAGCTTTTGTGCTCCTAAGATGCTGCTTGTCCTGCTGTGTTCATCCAGCTCCACACTTTGTTAAGTTTGACCAAATGTTGTTGCACCTTCTGCTACCTCACAATAAATATTTGTTGTGACTTGGTGTGCCAATCCTTTGTGCTGGCATGTTGTCTATCGCCGATCACTAGAAGGGATGCAGACAAAGTAAAGGTAAGGGAGAAGGGGCAGCTTTGAGGTACCACAAACAATCCTCACCCAGTACCACGATTCGGAGGAAGCAGCAGGACCACTAGGTGTCAGCAGTAGCCAGTGAGAAAGACAGCGCTGTAACAAAATCACACTTTTACAGCGTAACTTCCAGCAATTGCCGTATGAGGGGAAAAAAACAAAGCTTTGATCTTTAAAGTAAGAAAGAACTGTGGATGCTGTAAATCAGAAACCAAAACAGAAATTGCTGGAAAAGCACTGGCAGCATCTGTGATGGAAAAATCGGAGTTAACGTTTCGGTTCCTCAGACCAGTCCTGAGAACAAATCAGAGTTCTGAGGAAGGTTCTCGCAGCCCAGAACATTCATTGATTTCTCTCCACAAATGCTGCCAAAGCTTTGATCTCGTTTGGAACAAAAGATCCCCTGCTGGCTCCTTACAGGACCCAAGCACTAAAGTTACTGAGAGGACGCTTAAACCAACCGTTAGATTCACAGTTCACTGGCCACACCACGAGCGTATCGAGTGGCTGTGATAATTAACCTCTTCCATTCCATCAATGCAAACCTTATTGTTTCTTTCATGTAATACAAGAGACCATTAAATAACAGAAAGGACAGGAGAGGGTAAAACTATCAGGAGTAACTGAAGATATGAAGAAACATTGCATCGCAATGTTGACCTTTTGGCGTGTGCCTTCTGTACATTTTTCTCTATTATTTCAGATTCTTGTTATTTACAACACTTTGCATTTGTGTAACACACTTTGTGCCAATAAAAACCCCACACACTTTGCAAAGATGCAAGGACAAATTAATGCAAATGCAAAGGATTTATTGAGAAGGATGTTGTACCATTTGTTTGATGAGGCAGGTTTTAAGAAGCTCCAGAAGGAAGATGGAATGAAGAGTAGGAAATGTTCAGTGAGTGAAGACCTTAGATAACAGAAGGCGCAGCCACCTACTGTGAGCTAAAAATAGATGGGGAAGTGCAAGACGCCAGAGTCAGAGAGGGGTTATACAGCAGGCCAAGCATCCGTGGAAAGAATGGGTTTAGGCAAGGAAGGATTTAAACACATGCATAAGAATTGTTATTGGAGGTGTCGACTGACCACCGAAGTAGGTCTGCAAGGACAGGGGTGGCGTGCGTACAGGGCTTATCGTGTGATAGATATGGACAGCAGAATTTTGAATGAGCTGAAGTTTACCAAAGGATGAAAATGGCAAACCTTGAGACAGTTGAGTCTGCAGGTGGTATAAGCATGGAGGAGGATGGTATTGGGGTGTAAGAGGGACATAGGCAGGTGACTCTACAGAGGTGAGCCCAGCTAGTCATTGTAACAATTTGGAAAAGGAATCAGATTTCAATATGAGACTTAAGTCAGCCTAAGATAGTAGCTGGAGAGTGCGATAACATTGGTGGCAATAATTTGTGGAAATTCTAAAGGCTTTAGTGTTTAATAGATGGAAATTGCAGCTCACCTGAAACAGAACATTAAACAATTAATCTGATGGTGCAGAAATAGTGGAGAGGATGAGATCAATGATAGAGAGAGGATCAAGTGGCATCAGCAGCCAATGCCTTCAGTTGATATGGTTATGAAGAAACATAAAGGTGAAAAAGAAGAGCTGGGGGTGAGGAGGAGGAGGAACAATGTTGAACGCAGGGAAGAGCTCAGTAAGACAGCATGGACATTTCGGGAGAAGCCATTGCTGAAAATGATTGTATCAAATGGAAATATGAAATAGCACAGCAGGCTGTGCGACAAAGATTTCCAGGGATATGGATAAAAGTGTGATTGGCTGAGTTGCTGTCTGAAGAGAGTTGGCATGGGGATGACGTATTGTGTTTTGAAGCAGATATGTGATACATCTTTAAGGGACATGTTCGTGATGTAACCACCATATCATCACGCCTGACCTTAGGTCTCAGACTCCATCTTACCGAGTCCACTAGCAGTATGAGATGCTGAAGGATGCCTGCTAGACTACACCCCAATGGGTTCACTGGAACCCGGACACTGAAGTGCTTGTGAGTATAAAGTAGATAGCAGGTGTTGTAATAAATGTTTATTGAATTCTTCAGTGTCACCTGATTTGCATCTCAGTTGTATGTTCCAGGGGCTCACATAAGGACAGGGGGTCCCTGATTTATAACGTCTGACTTACAAATGTGATCCTATACAGGGTGATTTTACAGGCCCACCATACAAACATTTCCTGGGCTTACATACAGCTCCTTTCCATTCCTGCGCTATGTGCAAACAGACTTCAGAACAGAACCGGTTTGCAATCTACAGCCTGCCTGTACCACTCACAGCTGTTAAGAGCCTCAGCTATCTCACCATGTCATATTTTGATTTGATTTGATTTGATTGCAGTCTCATGTGCCTAAATACAGTGAAAGGTTTTGTTTTGTGAGCAGTACAGGCAGATCACAGCAAACAAGGACATAGAGATCACAGGGTGCTTAGACAGAGCGAGGCGTATGAGGTTACAGCTACACAGGAGGTGCGCAAAGCAAGATCAGCATCAGATTTAGGTTTAAAAGTACAGGACAGTTATAAGAAATGTTAGAACAAGATCTGCTATAGGGAGCTTGCAGGTGCCAGCATCATCTTGAATCAGTCACAGGCCAGAGTGGCCTCGTTGTTGAGTTCTCTGATGGTAATGAATGAGGTGTCAGTGGAGAACGCTGGGGTGAGGCTGCAGAATGGACGGGGAGGGGTGACAGACAGGTCATTGGTATTGTAGATTGGAAAACAAGCAATTTTGCAAAAGACAGGCATTGTTTTGACAGTCAACTGTTACCCTTTCATTTTCCATTCTTTATGGCTCTCTGCTCTTACATTTTCAAACACTAGAGGGAACTGGTGAATTTTGAACTACAGCACAACGCGTGGTCTAGCTGAAGAGATACATTAATAAAGTAAATCGCGACACCGAATAAACTTCAAACCGTGAAAACAGGTCAAATATTCATCAATAATGAAATGTGAGGCTGGATGAACACAGCAGGCCCAGCAGCATCTCAGGAGCACAAAAGCTGACGTTTCGGGCCTAGACCCTTCATCAGAGGGGTCTAGGCCCGAAACGTCAGCTTTTGTGCTCCTGAGATGCTCCTGGGCCTGCTATGTTCATCTAGCCTCACATTTCATTATCTTGGATTCTCCAGCATCTGCAGTTCCCATTATCACCCAAATATTCATCACTTTCTTTCTGTTTAAGCAGAATTGAAATTGCTACACCTGAGTGGTTTGCAGCTGTAATGGGGTATTGGTACCGAGAGATTAACTTTTATTTCCACATTTTGAGCCCCTGGTGACACAATCCAGATTTCCCCACAGGTGGAACTTTTTGGAAAATCCACAGTCAGCCCACCTGGTATCTTAGCAACCCGAGATTTCAGAGTAGCAATGGAAGAAAATAAAGTAACATAATTCTGTGTTTATATTAGAAAAAAGATGTATGGTGCACCATAATGTCTAGGCATGTGCAGGCCAGGTGGGGTAGCCATGGGAAATGCAGGGTTTCAGGGAAGGTATGGGTGGGGACGTGGGGTGGGGGTTGCAGGGAGTGGTTCTGGATGGGATGCTCTTCAGAGGGTCAGTGTTGACTTGATGGGCCAAAAGGCCCTCTTTCACCTCGTAGGGATTCCATGATTCTCAATCAGAAGAAGCTGACTAAGTGTTTTTAAGTATGTACACATATCTAGCCAATCACAATCTTCTCCCAGAAATGCCACGCAAGTGTTGTATGACTAGAGGTCTTAAAATGCATAAAAGTAGATAAATCCCTGGGATCTGCTTAGATGTTTCCCAGAACTTTGTTGAAATATTTGTGTCATCGAAGGCCGTGTGTAAGGTGCCAGAGGACTGAAGGTTGGTCAATCATTGAGAATCATCGGATTCCTACAGTGTGGAAACAGACCCTTCGAACAAACAAGTCCACACCGACCCTCGGAGCATCCCACCCAGACCCATTCCCCTGCAACCCACCTAATCTACACATCCCTGAACACTGTGGGGCAATTTCCCATGGCCAATCCACCTAGTCATCTTTGGACTATGGGAGGAAACCGGAGCAAACCACACAGACATGGGAAGAGTGTGCAAACTCCACACAGACAGTCACCCGGGGGTGTAATCAAACCCAGGTCCCTGGCGCTGTGAGGCTGCAGTGCTAACCACTGAGCTACTGTCCCAGCCATATTTAAGAAAGGCTGTAAGGAAAAGCCAGGGAGCTATGGACCAGTGAGCCTGATGTCGGTGGTGGGTAAGTTGTTGGAGGGGACTCCGAGAGACAGGATTTACATGTATTTAGAGAGGCAAGGACTGATTAGGTATATTCAGCATAGCTGTCTGAGTTGGAAATCGTGTCTCATTAACTTGATTGAGTTTTCTAAGGTGGCAAAGAAGACTGATGATGGCAGAGCACTAGACATTGTCTGTATGGACTTAAGTACAACTTTCAAGAAGTTTCCACACGGTAGATAAGTTGGCAAGGTTAGCTCACATGGAATCCGGGGGAGCTAGCCAGTAGGCTACAAAATAGGTTTGAAGGTAGGAGACAGAGTGTGGTCATGGAGGGTCACTTTTCAGACTGGAGGCCTGCGCCCGGCGTTCTGCTGCAAGGATTGGTGCTGGGCCCACTGCTTTTCATCATTTTGTATATGATTTGGACATGAATATAGGAGGAACGATTGATAAGTTTGAAGAAAACATCAAAACAGGTGGTGTAGTGGACAGTGAAGAAGATTATCTCAGAGTGCAACTGGATGTTGAACAAATGGGCCAATGAGCTGAGGAGTGGCAATTAGGGTGAATTTAGATAAATGTGCACTGTTGCAATTTGATAGGTCAAACCAGGGCAGGACTTATACACTTAATGGTAGGGTCCTGGGAGGTGTCGCCAAATAAAGAGTGTGAGGAGTGCAGTTCATAGTTCCTTGACAGTGGAGTTGCAGGTAGACAGGATAGTGAAGAAGGTGTTTGATACTTCTGCCTTCATTGGTCAGAACACTGAGTTTAGGAATTAGGATAGGACATTGATGAGGCCACTTTTAGAATACTAAATTCGGTTCTGGTCGCACTTCCATAGGCACAATGTTGTTAAACTTGAGAGGATGTGGAAAAGGTTTACAAGGACGCTGCCAGAGTTGGAGAGCCTGAGCTACAGGGAGAGGCTGAATAGGCTGGGGCTATTTTCCCTGGAGCATTGGAGGCTGAGGGGTGACCTTATAGAGGTTTATAAAATAATGAAGGACAGGGATAGGGTGAATAGCCAGGGTCTTTTCCTCCTGGCTGGGGGAGTCCAAAACTAGAGGGGCATAGATTAAGGTAAGAGGGGCAAGATTTACAAGGGACTTGAGGGGTAACTTTTTCACACAGAGTGGGGTCTGTGAATGGAAAAAGCTACCAGAAGAAGTGGTAAAAGCAGGTACAGTTACAACATTTAAAAGGCATCTAGAGGGTTTGTGAATAGAATGGGTTTAGAAGCGTATGGGCCAAATGCTGGAAAATGGGACTGGATCAGATTGGGAAGTGTGGTTGGCACGGATGAGTTGGATGGAAGGATCTGTTTCCATGCTGCGTAATTCTACAACTCTATCTACAGGCACTGGTGAGATGCCGGAGTACTGGGGACTGGCTAGTGCTGTTCCTTTATTTAAGAAAGGCTGTAAGGAGAAGTCTGGAAAGTATTGACGAGCGAGTCTGATATCGGTGGTGTGTAAATTGTTGGAAAGGATTCTGAGAGATATGATATACATTTGGAGAGGCAAGGACTGCTTAGGATTAGTCAGCATGGTTTTGTGTGTGTGGGAAATTGTCTCTGACAAACTAGGTTGTGGTTTTTGAGGATGTAACTAATAAGATTGATGATGGTAGAGCAGTAGATGTTGAACCTTTGAGTAGGTTCTGCATGTGGACTAATTAGTAAAGTTAGATCATACGGGATTCAGGGAGACCTCGCCAATTGGATACAAAATTGGTTTGACTGTAGGAGACAGGAAGTGGTGGTGGAAGGTTATTTTTCAGACTGGAGGCCTGCAATCTGTGGTGTTCCAGACGGATCAGCGCTGGGCCCACTGTTGTTTGTCATTTATATAGACGAATCGGATGAGAATTCAGGAGACATAGTTAGTAAGTTTGCGGATGACACCAAAATTGGCGGTATAGTCAACAGTGAAGAAGGCTATCTAAGACTACAAAGGGATCTTGATCAATTGGGCCAATGGGCTGAGAAGTGACAACTGGAATTTAATTTAGATAAAAGCATGGTATTGCAGTTTGGTAAAACAAACAGGGCAGGACATGTACAGAAAATAGTAGGGCCCTGGATAGCGTTGTCAAACAGAGAGGTCTACGTTTTCAGGTGCATAGTTCTTTGGAAGTTGAGTCACAGTTAAACCGGTAGTTAAGAAGGTATTTAGCATGTTGCCTTCATTGGCCAGAGCATTGGGTATAGGAGTTGGGACATCATGTTGACGTTGTACAAGATGTTGGTGAGGCTATGTTTGAAGTACTGTGTGTAGCTTTGGTTGTCTTGCTATAGGAAGGATATTATTTAATTGGAGGGGGTTCAGAAAAGATTTACAAGGATGTTGCCAGGACTTGAGGGTTTGAGTCACAAGAATAGACTGGATAGGCTGGGACTTCTTTCACTGGAGTGTAGGAGGTCAAGGGGTGACCTTATAGAAGTTTATAAAGTCATGAGGGGCATAGATAAGGTGAATAGCTAAGGTCTTTTCCCTAGGGTGGGGGAGTTCAGAACCATGGGGCATATTTTTAAGGTGAGAGGAGAAAGATCTGAAAGTGACCTGAGGGACAATGTTTTCACACAGAAGATCCTCCATATGTGGAATGAACTGCTAGAAGACTAGTTTAGTTTGGGAAAATTGGTTGGCATGGATGAGTTGGACTGAAGGGTCTGTTTCTGTATTGTATGACTCTATGACTCTATGTGTTAGATGTCACAGAAATTGGTGGTAATTATCAATTATCAGAAGCTCCATGTGAATTTGATCACAGGGTTGACTTCCTTTTATTTCCTCAATTTGTCTTACTGCTGATGCACAACAATTATTTTATTTTAATTTATGTGGCAAATATATTTTTTGCTTAAACAGGCACATTATCATAGACTGGACACAACTGGATTTGCAATAATTTTTGGACATGTAATATCAGGAACCTAACTATTGAACTATGAGAACATCTTTATGTTGGTCCAAAGCAGCTCACTCTTAGAGCCAACCAATCGACTGAGTTACGGGACAACATCTCCTCTCTGCTTGGCATTCATGGGGCATTGCCCGTCTGCTACTCATTGGGCACTGTATTCAATTTCATTGTGTGCATGAAATAGAATAGCTTCAAAAAACATTCTCCACTGTGCCGACATCGCTTAGGGATCGCCACCAAGCATACAATTCAATGGAATTGCTTCCTAAACACCTTCAGTTGTCCGTGCGCGAGCCCTGAGTAGAATATGCCGAAGGCCCAGCAGGATCTGACCTGTCAAAGCAGACATATATTATATTTTTCCCTCCACCTTCCCTCTATCTGTGATACTATATTCTGCATACTGTTCTACTACCTTGATGTACTTACAATAGACAATAGGCAATAGGTGCTGGAGTAGGCCATTCGGCCCTTCGAGCCAGCACCACCATTCATTATGATCATGGCTGATCATCCACAATCAGTATCCTGTTCCTGCCTTATCCCCATAACCCTTGATTCCACTATCTTTAAGAGCTCTATCTGTCTCTTTCTTGAAACTATCCAGAGAGTTGGCCTCCACTGCCTTCTGGGGCAGACCATTCCATATATCCACCACTCTCTGGGTGAAGAGGTTTCTCCTCAACTCTGTTCTAAATGGCCTACCCCTTATTTTTAAACTGTGTTCTCTGGTTCTGGACTCCCCCATCAACGGAAACATGCTTCCTGCCTCCAGAGTGTCCAATCCTTTAATTATCTTATACGTTTCAATCAGCCCCTCCCATCCTCCAAAAGTTGTGAATACAAGCCCAGTCGCTCCAATCTTTCCACATATGATAGTCCCGCCATCCCAGGAATTGACCTCGTGAACCTACGCTGCACTCCCTCAATAGCCAGATTTGTCTGGATACACACAAACAATATTTTTCACTGTATATGTGACAATAATAAATCAAATCAAATCAAAGAGAATGATTTTGTCGCTTTCCATATTTTGTGAGAAAAGTGATTGCAGCAGACGGGAACAATTGTAGTCAAGGCAGATCTCATCAGTCACGGTAGTTGTGTGAGATGCAGACAGAGCAAGCAGGAACTGGAATATTCTATTGACCCAATAATGTTAGGTTGCATGCAGGAATGCAGACAGGTGATATCACCCGACAAGGAGGAATGCGCAACCCGTATGGTACCATCGACCTTTTCTTGGAATCAATGCACAACTTTCTCCCCACCATCAACCATCGTGAAAGTTCAACAAATGTGTGGATCCAAATTTCCAAGATCTAGGGCAGGAAGTTATTGTCCAAACATCCTTAAATCTGATTCTTCAACCTGGAGGAAGATGTTTGAGAGTCTGTGACGTGAGGAATATAGCAGCACTGACCAGTCCACAAAGTGTTGAACAGAAAACAGAAATCCTAACTTCTTATGTAGGTGAAAATCAGGAGGAATTGCTTCTCCCCAGTCCCGATGAGTGTTTGGAATTCTCTTCCCGCAGGGAGATAGCTCATTGCATGTATTCGAGGCTGAGTTGGGTGGGTTTTTGATTAGCAAGTGCCAAAGGGTTATGGGATCAGGAAGGGAAGTTATGGGATCAGGAAGTTATGGGATCAGGAAGGGAAATTATGGGATCAGGAAGTTATGGGATCAGAAAGGGAAATTGAACTGAGGCTGCCATTAGATCAAACACGATCATAATGAATGGTCAAGCAGGCTCAAGGGGCCAAATGGCCTACTCCTGCTCCAATCCTTGGGCAGGAAATGGCCAAGTGGTATTATTGCAGGGCTGTTAATCCAGAGACCCAGAAAATGATCTGGGAGCCTGGGTTTGAACGTTGCCATGGCAGATGGTGTAGTTTTAATTCAATAAAAATAATCTAGAATTGAGAGTCTAACAATGATCAGGAATCCATTGTTGATTATCAGGAAAAAATCCCATCTGATTCACTAATCTCCTTTATGGAAAGAAACTGCCATCCTTACATGGTCTGTCCTACATGTGACTCCAGACCCACAACTATGTAGTTGGCTCTTAATTGTCCTCTGGGCAATTAGGGGTGGGCAATAAATGTGGGTCTACCCAATGATCCTCTCATCCTGTGAAGAAATGGAGAAAATTCCTGTGCTCTTCTTGTGACCCCAATGCAGTATATGTAGGTGTGTCTTTATGTCCTCCAATCTTTAGCCTGAGCCCCCAGGGTACAATATTGTTATCTCTGTGCTCTGTGCCCTGGTGTCACACTGGGTCTTGGGCAAGAATCTGCAATGCTTTTGGCCTGGAACCAAAACGATGGCTGTTAAATTGTCCAAATGTCAATGAAAGCGATGACCTACACTGGTGATGTTTGGCAGTGCCAAACTTTTTAATTCTGGGTCATCATCCTGTCCACTGCTGTGGTCAATTATGTCCAAACTCCAGCATGATATTGTACTCCCTTCTTACATGTACCGCAATTGCTTTAATTAGGGATCTGTACTAAAAATTTAAAATTCCAAAAAATGTCCCACATCGAGTGTCCAAGCCATTTTGACGCCACTTAATGACAATGTCAGGAGGTGGTACCTAGTCTGTACAACCCGATTCTAGCCTAAAATAATTGATCTCTGTTATTATCAGATTATTGAACAATTGAATATCTAAATTGTAAATGAAATGAATGAATTCATTCTTTGAATGAAGTTTAGTTAATTAAGAAGAGGAGCCACTTTATTTTTTGATCATATGATAAGCAGCAAAAAATAAATTGCAAATGATTCCTCTTGTGCCATGGCTGGTACTTTCTACTTTTATAACATTGTCAGAAATCCACCCCAGCCCAACACCGGCACCTCTACATCATTTATAACACTGCACAGAAAATTAAGGTGGATTGAAAATATTATTTACATGTTTATAATTGTTCTCCCTTTAATATTGCTCCTGAAATCAGCAAATAAAAACATACTTATTCCAAGCACTGTTGACAGGAAAAAAGAAACAAAGGTCCAATCCACCTGTTAAAATAGCACAGTGATGATGGAGGAAGAGGAGAAAATGGCTCAATATAATGTCCCTGATAATAAAACGTGGAGCTGGATGAATACAGCAGGCCAAGCAGCAATGTCCCTCATTACTTATAAATGCATGCTGATAAATGATGGTTTAGTCATGTCTGCCTTATGATATATGAACCAGTACATTTCAATACAAAAATGTGATACAGGAAAATCATTTAACATTCCAGTGAAGAGGGTGGGACACTTAGTCCCGAGACTAGTAGTGAACATACTGTTTTAGCCTCAATGTCAAGTAACACGGGATAAAGAGTATTGTAGAGGCAATCTCATAGCGAGTCTACTGGAGAGCTTTGTAAAAATGTGTATTTCTTTCGTCAATGTCAATTGGACTTTTGTCCTTTAGATTTTGCCATCCTATTTTCCTCTCTGACCATCCTTATCAGACCTCCAGTCAGTCAGCCTGTCAATATGGTAATATTTGCACAGTAAAATAACCAATTATAATAATGTGTAGTAAAATCTTTGCACAGAAAGTGGTACGGGTTTTCTTTTAATTCATTCACAGAATGATGGCATCCCTAATTGTTCAAACAGCAGTTAACAGTCAATCACATTGCTGTGGGTCTGGAGTCACATGTAGGGTCCAGATGAGGCAAGTATGGCAGTTTCCTTCCCTGAAGAACATTATTGAACCAGATAGGTTTTTTCCTAATAATCAACACTAGATTCATGGTCATCATTACACTGTTAATTTCATACTTTTTAAAAAATTGAATTTACATTTCATCATCTGCCATGGCAGGATTCAAAATCTGGATGCGCAGAACATTACCTAGGTCTCGGCATTAACAGGCCAGCGATAGTATCACTGGACCATCACTGCCCATCATATATCAGCTATGATTGAACGGCAGCTGATGGATGGGCTGACTGGCCTAATTTTGCTCTGATATCTCATGGTTTTAGCTCAGTTGGCTGGAGGGTTGGTTTGCAACTCATGATCCTGACAATGTAGGCTCAATTCCTGCACAAGTTAAGGTTACCAAAAGAGATTCCACTTCTCAATCTCTCTCCTCACCTGATGTGTGGTGACCTTTTCTAATGAGAGAGCAGCCCTGTGGTCAAATAGCACTCTGACAACTTTCCTACTGTCCACTGTAATCTCAATGTTGTCTCACCGATGCTCTCTACAACTGAAATATAAATTCCTTACTTTTGTATTCATTTCCCCTCACAATAGGGAAGCAATGGCTACCTTTTGCATGCATGCACTAAAATGCAGTAAGACTCAGCTATCATGCTTCCTAACCCTGTATGATATTACAGAATCATTGAAATTTTTATGGCGTAGAAAGCAATCATTTGATCCATCATGTCTGCACAGGCCCAGTGAATGTATAATTTACTTAATGCCATTCATCTGCCTTTTCTTTGTAACTCTGAAATTCCTTCCTTTGAAAATAAAAGTATAATTCCCTTTGGAAAGTCTTGCTTGAATCCACCTTCACCAACCTCTCAGACAGTGCAATCCAAACATTAACCACCAGCCTGATGAAAAAGCTTTTCCTTTTGGTTCTTTTGACAAGTGGGTGGCACGGTGGCTCAGTGATTAGCACTGAGCCTCACAGCACCAGGGACCTAGATTCAATCCCACTCTCAGGCAACAGAGCATGTGGAGTTTGCACATTCTCCCCGTGTCTGCGTGGGTTTCCTCCGGGTGCTCCGGTTTCCTCCCACAGTCCAAAGATATGCAGGCTAGGTGCATTGGGCAGGTTAAATTGCCTCATGGTATCCAGGGATGCGCAGTGAATTAGCCATGGGAAATGCAGGGCTAAGAGGCAGGTCTAGGTGGGATGCTCTTTTGAGGGTTGGCATGGATTCGATGGGCTGAATGGCCTGGTTTCACATTGTAGGGATGCTAGGAATTGCTTTAAATCTGTGCTCTATCATTCTCAATTCTTTCATGGTTGGGAACAGCTTCCCTCATCTACTCTTCCCAGACCTCTTGTGATTTTGAATGCCTCTATCAAATCTCCTCTTAGCTTTCTTTTCCCAAAGGACAATGTCAATAAATAAGTTCCAGAACACACTGGAGGAGTGAACTATGATTATCCACATTGCTGGCTCATGACAAAATGGAACAAATGAAGAACTGATGGCAGTTTGTGGTCATACATCAGTAGACTGCAATAGACAGTGAAGACACTGCAGAGAAAAAAACATGAGGCTGATCAACATTCTGTATCTTGTTTAATGAAAGATCATTGAAAAAACTTGGGGTTTTCAGCCTTACACAAGAGTAGTACAAAGGGAAAAATTGAATCCAGAAAGTTGCTTTGAAGTAACTTGAATGATTCAGTCAAGGAGAAATAGGTTCCAGTTAGGAAAAGGCAAATTGTAATTTATCTCAGCATATCATTAACCCCCAGTCCACCGAATGCACTTTCACATTCAAAAGGGAAGGAAGATACTTGGAATAATTTAAGATTCAACTAATGGTGTAAGATCAAGATTAGGGTGATCCTGGATCCCTAAGCTAAAGTGCGCCAGAGAATTTTCTCACATTTTGTTGTATTTTACACAACAGTTGATCAATTCAATTTTCCAAAATGTTGAGAGTTCTTCTGATGTTAAAATCTGCTGGGATTCATAGAATCTGTTGCATGGTCCTCGCTGAGCAGTAAGATTAGTTATCATTCATCATCCTTTTGTATAAGACTAGCATTATGTTCTTCCTATTTCAATCTGTACATACACATACTATATGGAGAAATTATTATGGCTGAAGACCACGGAATAAACAAGCTGTAGCAACATGGGATCACGATGCTTGCCTCAAAGGCAGGATCACGATAATTGGGTCGGGGTGGGGTCACTGTCCTTGGGCCAGTTGGTGGGATCACTACGCTGGATGGGATTACTATCCTGTGGTTGGGAGCTGAGTCACTGTACTGAGGTCAGGGGTAGGGGCGCTGTCCTGGGATCGGAGTGGGGTCACTATGCTTGGGTCGAGCAGGGACACTGTTCTTGGATCGAAATGGTGTCCCTGTACTGGGGTCAGGGGTCGGGTCACTGTGCTTGGGTGGGAGTCCTAGGGCGGGATTAGCATTAGGCCCTGTGATTTCTTCCCTGCCCCTTCAATATTTCTGCTTTCCTCAAAATAAATTTAAGAATTTTACCTGAGTATTCAGGATATGTTCTTGATTTTGCAAATGACTCAAAATTTTGATGTGTTATTCATGATAAGGAATTTTTGTTGGCTTCAAGAGACTCTAAAGATGTTGGTGGAATTTGACATGTAATTACTCACAGTTAATGCAAGGAAGTGTACAGGGATCAGGAACAAATGGCCCTGGGGTATAAGTATACAATTGTTGACATTAACTCAGATTTCTCTCCCTAGATGTTGCCAGGTCTGCTGAATTATCTAGTAACTTCTGCTTTTGTTTCTGAGATAGACAATAGCAAATTCATCATGGTAACAGGTGACAAATTGTGATGATATAAATAAAATAAGTAACTCACAAGATAGTTATAGTCAATTAAAATGATTAAAGTAACGTATAAAGTATAAAATAATTAAGAATTGCACAATTACGGCCATGTCAGCATACAAATAATTACATTGCATTTCACTCAAATTCCAGAATAAAAATGACTGTCTCCTCACTCCACATTCTGTTTGAAGTTCACAGATCAAACAGTGTTCGGTTGTCAGAACAGAAATAAATTCTTAATCACACACTGTGTGCTTTACAATTAATATTGACTGGTAATACGGAAGATCTAGGCAAAAAAAAGCAAAATGCTGCAGCTGCTGTAAATCTGAAATATAAACAGAAAAGAGCTGAAATTATTCAATAGGCCAGATAGCATCCATTGAAAGAAGCAGAATTAATGTGTCAAATCGATGAGGCTGGAACACTGACTGTTTTCTAGAAGGAGCCAAATAAAATTCTTAGGGTTAAGGGGATCATAGGATATGGGAACAAAGCAGAAACAGTGTTTGGAGTAGGATGACCTACCATGATCTTACTGAAATGTAGAGCAGGCTTGAAAGTTTGAATGGCCTATTCCTAATCTAATTTTCTTTTGCAACTTTTTGGGATTCTTTACTGGAAGCGAAATCAATGAGTGCATTCAAGATAGGAATTGCTAGATTTCTTGGAGAGTAATGACATCAAAAGGTTATGAAGATGCTGTGGGCAAGTGGCTTTGAGGTAGATGATCCACTGTGAATTAATTGAATGGCAAATTTACCTCAATGGGCTGAATGGTCTAATGCAGCTCCAATGAAGTAACAGAAAAATTGTACTGCTGTGCAACATTCCCCACAAAGTCTGCAAGCTAGGTGCAGATGCTATACAGCATTCTTTCAACATTACCTTTTAGGAATTGGTCACTCCAGAGCAAGACTACTTTTAGTGCTGAAACCCAGGTAAGGTTCCGGAGAAGGAGGATCACTGGACTTGAGACTTTAATCTGCTTTCTCTGCAGAGACACTGCCAGACCTGCTGAGATTATCAAGTAATTTTTTCTTGTTAATATTCTGGGACCCAGGTTCGAATCCCCGCATGGTGCAAGATGGTGGAATTTGAATTCAGTAGGGAATCAGACATTAAGAGGTAATGATAGTCATGAAACCATTGTTGTTCGTTGAGAAAAACCCATCCTGGGTTCGGTGATGTCTCTGAGGGAAGGAAGTCTGCTGTCAATAGCTGGGTACGGTATGGTCCACGTACGAGGTTGTTGACTTGCTTGCCATGCGGGCTTGTTTTTGTTCAAATGTTTCATCACTATGCTACGTACCATCATCAGTGAGGCCTCTGATGAAGCGATGTTATTCTACTCTGCTTGGAATTTATACTGTCTGGTCCTTTATAGTAAGTAGTGTCACTAGCGGTTTTGATCTGTATGGGTTTGTATATGGGGTCCAATTCTATGTGTTTGTTGATTGCCTTGCGGGTTGAGAACCATACCTCTAGGAATTCCCGTGTGTGTCCATGTTCGGCTTTGGCTACTGTGGTTACCTTGTCCCAGTTAAACTGATGGCCTCCATTATCCAAGTGCACTGATATCAAGGAGAGTTATTCGTTTATTCTGATGGCTAGTTTCCTTCCTGTCTGTCAAATGTAATGTTTGTGGTAGTTATTGCAATGGTATTTGTAAACCACGTTGGTTGGCATGTTGTGGGAATGGGGCCTTTAGTCCTTGTGTTTGGTGTAGAGTGGCTGCGGGCCACCATGGTTCCTGGTGGTCTTAGGAGCCTATTTGTCAGCTCCGATATTTTCTTGATGCTCGGCAGTGTGGCCAGTGTGTTAGGGCGTACTGTGTCCTCCTGGTGTCATTTGTTTAGCAGGCACCAGCAGATGAAGACAACAACAAGAGGACACAGTACGGCCTAACTCACTGGCCACATTGCTGTAACTCAAAAAATATCAGAACTGACAAAACTCCTCAGATAACAAGGTGAAGAGGTGGATGCACACCACAGGCCAAGCAGCATCAGTGGTGCAGGAAGGCTGGTTTCAGGCTTAGACCCTTCTTCACAAACAAAACCCCTAAGACCACTAGGAAAGCACCTCCCACGCCCTGGGCTTGCAACACTTCAGGTTCGCAGCACGTGCTCTCTGGGGCAAGGGCGGCGTAGTGCGCAGGCGCATTCGGCGGGAAGCGGCCTCCTCAGCGGGAGGAGGTGGGGTCCATGACGTAAACGGCCTGACGGCAGGCGTCTCCGACGCGCTTGCGTCAGACGGCGGGATCAATGAGCTTAGCCCTGCCGCGGGGCACGCCGGGAATGTGCGCCGGCTGACAGCTGTCGCCTCCCCGATGCGGCTCGAGGGAGCTCAGCGTCAGGTGAGTGTCCGCTGCCGCCCTGCGGCCTCGCCTCGTCAGGCCTGGGGTTCGACCAGGGCAAGACAGACCGCGGGTTGGTGCGGGGGCAGCAGGCCTCTGCCTGGAGCTACGCTGCTTCCCGCGCCCCCTTACATAATCCGCGTTTATCTATCAGTCAGTCAGTCAGTGAGTGTGTCTGTCAGTGTCAGTGACTGTGTGTGTGTGTGTGAGGGAGCGCGCCCGGGTGAAGCTCAGTAAACGTTTCCATGGCAACAGGTGGAGCAGGGAAACGTAGTGCGCTGTCGTTAAAGGGTGAGGGTGGGTGTGGGCTGTGGTAGTGAACAGGACGGAGGGTCGGGTCTGTCTCCAGGACACCCCCCTCCCCCTGGGGGTGTGGGGGGAGGTGCTGTCTCCAGGTCAGTTTCCCCCCCCTCCCCCGGGGGTGTGGGGGGGAGGTGCTGTCTCCAGGTCAGTTTCTTTCCCCCCCCCTCCCCCCGGGGGTGTGGGGGGAGGTGCTGTCTCCAGGTCAGTTTCTTTCCCCCCCCCTCCCCCCGGGGGTGTGGGGGGAGGTGCTGTCTCCAGGTCAGTTTCTTTCCCCCCCCCTCCCCCCGGGGGTGTGGGGGGAGGTGCTGTCTCCAGGTCAGTTTCTTTCCCCCCCCTCCCCCCGGGGGTGTGGGGGGAGGTGCTGTCTCCAGGTCAGTTTCTTTCCCCCCCCTCCCCCCGGGGGTGTGGGGGGAGGTGCTGTCTCCAGGTCAGTTTCCCCCCCCCCTCCCCTGGGGGTGTGGGGGGAGCTGCTGTCTCCAGGTCAGTGTCTCTTTCCCCCCCCCCCCCCCCCCCCGGGGTGTGGGAATGGGTAGCTGGGGTGTCTCTCCAGGTCACTGCGCCCTAGCATTTTGGTGATAGCATCTGTTTTCAGGTTAGTTTACCATGGGCCCTGAGGCTGGGTAGTGGGGAGGTCTGAAGGTTGGTGTGAAGGTTTGTGTAATGTCTCTGTACAATTCATGTCACCCTGGGTTTGGGGGTAGTTGGGTTTTTCTCTGTCTATCTCTCCATTTCCAGGTTAGTACACCCTGATGTTGGGGTCACTCCAGGTCACATTGCCCCTGCTGGGGGTCCTGCAGGTGCTGAGCCTTCCAGATCAGATTTTTCTGCTGCCTTATTCATTCTGTCCCCTCAAACAAAAAAGGTACTTGTGCCATCCTGTATATTCTGCTTGGTGACAGTACCTTCAGTAATGCTTAGAGGTGCATGTGCCTGTGGCCCTGGAGCAAACTCACACTGTGCATAATTCTGGCACTGAAGAGTTTAGGTGTGCAAAATTTATTCAGTTGGCGTCTGCTGTTTATGCCTACATCAGGTGGCTTTGCATTACTGGATGAGGATGTGGAACGCTATTCATGTGGATGCATTCCCTGTTTGCCTCCGGTTTCAAAACATATTTTACTAGTATTTATGTCATGGACCTGATAGCAGAGCAGACTAAAATCAGTTATGTTTCATGGAAATAGATCATTCTGTCTGACTTATTTTGAACTAATTTAGAATGGGATCACAAAATCTGTTTATAGTTGATTGTGTTTGAGTCAAATTGCATAGTAATAGTTTTGGGAGCAATATCACGGGGTTAGAATACTGCAAAATCATATATTCAGTTATTGTAGCAATATTGCTGCAGTGTGAAATATCCTTTCCTTTATTTCTCAATGCTATTGTCTGGTATGCTTCATCAGTTGAAATGTTTGTTTAACATATAATCTAACCTCCTCTGAAGTAGAAATTTTCTATTATCACTATTACTCCTAGTTTCTCTTGATTGCCATGTATTTGGCTTCAGATGGGCCAACAACAGGCTACTTTGTTAATTTTAGAATTTCTATGTTTAAATAATGTGTCCAATCTAAGGGCCATGTCAAGACAATTTTCAGCCACAAGAGATGGTCCAGAGCCCTGGGATAAACAAAATGTTACAGGCCTAAGAGATGCAACTGGCTTTTTTCCACTCCTGAGATGTCATGATAATCATAGCAAGTAGCACTTTGTATGTTCATTTTTTTTGCTATGAAGGTAGTCACTAATTCACTTCTACCATTTTAGTTAGTATTGAATAGGATTTGAAATTTGGTTAGTTATTGTCTTGAAACAGTGTAAAGTACACTGGGGAGAAGGAGGCCAGTTAATGAACTGAGTGCTTGAAAAACCATGACTCAGTCTGTTTTCAGAATGGGAAGTTGATCCAGAAAGAAATACTTAAGCTTATATAGTGCCTTACATTATCTCATGGTATTCTAAAACACTTTACAGCCAATAAAGTACTTTAGAAGTATAGTGAGTTTTGACATATAGTCCCAGTTGAATGCCAGGTTTGCATGTTGTTGAAATAGATACACACAACATTATTTTATTAGCTTGTATAACAATTACCAATCTAAATTCCTCATGGAATATCATTTATGACATCAGATTTGGGCAATGCTCAACTTGTGTCATGAGTAATAAAGTTATTTACTCCTATGTATTTTTTCTAAGGAAGAATTTTGATCCCTGATGTAAAAATGCTTTAAATATAATTCTGAATTAAGAACTGAAATGTTTCATCTTTGTTTCTAATTTGAATTTGATTTATTTTTCATATACCTGTCAGTAAAGTAGCTAAGGCGAAGGTTTTGCAGTGTACTGCTATTTGCATCCATAAGAAACAGTTCTTCGTTCAACAAAAATGAATGTCAGTGACAATATGCTGATGCTGACTTGTACTGGACTCAAGCCAGTTACTCAGTGACTTAGTCCAGAAACCATCATTTGGTATCCATCTCAACACAGCTGAAAGTTGCCTTCTATGCAACACCGAATTTCTGTGGGACTAAATGATGTTTGTTAGCAATGTGGTATTTTCTTTCTGCAGCTGAGAATGATTGGGGCCAGGCCTATCAGACTCTGGTGTGCTTTTCAAATACTAAAGCTTTGAGTATACTTGAGGCCTCCAAGAAATGAGTGTTTTAATGGAGAGTCTACATGCAGTCAATCCAATAGCTGATATTTTGCCTTTTCATAAGTGTGGGCTCAAATATTTAATTTGGTTCTTGAAATCGTATAGATGGGAAACTTTGGGTGCCATATGGCTTCAAACTTTGTGTTGTATCTGATACAACATGTTGCGCCGACATGTGAACTAATCTAAGCCCATCCCCCTACACTATCCTATCATCAACCATCGTATCCAAGGACTGTCTAAATGCCCCTAATGTGGCTGAGTTAACTACATTGGCAGGCAGGGCATTCCATGCCCTTACCACTCTGAGTAAAGAACTACCTCTGACATCTGTCTTAAATCTATCACCCCTTGATTTGTAGCTATGCCCCCTCGTACAAGCTGACGTCATCATCCTTGGAAAAAGACTCCCACTGTCCACCCTATCTAATCCTCTGATCATCTTGTAAGTCTCTATTAAATCCCCTCTTAGCTGCCTTCTCTCCAATGAGAACAGGCCCAAGTCCCTCAGCCTTTGTTCAGACCAGGCAACATCCTGGTAAATCTCCTCTGCACCTTTTTCAATGCTTCCACATCCTTCCTGTAATGGGGTGACCAGAACTGCACGCACTATTCCAAATGAGGCCGCACTAGCGTTTTGTACAGTTGCAGCATGACATCACAGCTCCGGAACTCAATCCTTGTACCAATAAACCTAACACACCGTAAGCCGCCTTAACAGCTCTATCAACCTGGGTGGCAACTTTCAGGGATCTATGTACATGGGCACCAAGATCCCTCTGCACATCCACACTGCCAAGAATCTTTCCATTGACCCAGTATTCTGCCTTCCTATTATTCTGCCTTCCTATTACTCTTACCAAAGTGAATCACTTCACATTTATCCGCATTGAACTCCATTTGCCACCTTTCAGCCCAATTCTGCAGTTAATCCAAGTCTCCCTGCAACTTTCTTCCACACTGTTCACCACTTCACTGACTTTAGTGTCATCTGTAAACTTACTAACCCATCCACCTATGCCTGTGATCAAGTCATTTATAAAAATGACAAAATGTTTGAGTATACAGGTATCTGAAGATAAAGTTTCCAAATAGTAATATTTTTGTTATTGTTTAGTTTGTGCATTTGAACTATAAGTTCTGCAAGTTACGTTTTAAAGATTGAATTACAATGACTGATGTTACAGTAATTTCTGCTTGCCATCCTTTATCCTTCAATATGTTGGTGATTGCTTGAATTCTTTTTTGAACTGCTTGGAATTTTCAAATTACAGCAGTGAAAATGATGAACTTGCTGCAGTCTGTAGCATTATTTGCAGGTGATTTTTTTTGGAAGAGGGTTTTGAGGGGAAGGAGCGCAGTAATGTTGAATCTGACAGCAGTTCTGGAGGCTAAAATAAATTACAAGCACTTATAACATAGCAATAGAGACCTGGTATGATTTTAGGTTGTGATAGTCTTCCTTAGGTTTGTAATATTTGTTTTAGGTTATGCACTTTTTTCTGTAAGTTATAAGACATAATAACATTTTTAACTTCATAATTAATACACTTGCAAGTGCCACAGATTATAGCATTAGCTCGTCAACTGACAGTTGAAATTGGGGGTATGAATGATGCAAGTGGAATAAGAGGAAAGCAGCATTTGTCTGTTAGACTTGCACCTTCAGTTCAGATTCTGTTTGCAAAATAATTGAAATCATTGATCTGTTTTAAGTCCCACACTGATGTTGAAACACACTTTAATTCTGTACATTGTTTGTGCTTTTAAACCTGAAAATGGCATTTTATACCACAATTACCAAATGATAAATATGATGTGTCGAAGTAAATGGAGTGCAAAACTACATAAAGCTTGAACAATGAAAAATTGCTTTATCTTCACAAGGAACAATGTTTCATAATGCCACCGTATGTAGTAGGAGTTCTCATTCTTGAGAGGTGTAACAGGAGAATGTTGGCAAGTGCATTTGCAGGAATAAGATAAATAGTAAACGATAGGCTCCTAATATAGCACGGCCCTGCAATGTTCAGTATTGTATTTCTTTGAACTCTGCTGAATGATACTTCAGACCCTTGTTTTAAGTTTTAACGGTGCTAGAGAATTGGACAGATTGCAAATGCAAAAGTGTTTTTGTTGGAGTTTCTGAAAGTACAGATATTTAAAATATTGATGTTCACGAGGGTGTTTATCTTTGTGTATATGTAAATAGTTAATTTAATTAAATTAGAAATGGTATTGATTTTAATACTCTACAATATCTGCAAGAGACATGTTTAACACATTATTGTTATGCATTCAGTAAATCAAATATTTTGTTAAACCAATTATTTTAGTTAGCATAGAATCCAGAAGTGATAGTTAACAAATTTAAAACAATTTGTTGCTTTTACTTACAGCAGGTTGTGTTTGCTGCACCATTCTGCTGACATGTAACATAGGAACACAGTGGCTACATTTGAAAACTAGTTAATTGACCGTGGTCCAACCTGAGGTTGTGAAGGCTCTATTTGAACCCAAATACCCTTTCCTCGCAGAATGCACACAAGTTATATATTTAAAACTTGACACTTAAACTCAATGCACTGGGAGGTGAATTTAAGATCACTAACATGGATAAAACATAAGAGCATTCTCCTCATTGGCCACTGTCAACTGGTTCTTGATCTAAGAATGTGTCATCTCGGTTCGCAGGTTTCTATGGTGGATCTTTATCTTGCTGACAGGCTTATTCTTGACCAGTCAATTTTGAGCACGTTGGGCAGGATGTCTGATGTGATAGAATCCAGAGTGCAGTATTTGCTTCCTTTTATTTATTCTTCTTTACTGCTGCTATGCCTCATCTGTTAAGATATCTGAAGTCAAAGCAAGGAGCTTCATGGACAGGATTTTAACACTTTGACTGGTAGCAAGTTGACCTAGTAATTAGTGTAAATGGTGCTGCGTTTGTTTATTTTTGTTTCAGGAGTTCATACATTTCTGCATTGTTTTCATTGAATCAGCCCTCATGAAGATGCTCAAACCTCATAGTCTGGACACAAAAATCTAGTGAAACTGACTCCATTGGATCCCATGTTCTGGAACTGTTCTTGTACACTAATAAAAGGAAGGCGTGTTTGAGAATGTCCAGCTCTAAGTACTGCAGCCCATGAAGAATGATCTGTTGGGTCCACATTCTAATGAGTTTGGAAAGAAAGAGGGTGAGGAGAAGGGTTGGGAGAAAAGTGTGGCAATATAACACATAGTCAACAGTGGAGGAGACCCCTCTGGTTTGGGGAAAGATCTATCTGAATCACTGTGGAAAGTAGCCTATGCTGAAATGGCCCTTTGTCAGAATTATAAGCAATTATAGATTGAGGTCAGGTAACTCAGTTGGCTGGACAGATGGTTTGCAATATGACTCCAACAACATGGGTTCAGTTCCCACATAATTGAGGTTGCCATGAAAGTCTTGCTTTCTCACACTTGCCCCTTGTCTGAGGCATGGTGACTCCCAGATTGAACTACACCCAGTTGTTCGAATGAGAGCAGCCCTGTCATCCTGTAGGACTATGGGGGCGTTGCGTAGCCTATAAGGGGCAATAATACCAGGGAAAAGGTGATGGGGAGAAAAATCAAATGATTTTGAAATAAATAATAAAACTGAAAGATGAAAGGAAGTAATGCTGAGGAAAATTAGAAATAGCGGTGTATCTGAGGGAGCATGTTATAGCAGAATATAATAAGGAGCAAGAAACATGGAAAATTGGCAAAGTGGAAGAAGTTGCTTTTTGGTATGGGGATGAAAAAGACCTTCCAAGCTGTACTGTAATGGGGACTGCCTGTTCATAACACCCTGGCCCCCAAATTCTCTATTGGTTCACCTATGCTAATTTTTAAAATTCCTAGTAGTTGACCATTGCTGAAAAGGCCAATATTTGTTGTCTGTCCCTAGTTGCCCTTGAGCACATGCAGTAAACTGTATTCTTGAACCACAGTAGTGTCTCCTGTAGGTGGACCAATAATTCTGTTGGTTTGGAGTTTTGGATTTTTGAACCGGTGACATTGAGTGAACATTGGTTTTTATGTTTCCAAGTCAGGATTGTGTGTGGCTTGGAGAGGAACTTGGAAGTGGAAAATAGCTGCCTTTCTCCGTCTAGGTGGTAGAGGCGACTTGTTAAGAAACTGCTACTGAAGGAAACTTGGTGAATTGCTGCAGTGCGTTTTGTAGATGGTATATACTGCTGCTACTGTGTGTCAGTGGTGGAAGTAGTAGGTGTTGAAGCTGATGAGCATTTTTGTTCTGATTCGTGTTGAACTTTGGAATGGTGTTGGAGGTGCACTTTATCCAGATATGTGGCGTGTTGGCTCTGCACTGCAGATTGTGAATAGACTTTGCTGATCAGAAAATAAGTTGCTCCTGACCTCTTGTAGCCACATTTGTATGGTTGATCTAATTCACTTTCTGGTTTAAAGAAATACTTAAAATAATAAAAAAATCAGTTTATATGCCCAAGAGGGAAAAGCTGCGCTTAACAGAAAAACAGCCATGGATAAAAGGATAGCATTAAACTAAAAGAAAGGGCTTACTAAAAATGCCAAAGAAAGTGCACATCCTGCTGAATGGGAAAGGTATAAAGACCAGCAAAAGGCCACAAAGCTGATAAGAGCTAACAGAAGAGATTATGAAAGGGGCATCACAATCAATGCGAAGAAAGTTTACAGTTAGAGATATTGGGTTTCACGAACAATGTTGGCCCACTGAAGACTGAAAGTGGGGATATTGTTAATGACTGTGGAAATGACGACACTCGTGGTTAATAGCTACTTTGTCTCAGTTTTCACCTCAGAAAGGGAGGATGACTTGCTGGAAATCCTGAATGAACTAATTGTGGATTGTGACCAGACTGAAGAAATATGTAAATAAAACATTTATACTGAGGAAATTAATGGAATTAGTAACAAATCCCCAAGCCTGGACAGTTTCCATCCAAGTGTGTTAAAGGAAGTAGGGAGCATATTGTAGAAACCCTAACTATGATCTTTCAGAGTTTGCTAGATAAAGGAGTTTTAGCTGTGAATTGGAAAATCTCATGTCATTCTTCTTTTTAAGATGGGTGAAAGAGGAAAACTAGGGTATTACTATGGTGGGTAAATAATTGGAGTCTATAAGTCAAGAATGGGGCAACTGAACACATCAAATTTTCAGTTAATCGGGGAGAGCTGACAAAGATTGACAGGAATGTCATGTGTGACAAACATCATTGAATTTTTTTCAAAGGTGACTAAGGTAGTGGTCAGGGAAATGTTGATGGAGGTTGTTTATCAAATTCCTTCTGGAAGTGCATATAAATTACAGCATAACAGACTGCTAATGAAAGTAGAAACCTTTGATTATTGACAGCAAATTATTGACATGGCTGGGAAATGTAGTTGAAGGGCAGGCAACAAAGTAGGGATAATGGGTAGGTACTCAAATTAGTAGGATGTGACCAGTGATGTCCCACAAAGATCTGTGTTAGGGCCTCAATTATTTATATGTATTAACAACTTGGATAATGGCACCGAGTGTCATTATACCTGTGTTTTCTGATGACAAAAGTTCTTGGCGTTGTAGACAGTATAGACAGACTACCAATAACACTCTGTATTCTGATGCTAAGTGAATGGGCAAAACTTGTGGCAGATGGAACTTGATATAAGCAAGTGTGAGATTATCCATTCTGAGCTAAAAATGAATAGATCAGGGTACTTTGTACATAGTGTAAAGTTTGGTACAGCGGATGCCTAAAGACCACTGGGTTTCAGGTGCATAGATCCTTAAAATGCCATAAACAGGAGCAGAAAATAGTCAAGAAAGCTAATGAAATGCCATCCTATGCATCTAGAGGACTGTTGTAGAAAGAAGTTAGGCTGCAGTTATACAAAACCCTGGTTATACTCCGAGACAACAGGAAAGCTTTCCTGCTCCTGACATGCTGCTTGCCCTGCTGTGTTCATCCAGCTCTACACCTTGTTGTCTCGGATTCTCCAGCATCTGCAGTTCCAATTATCCCTGGTTAGACTCTACATGAATACTGTAAGCAGATCTGGGCATCACATGTTAGGAAGGTTTTATTAGCCTTGGAGGGAATACAGTGTAGGTTGACAAGAATAATACCTGGACTTCAGGAGTTATAGGGAGAAATTATGAAAATACCAAATACTGAACTACAGGAGCAACCATCCCAACACCCACAAATCAAGCTGCATTAGAACATTATTTCAACAAGCCACCACACACTGCAGCACAGTGGAACTACGAAGAGCAGAAGAAAATCACCTATACAGCGTATTCAAAAAGAATGGATACCCAAAGAACACAGTCTGCCGATTTCTCAGCAACAAACCCAAACAAACAGCCAAAATGTGCCCAGAAACCATAACCACTCTCCCCTACATCAAAGACATTTCGGAAATGAATGCCAGACTACTCAGACCTCTTGGCATCACGGTAGCCCACAAACCCACCAACATACTAAAACAGCAGCTAATGAACTTAAAAGACCCTATACAGACAACAAGCAAAACAAACGTCATTTACAAAATACCTTGCAAGAACTGTGACAAACACTACATTGGAAAAACAGGCAGAAAGCTAGCCACCAGGATACATGAACATCAACCAGCCACAAAAAGACATGACCCGCTATCACTAGTATCCTTACATACAGATGAGGAAGGACACCACTTTGATTGGGACAACACATCCGTCCTAGGACAAGCCAAACAGAGACACACGAGAATTCCTAGAAGCATGGCATTCCAACTGGAACTCCATCAACAAACACATTGATTTGGAGCCCATCTACCATCCTCTGAGAAAAAGAACAGGAAATGACATCACCAACCTAAGGAAACCTAAACAGATAAATAGAAAGCGGGACATAACACCAGCGCTTCACCGGAGACTCACTACTGATGCTACCTAGAATGGTGACGAAACGTCTGAAAACGAACTTTCCAGCTCAGCGAGCAAACTCACATCCAGAACCTCAACTTGAGCTACAAATCTTCTCCAAAACTCGCTAGGCCTGTTTTCTCCAGTATTTAGATTAAAGAGTGATCTAATCAAAGTCTTCAAGATGTTAACAGGAGAAGAAAGGGTTGATAGAGAAACCACTGGTTGGGAATTCTTTAAACTTGGAGCACAGTCTGAGAATTAAGACCAGACCGTATGAGAGATGTTAGGAAGCACTTCTACCACACAAAGGATGGTAGATGTTTGAAATGCTCTTCCACAATTGACAGTAGATGCTAGATCAGTTGTTCAATTTAAATCTGAGATGAATAGATTTTTGTTTAGAAAAGGTACTCTGGGCCAAAGACAGGTATATTGAGCTAAGCTACAGATCAGCCATGATCTCATTGAACAATGGAACAGGCTCAGTGGCCTAAATGTCCTACTCCTCTCTTTTTTTTGTATATTTGTGCATATGTTATGTGCAGCTTCAATTTTATATGCATATTCCCCTGTACACCATTTTGAACCAGGTTAACTTCCCCTGTTGTGATGTTAATAGCTTACTGGGGGGCATGCCAACCACAATATCATAGGTAGTAGTTGAATACAATTCTGGTGGCCCACAATGTCTCCTATATTTTTAGATCTGTCTTGAATCCAGCCCATTTAGTACAGTGGTGGTGCCACATGTTTGAGAGTATCCTCAAAGTGAAAATCGAATTTTGTTGCCAAGGACTGTGGGTAGTCACTTCTTTCTTTGTTTATGGACAAATTTGGTGAAGGTGAGGTCAATTTTTTTTATTTCTCTTGTTGAATTTATCATTGCACCTTAAACCTGGACTGGCATGTTGCCCTTCAGGACTTTGTCACCTTGGACAGTACTGATGCTGACATGCTATTCTTAGTCATGGATATTGAAGTTCCCACCTAGAGTATATTCTATGCTTTTGTTACTGTAGTGTTTCCTTTTTAAATCAAAATTAGAGCTATGATTTAAGGAAAATGAAGTTGGTAAAGCCAATAGAAAAGTCAGTAACCAAATTCTCTTCCAGGTATTGCACAGGTATACAGACATGTCACTGACTTAAAATCAGGAGGTGAAAATGTGGCTGTTTTTCATCCATGTTCTGAAGCTCTGGAACTTGCTGTAACATGTCTTAGTTTTGATCAGTTTGCTGAAGTCACAGCAAGAACGAGGCACGGTTTTCTTGGTGTGTGGCTTAAAGTGCAACAAATGGTGTATTTTATTTATTGATCTTTCTGCTCATTCTTAGCCAGGTTTTTGTGCCGTTCAATAGCATTTGAAAGCCAGTGTTTATATCTCATCTCATCCTTATTTTCTTAATTTTTCTCCAATGGTAAAACTTTTGATTCTGTGAGCTTCTCCATATAACTGCAGCGATAATGGCCTAATCTATTTGAATTGTGCATTTCTTCCAAATAAATAAATACAATTTGTTTTGAGAACTGCATTTGGCCCCAGCTATGCCTCCTGTTTTGTGTGGTATGTGGAATATAAATTACAAGCGTGGAAGTAGGCCATTTGGTTGTTCGATCCTCTGTCATTTAGTAAGATCATGGCTGGTTTGTTTGTAACCACCAATCCATATTACTGCCTATCTCTAATGATCTTTCACTGACTCCCTTTTTTATCAGGAATTTGTCAATTTCTGGCTTAAAAATATTGAGTCCCTGCTATCCCCACTATTTTGGCAAGAGTTCCAAAGACACATGACCTTCAGACAAAAAAAATTGCCTCATCTGTTTTAAATGGGTGACTCCCATATTTTTAAACAGGGACACCTTTCTCTTTTTACTGGCACATTGACTGTATTGGTTCCAGCTGCTGCTCTTGCCATATCCTGAAAAAATACACTGACTTTGCTTCCAATTTCTCACCTGCACCTGGTCTGTCTTGAATACTTCCCTTCTCGTGAATTCACTTCCTTGAGTTCTGTCTCCTTTCTTTTTCTTTTTTTAAAAGATGGCTATGATTTTTTTTCCCTGACCCTGTGGATTCCTGCAATTACACGTCCTCATCCGGCTTCCTGTATTCACGTCATTCTCCCAGTTTCTGTCTCTGCTGCATTTGTTTTGACATTGTACGTTTTTTTTCCCAACTGGAGATTCCCAACCAGTGTGGTTGACAGACCTCTATAATATCCAAATCATTAATTCATTTCTACACTCGCACCTTTTGACTTCCTCCTGTACCATGATGAGATTCCCCATTTTCCTTGCTTTTCATTTGCTCTGGTGTGATGCAGCCACCAAACATGTTTTCCTCCCCACTCCTTGCCAGCATTTCAGAGACTTGTTACAATCCTAGTTGCCCTGGTACACACTCAATCCCCTTGACATCCCCTGTGCTCCTTGCAACACATTTCCATGAAAGCACAGGTGGTGTAACACCTGTTCTTTATCACTCTTCTCACTGTCCAAGGCCGCAAATGCTCTGAAATAGCAATTTACTTGGACATCCCAGTTTTGTCTAATGTATTTGCTGTTCGTGATGCGGTTTCCTGTAAATTGGTCACCTAGCCTGCATTTAGTTTCCCACTTCACAGAACACCGCCTTTCAGACTACAAGCAGCATTCTGATCTCCCTGTTGGTTGTTACTTGCTTTCTATCGGACCTACAAATTAGTGTATTAGAGAATAATGTAAGCGTGAGGTATAGCACCTCATTTTGAGACTCAGTGGCTTATAATCTGCTGGAATCAATTTTCAGCAATTTGGATCGTTTTTGCTTATTTGTCTGTGTCTTCACCACTTAATGGCATTCAGATCCATAGACATCTGAATATAACCTTTTTTGTTATCAATCACACTCTTACCATGCTTTGTGTCTTGAAATCTTTTGGTTGTTAATGTCCCCCGCTCTATGCCCTACCTTGGAGCTTTGCTTTACTACTCCTCGAGAGACCTGTCCCACCAACTGCCAAACTTTAACATTATTATCTATCTTCAGTTCTAATGAGAGGTCATTGACTGGGGACACTAAATTTGTTCCTCCCCATACATGCTGCCTAACCTGATGTTATTTCCAGCACTCTTTATTTTCATTTACGTATGTTCTGTTTTTATTTCTGAGCACCCTCCACATTGAGCTTACATGCAGTATACTTCAGTTTTACCTTTTGATAATGAGACAAACACTCTGTTCCTGAGTTTGTTTGAACAAGTTGTGTATCTTTTGATGTGCAACATAAAGTCTTGTTTCTATTTTCACCCTTCTTACACTCCCATGCCAAGGCAAAATGTGGGAACAGTCAATTAACTTTACATATGCAAGAAAAGAACAATGCTTTTAAAAAAATATCATTTAGGAATTTGTCAATTTCAAGTTCAGCTTCATTTTCCCTTTATAGAAAGTGAAGTTGGGTCATTTCAGTGCTTCGGATGCACTTTATTAGTGATTGAACACGTTCAAATGATTGAAAAGCTGCACATTTCTGGCTAAAAGATTGCTGTATTTACATGGTCTGATGTAACTTCTTAACCTCGACATTTTTCCAGCTTCTTTACCAGGATTAGATCTTGCTAGCCGGTGATGAGCAGACTAAGCTCCTGCCACGTGTTAGGCAGTTGTTGTTGTCATGCTGTCTAAAAACAGCATTTACAACAAAGCCACACAAATGTGAACTGGTTACGGTGGTAATACCGAAGCAAATTGCAACTTGCTTGTTTGAACACCACCTTGCTGTGAGTGAGTACAATGATTTGATTGATAATAAATCCAACATGTTTTGCAAAGATAATATGTGCAGCCTTGTGTCTAATCCCTTACAGATGGCAAAGAATACTGAACAGGATTGGTTCCATATTTTGCTGGGTAATATCTGTCCACACGTGTTAGCCTGGAGCTATCTGCCATTCACCCCTATAGTTCGACATGAGCCCTAATGATCCAGCGATCCAGTTAAATCTAAACAGTGCTTTTGTTTTCTTGTTTTAAAAAAAATAAAAACTTCTGGCAATATCAGATCCTGTTAGATAAAATCCAAATGAAAGAGTGCATTTCATTTTGAGGTAATTATGAACTTGGTCAATCTGAAAATTCTTGTTTATGTTACATATGTGTTACGTACAGTTTTTGAATCCTCTTTCATTTTAAGTTTTTTTTAAAAAAACGATAAATTGATTCACTATTGATCAATTTTCCAATTATGCCATCTTAGATTAAAACGAGACTCCTCAAACATTTTGCTAGGGATGATTAGAAAGTGTTAAAGTCAAAGTTTAACATCAACTTGGAAAATCATTTTAGAAGCCTCTCCTGATACCAAAATGGTTTATCTTGTATCGTTACTGTCTCTTATTTTATATCCCAATCTTGGTATTCATTCTTTTGAGTTTAGTTTTGCTTCCTTTATCTAGGAAAGATTCTCTTGCCTTAACAGTGCAGTAAATGTCTTCAAC
Organism: Stegostoma tigrinum; assembly: GCF_030684315.1. Classification (NCBI taxonomy): domain Eukaryota; kingdom Metazoa; phylum Chordata; class Chondrichthyes; order Orectolobiformes; family Stegostomatidae; genus Stegostoma; species Stegostoma tigrinum. Next base: position 49,602,183 of record NC_081376.1, on the reverse strand, counting down.
ACAGATTCTTGCTGCAAAGAGATTGTCCGATAAATAGAAGTTGAGTAGATAAGACCTACAAATTCCCTATAGTGCAGAAGAATGAGCGGTGCCGTCAGAAACACAGTTCTAAAGGGGAAGATGCTGGGAGGATGTTTACCCTTCCTGGATACTGTGAAACTGGGGGTTAGAGATTCAGTATAAGCACCCTGCCGCCTTAGGACTGAAACGAGAAATTTTTCACTTGAAAGAATTCCAACTGTTAGAAATTCTTTATTCCAGATGACCCATAAATGCTTAATCATTGAGTCTTGAAGATGTAAACTGTGGATTTTTAGGCACTAAGGAAATGTAGGGAAAATAAGATACAGCAAGAAAGTTGAATTATGACATGATGAATTATAAACTTATTAAATATCAAAGCTGACTTAAAGGGTGGAATGGCCTACTTTTACTCTTCCTAGTCTTCTTGTATCTCTGTGTTACTGGATAATGTTTGCAGATATGTTTCCGCAAAGTCTGCGTGACCACCATTGAAGTACTGAGGAACAGCAACTTTTTATATAGCATTGCTGGGAGAAGATTGCAATTGGGATGGTGTGTACATGCTTGAAAACACTGATCAGCTTCTTATTGAGGATCATAGAATCTCTACAATGTGGAGGTAGGTCATTTGGCCCATGGAGCCCATGCCAACCCTCTGAGAAGCATCTCATCCACCCCTGTTTACTTCCTGCCCGCCATTTCCCATAGCTACCCCACATAGACTGGATACAATGGACAGTTTAGCATGGCCATTTCCCCTTACCTGCATGTCTTTGAACCCACACAGACATAGGGCGAATGTGCAATCTTCACACAAGACAGTTGCCAAAGGGGTGGAATTGAATCTGGTTCCTTGGTGCTGTGAGGCAGCAGTGCTAACCACTGAGTATTACTAGAATGAAAGTTAATTCTTTCCAACTTGAAGAAACTCAGTCTATTCTTTTAAAATTAAAGTTTTTGATTTGATTTATTATTGTCATGACCTGGGTGCAGTGAAAAGTTTTGTTCTGCACGTACAGGCAAATCATACCATACAAAGATCATAGGGTGATGAACAGAGTGAGGAATACAAAGTTACAGCTGCAAAGAAGATGCATGAAAAGCGAGATCAACATTTAGATTTGAAAAGTCCAATCAGAATTCTGACAACAAGGAAGAAGCTGTTCTTGACCTTTAGTATGTGTGTTTAAGCTTTTGTATTTTCTGCATGAGGGAAGTGTTTAGAAGAGATTATAACTAGATTGGGAGGGGGTCTTTGGATGTCTTTCTAAGACAGTGAGAGCATAGGTGGAGTTAATGGATACTGGAAGGTTGTCTTGTATGATGAACCCGGCTGTGTTAATGTGGGCATTTTTACTGGCAGTTATACAGAGCAAAGTGAACTGAGGCTACTTCAGTTGATTTTTCTCTTGCAGATTATTTTTTATTCTTTCATGGAAAGTGGGCATCGCTAGCAAGGCCGCTTAGAATAGAGCAGATTTGTGATGGTATAGAAGTAGGCCATTCTGCCCACTTAAGCCTCTGTAGTGTAATCTCCCACATGATTCCAATGTGTCCTGTGTGGTACAATAGCACTTGAACTGCGTGGCATGCAGTGCGTGGTTAAGAAGTATCCACTTCACTGGGTGCCTGGTGTCACACATGGACCTGATCAGTTAAGGATAACAGATTTCATTGCTTAAAGCACTTTAGTGAACTACGTGGAGTTTCGCGTTTCATGAGCATCATTACTGAGACAAGCTTTCCATTTCAATTTTATTGATTTAATTTGTCTGTCTCAATGGGTTTTTGAACTGGCATCACTAGTGCTTTGACATTGTCCTCCGAATTAATAGTTCGGTGACATTACCACCACAGCATCTCCCCGTTATAGCAAAATTATATTATATATTATATAAAATATATTATATTATAGCAAAATCTTGCACACTTAGATTTGGCCATTTGAAATAAACCTTCAAGGTAAATGAAAAAATGTTAAACACAACTATTTTCCTTGCACATGATCACATTTAAAAGATTTAAAGACTTTTCCTCTGCAGTGTAAGAATTGTTATGTATTCAGATTAGATGGAACCAAATAAAAATCTAACTTGTGGGAGGAAAAAGAAGGATATTTAGGGTCTCTGATTTTGAGACCCCAAAAAGGAGTTAGGTTAAGCATTGGCTCAATGGCCTTCAGTTTCAGTAATTGAAGGTGGACAAAGTGGAAGCTGTGCAGGACTGCATGTTGACAGCTTAGGGAGGGCACAGGGATGAAAAACATGATTAGAGACCCAGTGACCGTAGGCACATTCTTAAAATAGAACACTATAAGAATAGCTGGTGACAAAAAAGACAAGGATTGTGGTTCAATAAGGTTTCCTTATGTTCAGTCCAGGATTACAAGAAAGTTGTTGCCAGAGTTTATCCAGATGTGGGAATTGTATTTGAGTCTTAGACTTGAATTTTATTGACAGTTAAGATGTATCGAGACGGAAAGGTATTTGGCACATTATCCAAGAAGCTGCTTCCGTTGTCCTTTTTTTAAAAAATATGTAAAAGCTCAATATAAGACTAAAATAGTGGGGCCAGGAATTACACTTGGTAAAAATAATGTGTGGAGAGATGGTGTTTTTTTTTAAATGTAGTTTTTTATTGAAGTTTCTTCCCAAAATAAATAAACTGCATCTTTTAAAGAATTAAAATCGTTTTGGTTTTATTGTAAAGCATGACGGTTCACAATGTAATGGTTCAACCAGTGTATATCATGAAGAGCCACCATTGTGTAAACAAGGGTGTCTGTCAGTGGCAAGTTCAGAAGTGTAGATGGTGCCAGCTGTCTTCCAGGGACAAGCATGCAACCAAGTGCAGAGATGCAGAATACAAGCAGCGGCAAGAAACACAATCTCTGACTTACTCAAATTCACCAGGAGCTCTGAGACAGGCCCATTGACGTCAAAGGTATGGAGACCCTTAATATCAGGGCTTGCCAAAGTGGGAGTAAGGTGCTGAAGATGGTCTGCAAATTGAAATTTTGGAGTTCCAGGCTCAGGAAACCATAATGCCTGCTCTATAACTCTCCTTCCCCTCCTTCAGCGAGGTCTTCACTCCTAGGTTTTCCCACCCTGGCTAATTTTCAAAATAGGGTTGCATGAGGGAACAAGCTGTATATTTGACTTAAAAGGAAAGTCGTTATGGAAAAGGCGTTCCAAAAATGGCTGTGGCTGGGTGTAGCCAGAAATGTCAGACCACTTTCTTCATAAATGCTGCACATCCTTGAGTATTTACAGCGTTTAAAAAATGTTTTCCATTTTGATCATCCGGAGTGTTTTGGTCTTGGATTACTGTTACATTTCACATCTTTAAGACAAATGTGCTAGTGGTCATTTTCCAAAATTCTATAGACTCTGGGGCAGTTCTCATGGATTGGACAGTAACTAATGTAACTCACGATTTAAGAAGGGAGGCAAAGTAAAAGTCACTTATAGACTTGTTACCTTGACATTGGTAGTGGGGAAACGTGCTGGAGTCCATTATAGAAGTAATGGCAGGGTACTTGGAAGGAAGTAACAAGATAGAATAGAATCTGCATGCTTTTCCAATCTGCATGGAATTCTTTTGAAGATGCAACGAGTGCAGCGGATAAGGGGGAGCCAGTAGATATAGTTTACTAGGACTTTGTAATAAACTTTTGATAAGGCCCTATAAAAGAGATTAGCATGCAAATAGGATTGGAGGTCATATACTGAAATTGATTGAGAACAAAGTATAGCTATAAATGGATCTTTTCCTGACTGGCAGGTAGTGACTAGAGGAATACAGCAGGGATCAGTGGTTAGACCACAGCTATTCACAATATATATTAATTTAAATGAGGAAACTGCATGTCTTATCCCCAGATTTGCAGATGACACAAAGCTGGGTGGGAGGGTCTGCACTGAGAACGATATAGAGAAGCTTCAGAATGATTTGGGCAAGCTAAGTCAGTGTGCAAATACATATATGCAGTATACTGTAATGTGGATAAAGGAGATTATCAACTTTGGTTGAAAAAGTAGGCAGTTATTATCTGAATGGTAATAGAGTATGAAAGGGGTTTTGCAATGAGACCAGTGTAACATCATACGCCAGCTGCTGAAAGAAAGCATACAGATGCAGCAGGCGGTGAAGAAGGCAAATGATATGTTGGCCTTTAAAAAGAAACGGTTGGAATACAGGAACAGGAATGACTTGCTGCAAATGTACCACTGTAAGACCACTACTGAAGTAGCTTCATTGTTCTTCTTTATCTGCACAAGAAATGTTCTATTTTTTTGAGGGAATGCAAAGAAGGTATATCAAACTGATTCCTAGGATAGTGGGGCTGACATGCATGGGAGTGACTGGATCAACTAGGACAATATTTGCTGGAATTTAGAAGAATGAGGGACATGAATCTGAGAACCCTGTAAAATCCAAATAGAATTAACCCAGCATATGCAGGTGATGCAAACTTAGGTAGAGGGGGAGGCTGCAGAAGGATTTGAACAGGCTAGGAGAGTGGGCAAAGTAGCAGCAATGGAGTACAATGTCGGAGTGTGGGGTCATGCATTTTGGTAAGAAGAATAGAGGTATGGACTATTTTCTAAATGGGGAGAAAATTTCAGAAGTCTGAAATGCAAAGAGACTTGGCAGTTCTTGTCCAGGAGAATGGGGTTGAGAAACTTATCTTCCGTTATTGAATGAATGGCTGAGCAGACTCGATGGGCTGAATGGCCTAATTTCTGCCCCTACGTCTTATGGCCTTATGCAGGAAGGATGTTGCTGCCTGGGAAGTCCAGAACCAGGATTCAGCCTAAGGATAAGGGATAGAAATGTGGAGAAAACTTATTCATCCAAAGTGAGCCAGTGAAATTCTGTGCCATTGAGGCCAAAATGTTGAAGATTTAGATATTCCTGGAACTAAAAGGATACTGAGTTGGATGAATCAGCCATGGCTATATTGAATGGCGTAGCAGGCTCAAAAGGCCAAATGGCCTACTCATGCTGCTTTATTTAATGTTTCCGTGTTAAATGTTGACAAATCTGCTGTGGCAATTGCTGGGGGATTAATATGTCTCTACAAGTGTCCAGACCGAGGCAGCCTTCTCTGAAAAGCCAGAGTTACATTGTCTGGCTCCTGCCTGGGTGGAATTGTAATAAAAGTAGCAGCTGATTTACATGTACCCTTTTAGCATTGTTTTGTGTTGTAATAAAGTGCATTCTGTGCACAATTGTACTGTATTTAATGTTTTCATTTTATATTTGCACTTTGACTTGGGATTGATATCTTGAAGAAATATGTATCTGCGCAAGCACTGCAGAATTTCCTATTAATAGGAAACATCCTGCAAAATATAGGCTAAGTTTGTATCCGAGATAATAGGAATTGCAGATGCTGGAGAAACTGAGATACAAGGTGTAGAGCTGGATGAACACAGCAGACCAAGCAGCATCTTAGGAGCAGGAAAGCTGACGTTTCGGGCCTAGACCTGATGAAGAGCATTAGTTCATGTAACAATTTATGACTGAATTTTAAGAATGCGTTCTGTAAATTTCAGAAATAACTTAGGAAATAGGAACAGGTGGCCAGTTGTTGCGTATATTGAGTATTAGATCATTAAGCTTTTACAGTACATGTTGTTTAGGGAATCTTTCTTTTTGTCCTTCATTTAAAGAGAATTATGATTTGGTCTGAATACTGACCAACAGCAAGCTTGGCTGACTTTGTTAAAGGTTTAAAGGGGACCCAAATTGTTTTATTGGGAAGAAGGTGCAAGATGTAGGGGCAATATGTAAATGGCTGATGAGACAGTTTCCAAGTTTTGGTTTCTTTCATGTGATATGAGCTTCCTAGTGAAGTTGACATTTGTTACCCATTCCTAACTGTTCTTGAACCAACTTGGTGGAAGTGATGGCCTGGTGGTATTATCGTTAAACAATTTCCTAGGTCACAGGATTAATATTCTGGGACCTGGGTTTGAGTCCTGTCATGGCACCTGATGGAATTGGAGTTAATAAAATCTTGGAGTTAAGAATCTAATGATTATGAAATCATTGAATATTGGAGGAAAAACCCAATTGGTTCACTAATGTCTGTTTTAGGGAAGGAAACTGCCAAACTTACGTGGCTTGGCCTACATGTGATTCCAGACCCATAGGAATAAGGTTGACTGTTAACTGCCTTCTGGACAGTAAATGATGGCCTAGCCAGACCCCCCAGATCCTGTCTCAATCAAATGGATGTTAGTGGCTCATCGGCTGCCATGGAGAGATTTGAATTTGGCCTCCGAACATTCAACGTGATGTTACCACTGTCAGTTTCTCGTTTCTCTTTGTTCTTCTACCCCCAAGTCCCAGGGAGGTACCAGCTATGTCTTTTTTTAAACAGTTATACTCTAAGCTGTCTATTTAGTTCCAAAGTAGTATAAAGCTGGAATCTAGAGGATAGCCAGTTAACGTTTCTATCTGAATACCAGGTCCATACAGTATATGTTTCAATAACGAAGGATTTAAGAGACTGTGCAAGCCATTTTAAAAACTGCGTTTTTTTCGAAATATCTCTGAATCTTACAGGATAAGGCTGCAACAGTCTGTGTGTACAGAGAGGGGAGCCAGCAAGTGTCTCTAGTTTAGAAGCCTGTACGGCTCGTAACACAAATGCAAGTGGAGCATGTGCTTAGATTTAGAGCAACCAAAGTCAGTCATGAAGATTAAACCGAGCTTGAAGACTTGCCCAGCTTTGGCTCCGCTCAGTTCACAATAAACAACTGCACCTCCCAGTCGCGAACCATTTCCATTTCCACTCCCCCTCCCCCTCCCATTCTTCAGATGACATGCCCATCATGGGCCTCCTGCAGTGCCACAACGATGCCACCCGAAGGTTGCAGGAACAGCAACTCATATTCCGCTTGGGAACCCTGCAGCCCAATGGTATCAATGTGGACTTGACAAGCTTCAAAATCTCCCCTTCCCCCCCACCGCATCCCAAAACCAGCCCAGCTCTTCCCCTCCACCCACTGCATTCCAAAACCAGTCCAGCCTGTCTCTGCCTCCCTAACCTGTTCTTCCTCTCACCCATCCCTTCCTCCCACCCCAAGCTGCACCTCCATCTCCTACCTACTAACCTCATCCCACCGCCTTGACCTGTCTGTCTTCCCTGGACAGACCTATCCCCTCCCTACCTCCCCACCTATACTCTCCTCTCTACCTATCTTCTTTTCTCTCCATCTTCGGTCTGCCTCCCCCCCCCTCCCTATTTATTCCAGAACCCTCACCCCATCCCCATCTCTGATGAAGGGTCTAGGCCCGAAACGTCAGCTTTTGTGCTCCTGAGATGCTGCTGGGCCTGCTGTGTTCATCCAGCCTCCCATTTTATCAACCTCTAGGGTATCTCCATGTATAAGTCGTTTTAGGGATTAGACATTATCTGTCTAGGAAGGAAACTTGAAGCTGGATCACTTTGAACTGGTTCCTGAAGAAGGAAGTGTCCACTTGAGACAGTAAAATAAATGTGGAAGGAGATTTTCAGCTTTGTGTTAAATAGGGAATTTTTCCATAGCTGTTGTCTGCTGCAAAAGCGTTTGGTCAATGTTGCTTTTCTATGCTACTTTAAAAGTCTGAACTTAATCTTATCTTTTGAGCCATTTACTGGAGTTTTGAATTTCCTTTTTTAAAAGTTAGAGGTCTCAATGGGGTCGTAACTCTTTCAGAGTTATTCTGAAATCCAGTAATATCTTTGATCTTCTACCTCAACTATACCCGCACATGGTGTCCTTCCACCCTATTGATTTCTTTTGTATCAAAAGATCTTTTTGTCTCTAACTTTAATGAACTCATGGACCCATGATTTGGAATTTCCTACGCAATGTTTGGAATTTTCTACCAAAGAACTCATGAACCCATGAGTTGAAAATTCCAAACGTTGGGTAGGAAATTCCAAATGCACTAACCTTTTGGATTAAGAAATTCCTTTTCATCTGTGCTAAATGGCTGGACACTTGTGGGACTAACCCCTGTTCCAGACTCTACAGTCTGAGGAAAATATTCTCCCAGCAACTATCCTGCCATATTCCTTCATAACTTTTTACGTTTTAACACCACCTTTTCATTCTTTACAGCTCTAGTGGATATAGATCTAGGATTGTCTATTTCTCCCTTATCATGAGCCAGTCAAGAGAACCTTTAAACTCTGTCCAAGCATGTCTGTTGGAATTGACCCTGTATAACCTGCCACCTGAGTAACAGGATTCTGATTAAAAACAGTGGAGATACTCACTCATTTTCTAGGTGATAAATCTGCCTCTTGTACAAAAGTTAATACTTAAGATGCTGAAAATTTGAAATAAAAATGGTTTGGAAATGCTCAGCATGTCAAGTTGCAACTGTTTGTTTCAGATTGATAACCTTTCATTTTAAATAAAGGTAGATCGAATTTAATAGGTTTTGAGCCAGTGGAAGAGAAGAGATGAGTGTAGGAATATTGAAAGGGAAGGCTTGTGAATGGTGGGTAGGAGAAATTAAATGTCAACAGATTCCATGGTTCAAATGAATGTTAAATGTAATAAAGAAACAGATGTGTCCAGGTGCAATATGCAGGAGATAAGGAAAAACATGAGACCGACCAAAGCAGTAAAAATAATGTAACAAGATGGAGGCACATGTTTGTAAAGTCTTTGAACTTGGTGTTGAGTGCAGAGTAGAGCACTGATCGAAAGACAGGGTGCTGTTTCCTAAGGTTGCACAGAGCTTGGGATACTGAAATAAACTGGGGACAGAAGGGTGACCGTGGGGCAAGGTGGAGAACTCGAATGACTTGGAACAGGAAGCTTAGAGTTATGCCTGTGTACTGAACTGAGGTGTTCTCCAAATTGGTTATTCAGTCTGTGTAAACTGTCTAATGTAGAGACCACAGTGTGAGCAGCTGTCCCTATAGATTAAAAGTGAAAGAAATTCACATAAATTGTTGTTTCACTCGAGTTAATCTGATATTGTTTCTTATAGTTTATATCAAAATTAAATCATTTTATAAAAGGAGATTGGTGCTCCTGCAATAGGATCTTTAAAAATGATTTCAACTGAATTCTCTTCCAATGAATAAATAACAAGTGTTATGGTTATATTGGTTTATCAGTTTTAATACTTTTACAAAAGAAAACACAAGACAGGTTATTAACACCAATGGGCCCTTGTTTCTTGTACTAATACTATAATGTTCCCATCTGTTTGTTGCCTTGATGACAAAAATTAGTCATCACTTAGATCTACTTTCCTTTACGCTTTTCTTTCTGTAATGGGTTCATGATTATTTATGGATGCAAGTACCTCATGAGGTGAACCTGAAAAACTAAATCTCTAAAATACTTAAGTCAAGACATTTGCTCAAAATCAAGCATTTTTCCAGAATTGTAATTTAAATCAAGTTTTTTTTAATCCCTAATCGAAACCATTCACATGTGTGGCCCACTTTGGCACAATTGCCATTGGTTAATATTTGTTAGTTGCATCAAACTTTTGACATTTGTATATATACAATAAGATCCTACTGTAACACTTCAATTTCTGTGGTAACATGCCTTGCGGCAATTAGAATACACATTTAAAATAGACACTTTTTGTAAATTTACTGGCATTTTTCCTGTTGCTGCACCATATTGTCAATATGACTGAAATATTATGCACATGACCCATTTGTCCAAATAAAATGATGCACTTTGATCCATGTTTGACAGTCTAGGTCCTCCATGCCATTATTATTTGCTGCAGGGCAACCATAATTAAAGCAAGTTTAAATATGGAAAACATAATACCAATTCTGTACCTTCTTGACAATACCAAATTGAACAATAGTGGGCAAAATTGTGGTCCAGTATTATCTACTAATTGGAAAAACTTTGACCAGAAGTAGATATTTGTAATGGTTCTATATTTACATCAGCTGTATTTCATGGCCGCTCTTATGAGTTTTGAAAACATTTTCAACGGACAATACATTTTTAATCTTGTAGCTATTTTTCCCCTCCCTAATTTTGCTTTTAGGTTGGGGTCTTCAGAGAGCCTGTCCTCATTCTTTCTTCTAAATTTTGCCCTATTTGAGTCTGTTCATGTCAACTATTTTTTGTTTTGGCCACTTCTTTTCATTACTTTTTGACCAAATTCAAATTTGTCCTGTCATTTTATTTCTGCAGCCTGTCTTTTATTACAGGTCTTTTCAGTACAAACTAATTATCTTAGGACTGTTCGTTTCCTCTTCTGAGACTTTATCTGGCCCTGAATTCACTTCTTCCTCATTCTGCTTCGTTGTTTACTCCACTGACCTAGTGGAAGTCCTGGTTCAATTTCTTGTAGCAAATCAAAAAATTAATACTGACACGAGCTTGATCTTTCATGCATTGAAAAGGAAATATAACTTAAATATCTGAAACGGTAATTAACTTGGTATCCTGGAAATATGCATTTATTGCATTCACAAGGTGAGAGGGATAATTTTTTTTTTGCAAATAGGAGTCCAATTAAAAATAGACTATAAACACCAAATTCTAACTTCCTGTCTCCCAATCCCCACAAGCACTCTACCCAACTTTGCAAAACAGAGCACTTTAGTCTGAGTAGTGCATGCTTTACAACTTGAAGCATGTTAAACAAGTAAAATTTAAATAAAATTTTTAAGATGAAACAACTTAAGGCTATGTTAAAATCGGGAGTAGAAGTTCTAAACATCTAGGCCTAGAACCTATATTTTTTAAAAAAAGGCTTCTGTTAGACGAGGGAAGGATAAGAAATAGGCATTCTGAAGGTTGACTGTATAAAGAACATCATCTTGTACACCTTAACTTCCTCCCTGGCAGATTAAAATTTTAAGAAAAAATACCGAAAAAAAACTAATTAAGCAAAGTTGCTAGTTATCTTCCTTGATATTTCATGTTTTTTTTGAAAGCTTGGGTCACCATACAAATCTAATTTAATGTGTGAATTTCATAATTCTGACTGCAATTTCTTGTAGTTTAATTTGTATGTACCGTACAATGTACTTGGCAATATTTATTTCAATTTTGTACTGATATTGTGGAAAGTTTGAAAGAATGCTTCACATACCTGTGCAAAATGTGTAGTTCTCAGATGGGAAGGCTTGTTTTTCCCGATTAGTTCCACATGGTTATTTCTGGTTACATATTGTTAAAGGTTTGTTTTCTTATCAGCTTATTCTGTTTTAGAAATACATTCTTACTAAAAGTCTGGTCTGTATGCAAGATTTAAGTAAAGATGAATACTTAGTTGTACATTACTGTCTCAAAAAATGTTGTCAATATTAGACTGAATTCTTAATATTAAATTGTATACCTAACAACAATGTTCAATGTGATTTTCATTTTATATCTAGCATACATTGCACAAGTTGCCCCATCTTTGCACAACTACCACCTTAAACTTTTAAAAGCTCTTCACTTTTTTCTATTTACCTCAGTGGGACTTGTTTCTTTTTCCTCCTTTTAACCAGTTTGGGATTGTTCCTATCCACTTTGCAAACAGGCCTATGATAGGGAAAGGCAAAGGAGGAGGAATGGTGGTATTGATTAAGGGAGATATTACCATACTGGAGATGATGTTCTTGATCTACTTGGCTACAGTTAGAAACAGTCAAATTGCCTAAACGCTACTGAGGATGTGGGAACAAAGAGGGCTACTATCTTCAGGGCCTCACTCCACCCTGATTAGGCATCTTTTGCAGACAGCAATCCATTTCCTGCTGTTTTATAAACTACTTTTAAACTTAGGAATTGCAATCTTGTTCTCCAAACTATATATTTTGATTTAGCCAAAGTCATTTGATCTATAAACAAACTTGATTGACCTTTTAATTATTTGCATGCACATGGTGGGCAGGCTGTTGATTTTGGCATCTGACCACCCTCTTGGGGGTCTGAGCTCCAGTGGGTGGTAAAGTGATGCGCTAGCCACACTCCTTATACTATATGCCCCTCTGCCCACAACACACATGGTGAGGACACACAGTATTCAGTTTGTAGATTAATTAGAGAAAGCCAACCTAGATTTAAAGGCAAATCATTTAATTAACTTAGTCCGTTTTGGCAGAAGCATTCATTTAATGTACACAACACAATTTCTGCACATTTGCCATTGAAGAATGAGCCATGAGTTGATTTTATGGAATTTTGGGAAGGCAGTGCATTACTTGTCTATAAGAAACTACCTACATTTTTGTTTCATTTTACAATGTATGATCTATGGGCAAATTACAACTGGTTCTTAGAAGTTTGGGGTTCAGTGCAGAGGAAGCATTTTGTTGGAGATGAATTTGATAGCTTTTGTGTGAAATTACATGCTGACTCCTTGCACCTATTTCCAGGGGGAGCATTTCCTCTTGCGGGGAAGAGGAAAAGGCCATTTGATTTATATGATAGCTACCAGTAGAGGGTTCAGGAAAAAGTGTCTTTATCCAAAAGCTCCTTCAGAGTACTAGCTTAGGCATGGCTGGCCGAATAGTCTCCTCAGTGCTTTAATCACTTTAAGAATCTAGAACCATTCCCAATTTACTGAAACTTTGGGATTTCCCTGCCAGTAATCTTGGACTCAGGAACCTGAAGGTTCTGCACAGGTTTTGGAACCAGGAGCACGCCTAATGTTCCAGCTCTGCCAAACTCTATACTCCATTTCCAGTGTCCTCAGATTACAGAACTGTTGCTGATAATACTACACAGCATAGCACTTTTTCAAATTTGACTGTACACAAGCAATTACAAACATCTTGTGTGAATGCTTATTTCTACCTGAATTTAAATATTTGAGGAGGTGTAAATTTGTCTATAAAATTTTAATAAAACCAGTTCTAATTTATAAAACTGATAACATTGCCGATATCCTTTTCATAAGAGGCAACTTGCCAATGTCCTTTCTAATGATTTAGCTGTCTTGTTGTCCTGAAGGTCTTCCTTTTTTAAAAATGTTTTAATAGTTTATAAAACACTTGTAATTTCAAAATGCATGTGCTTTTGTGAAGATAACATTGAAAAGATTGTTACAGCTGTTCTGTTAAACTTCAGGGAGATGTGTCTGGTTTGAAATGCATATGCCAAAGTGCTGATGAGAAAGCATTGACTCAAATGGTCTTTGAGAAAAATGGTATAATTAATTGAAAAGTTGACCTTTTGGATAGCCTGATTGTAAATTAGGCCATTGTCCATTTACATCTGAGATGCTGATTTATTATTCTAAGGCCTACAGAAATATTACAATGCTTTTAGCTGGAATGTTTGCGTATCACTTTATTTTAAGACCAGGAGCAAATTGAGACACCCAAGTAGGAATTGGTTGTCAATATTCACATCTATATTCTTAGTGAGACTTGAGACTTGCACATGTCTATATGACATCAAATAGTATTGGTGGCATGATTGCCAGGGTGAAGGATATAATTGCAGCTGTACTACTTCAAGTTGGAGAATTTGTTTTTGGGAAGCAAGTTTGCACAAACTATGCTGCGCTGCCTGGAGCATCAATAGATTTCTCAACACCACAGGGAAGAACTTATGACAGCTGAACAATTGCTGTAACTTGCGCGACCTAGATCCATAGTGTGGAACACCACCAAGGTTTGAAGAGCAGCCAGTCATGACCTTGCGTTTTGGCTAGGGCTTCCCAAACTGGATGGCCTCGAACTATGTTGGATTTTTTGCTCTGAGGCAGCAATGGGTGCTAGAAAGCTCTGACCAAGTTATACTGCTGTTTTCCCAGTTTCTCTGGTATCATTCAGCAGTCACAACAATTTTGAACCCACAGAATGGGGTTGTAATGGGAAAATCCTTTTTTTTCCTGAGGAGTTGGCTTAATGTATAAATTAATTGCATTTTATAATGACTTATGTTTGCTTCTTGGTCAACTTTTTGGTCTTGTGGGAAAGCCCCCACAACTACTCTGTACAGACCTGTTTTCAGGATTGTTATGGATTCAATTACTTAGTGAAAATTTGCTATTTATAGGAGGAACTTCCCCACTTTAGCTGTGTTTCTCATACCTGTAACTTCAAATTGAGGCAGACTCTTGGGGAAGTTGTGGTGTCCTTACCTATAGATCAGAACATCTGACTTTTAAGTCCTGCCTGTTTCCTAACATCTTTGAACAGATTGATTTAGAAAGTAAAATTCGAGGCCGAGGGCTCTCATGTCACATTGATGTCCCTACCACTGCACTAGGAGACCAGAGTTCAAATCCCACTTCCTGAGGTGCCTAATTACATCACTGTACAGATTTAGAAAATATCGGTTTCTCAACCCCTTTTTGGTACTTGCGCTGCAGTGATAATGTCCCTACCACCTGAGTCAGGAGCCTTGGTTCAAGTCCCACGTGCTTCAAAGATATGCCATATTGTGTCATCACTGATTAAAAATACTTAAAATTTGAGGCCTTACTACAATCATGGTGGCATCATAATGGTGAGCATAGCTGCCTCCAAGCAGTTGAGCTGTGTTCAGTGCCTAAGTATTGCACTTTGTGAATATTTGCAAATCTTCTAATTCAAACCCCACTCTTAAGGCTGAATTTGAGCTTGTGGGTGTGTTTTTAAGAGGCTGTTGTCATGCAGTGTAGTGTCTGTACCTCTGAGCCAGGAGACCTTGGTTCAAGACCCATCTGCTCTACAGGTATGTCATTAACATCCCTGAACAGATTTATTAAAAATACCTAAACATGCAATCACTTCATTCAAGATGTGATGCCAGGATGCAATTTAATCTGATCTCAGACTAGGTTCTGCCAATCATCTGGGAGTTAGCTTCCCCCTCTCAATTGGAAGCATTCTTTCCCTGACACACAACAACCCACAATCAAATAAGCACAAAAGTGGAACTGAATTTGAATTCTAAATTTAAATGTGTGTGGGCAGAAGAACCACTGAATGATTTGTTAAGTGCCTGTCTGTTTTGACTTTCTAATTATGGGGATATGGGAAATTGCATGGGTTCAAACAATTCCATTACTGCTAGTGTTGTAACTTAAAAAGTGATGGTGCTGCAAAGGACAAGAAGTTCCTGTTGTCCATACTTCCTGTAACAGACAGGAAATCTCGTGATGGTATCTTAGTTGATAGACATTATTAGTCATTCAAGCATTAGGAAAAGAATTAAGAACTTAAGCCTTTTACATGAGAGGTCTTCCTTAGTGTCAGACTTATTCACAATGTGAATTCCTGTTCTGAACAGTAGCACCAACGAATTGACTTTTTGTTTCTGTTAACATAGAAACACTACTAATAGAAGATAATTGACCAGATAGTTGGGGTTAGGTTATATTTACAGTTCTGAGTCTGTTTGGGGCTACTTCATTTAAGATCAACATGGGATTTCAGATGTGGAGAGCTGATTCAAGCTTTCATGCTGTTATCTTTCATCTGCCTTCAGTTATCCTATGTCATGGGAATCATAGGAACATAGCAGCAAGAGCAGATTATTCAGCCCATTGGCTGACCTGCCATTCAACACTATACTGGCTGGTTGAACACTTTAAATGGCTTTTACCCACCTTATCCCCATTAGTAACCAGAAATCTACCAATCTCTACCTTTTAAATATGTGCAAAGATTCTGGGGTAGAGAATTACAAAGGTTCATACATCCCTGAATGAAAATATTGCTTAATATCTTGAGCTTAAGTGTCATCCATCCTAATTTTAAATTATGTCCCTGGTTCTAGACTACCCAACTGGAGGAGAAATCCAAACTGCTTTTACCGTGTCTATCTCTATGTACTTTTAGGTTTCAGTGAGATCATCTCTCATTATTTGAAACTCTAGAGCATATTGGGCAAGCTTGCCCAATCTCGTGTCATAAGACAGTTCTGCCATTCTAAGAAGATTGGCAAGCCTATGTTACACTTCTATGGCAATAATATCTTTCCTGAGATAGAGACTAAATCAATAACAAATTTATTATCTGTAGCTGAAGGAAAACCAAGATAAAGGAAATTGAAACAGAAATGGTGCAAATACTCAAGTTCAGGCAGCATATGTGGAGAGTTGATGTTCCAGATACAAGATAATTGATCAGGCAGAATTCAAACCACTAGTGGGATAGGAGGTTTGACTAAGGTGGAACTGCAAGAATTGACATTCTTGTTGATGAACTGTTTCTTCTTGATGACTTTCACTTGCATAATCTATATTCCATTTTGGTTTGTCAACTATTGTTGAATCTTCTGCTAACAAGGATTTATAGGTAGAAATAAGAGATTAGAAACACTAGTCAACGTGGAAAAATATCTCTGCAAGAATGAGAAAGCCCTAGCAGGAACTGCATCTGAGTGAAAAGTGACTGGTGCTGGTTTTGAAATGGAAGTTCAGTTGAACAAGAGATGTATTCAGACTTACTTTAGTGTTGATTCTGCTCTGACAGTGCAAGAGGGAGTTCTTTGTATTGTATGAATTTTACCATTAATGTTGGATCTGTAACTGATGTCATTGGGATACTTTGAAATACAAAGTATCCAGTTCATACGGAATAAAAGAACTGCAATATGCGTCCATTCGAGGCCATATCAGTTGTTTCCAAACTCCTGTGTGGGTATCCCTTGGTGCTTTTGAAAATTGCACAGCACTAAGTCACTTAATTGGCAAAAGCCATCATATAGAAAATTTAGTAACTACATGCCAATAAGCAAGCCCATACACAAGTGAAATGAATTTCTTAGTCACTGCTGTTCATAGTGCTTAATATACTGAGTAAAGATGGAGATGACTTCACCTGGAAATCTGTTGACTTAAACAACACAGAAGTGAAGGGCATCCAATTTGACTGTTTTGGAAAGACACTACAAATGTAAGCTTATTTAGATTCACACGACCTGTTCCTACATTTGACTGGAGTTTGGGCTCCACTGACTTTTTATTGCTGCATGGAGGATCAAGTCCATGGTAAACACCTGTGAAGTGGCACATTATCACAGTGCTGAAAGTTAGCATTATTTGGGGAAGTGCCATCAATTACTGATGGAAAAGTATTTCTATTTATTGTAATTAAGGTTATTATGTTTCCTGTATTTCTGAATACTGGGGAGTTATTATGAACTGGGATTTTGCAAGACTATTTTTGGATACTTTTGGATCATGGAATAATAAAAATTCTATGCACAAATTATTTTGTTTAAAATCAGATTTCCCTCTTACTGTTGTTGATTTGTTTTGTCAAGTGAAAGGCGAATTCAGAAAAGAGGGAAGTAGGACTGAGAAAAGGACAATATGATCTTTATTTTACTTCCTAAAGTTCAGCCTGTGGTTTTCGAATGCTACTGAGAACAAATTGAGATTTTGAGAAAAAATAAAATTTATGAAATAGTATTTTTTGCTTTTTAAATGCTGCCTATGATATTATTAAGACCTTTAAATAAACAAAGATGGAAGCTAAATCCTTAATGGGAAAATCTAGCATTGAAGTTATTTTTGGTTTTGGAGTTAAAATTTTACTGTTTTAAACTTTTGGCATCAGATTTTAAATACCACCAGGGGATTATTTGAATGAAAGACAAAAGGAAGTACCTGGAGTCATAGTCTAAGCCATTGCTAAGCAGCCACTGACAGCTGCTTAGCTTGTAATAGTTTGCTGTTTGAAGTACTAAAACATTCATAATGTTTTTTTTGAGCTGATATTTTGTCAGTATGTATTGTATTTGTTTTGCACTATAATTTTAATTGTGCATTTATTTACATCAGAAATGTGAACAAAACTTGGATTTATGTAATATCTTGTTGGCCTTTGGACAGTCCAAAGAGATTTTTGTCACCATAACCAAATGTGGCAGCTGCATTTTACACAATGACCCAGAAGTTGTTGGAACAGACATCTCAATAGAGTGCGGTATATATTGGATTTTGTTTTTTTAACGTCCCTCTATCAAATGAAAATTTTGCACTGCAAGTGTTGTAAATGCAAACTTATAATGGCGCAGCTTGTCAAAGGGATCTAAAAACTCGTGGATGCCATTTCAGTGGTCTACCTTCATAGCAAATGAAATAAAAGGACAGAGAAAATAACTGAGCAAATGGAATAAAAAAATGGAAATAGGATAAATTACCATAAGACAAAGGAGTGGAAGTAAGGCCATTCAGCCCATCGAGTCCACTCTGCCATTTTATCATGGCTGATGGGCATTTCAACTCTACTTTCTTGCACTCTCCCTGCAGCCCTTGATTCCTTGAGGTCAAGAATTTGTCGATCTCTGCCTTGAAGGCATCTAACGTCTCGGCCTCCACTGCACTCCGTGGCAATGAATTCCACAGGCTCACCACTCTCTGGCTGAAGAAATGCCTCCTCATTTCTGTTTTAAATTTACCCCCTCTAATTCTAAGGCTGTGCCCACGGGTCCTAGTCTCCCCGCCTAACGGAAACAACTTCCCAGCGTCCACCTTTTCTAGGCCATACATTATCTTGAAAGTTTCTATTAGATCTCCCCTCAACCTTCTAAACTCTAATGAATACAATCCCAGGATCCTCACTGTTCATTGTACGTTAAACCTACCATTCCAGAGATCATCCGTGTGAATCTCCGCTGGACGTGCTCCTGCGCCAGTATGTCCTTCCTGAGGTGTGGGGCTCAGAATTGGACACAGTATTCTATTCTAAATGGGGCCTAACTAGAACTTTATAAAGCCTCAGAAGCACATCGCTGCTTTTATATTCCAACCCTCTTGAGATAAATGACAACGTTACATTGGCTTTCTTAGTTACGGACTCTACCTGCAAGTTAACCTTTAGCGAATCCTAGACCAGCACGAATTTTCTCACTGTGTAGAAAATAGTCCATGCCTGAATTCTTTTATTTCCAAAGTCCAAAACCTCGCATTTGCTCATTTTGAATTTCATCAGCCATTTCCTGGACCACTTTCCTAAACTGTCTAAATCTTTCTGCAGCTTCCCCACCTCCTCAGTACTACCCGCCTGTCCACCTATCTTCGTATCATTGGCAAACTTTGCCAGAATGCCCCCAGTCCCTCCTTCCAGGTCATTAGTGTATAAAGTGAACAGCTGTGGCCCCAACACTGAACCCGTTGGGACACCGCTTGTCACTGGTTGCCATTCTGAAAAAGAGCCTTTTATCATAACTCTCTGCCTTGTCAGACAGCCAATCCTCAATCCAAGCCAGTAGCTCACCTCGAACACCATGGGCCCTCACCTTACTCAGCAGTTTGAATTACATTTTCAAGTTACATTTGAATTAAGATAGAAAGATCAAAGGTGAAATGGATTAAAAGGAAAGAGAAGAAAAATCAATGTTCGAAACTTGATGCACAAGTTACTACAACTCAATTGTATGTTATGTTAATGTGAGTAATAACTGTTAGGAAGCTAAATTTGTTACCTGTGCCTTATGGGTCAAAGATGTAAATTGTGATCTGATTCAAAGGAGGAGGCGTAGGTAATGCAGCAAAGTTTTTAGGTCTATGAGCATGAGACTGGGGTTCCATTGTTCCCTTTCTGGACTTCGAGTTTATCTGGTACATCAGAAGCATAAATCGAGTTATTAAACAAATCTTTGAGACATGAGCTGCCAAACCTAAATAGCTTCAGTGAGATTAATTCTTATTAATAGCATATGTCCAGCAACTTCACAATGCACGTGTCCACAGTGAGATGTTTGTTTCAGTTCTGGCGAGGCAGATGGCAGAGGAAATCATCCTGTATTTTACAGTGAATCAGAAATTCTGGCTTATTTCCCCTTCAATTACAGGACATTTTTATGATCTAACACTGAACATCATGAACTCTTTTATTCTTCCATTATTTTGACAAATTGTTTTTATGTTTTTGCTGGGTTTGCTTGAGGGGCTGTGTTGACCAGGACTCTAGGAGAATTCCTGACACTTCAACTCCTGCCGTTGGATCTTTTATGTCCATTTCAACAGGCAAGTTTGATTATTTTACCCAAGTACTAGCATCTAACAACAATGTAGCACTTTAGTACTGTACTGAAATTCCAGGCTAGCCTTCCTATTCAAGTCAGCTGATAGAACTACGAACTGAACTAACCTTGCCAAAGCCCTTTTATATTTAATAGCGTCACTACTGCTAAAACTCTCAGCATTAATATTTTCGGGGTTTGCATTGACCGAAAACTGAACTGGTTCAGCTATGTAAGTCAGGAGTGTGATAGAATGCTGTCTGCATGCCTGGATAAGTACAGCTGCAATAACACTGAAGAATTTTGACACCGTCCAGGACAGAGCAGCTGACAGGCACTTCACCCACCACCTTCAACATTGACTCCCTACACCACCATTAAAGTTCAGTGTGTTCTCTTTTTAAGATGCGCTGCAGTAATTCACCAAAATTTCTGTGACAGCACTTTCCAAAACCTAGAAAGACAAAAGCAGCAACTGCCTGACAATATCATCATGCCCAAATCATCTCCAAGCCTCCATGTGGGAGCAGCATTAACTAGAGATGGGCAATAAATGTTGGTTTAGTTGGTTTCAGCATCCCATGTGATGTTCTTTTTAAAAAAAAATTGCAATGTTGATAAGACTCTCATTCATCAGAGCTTCCTATCTTGAAATGTTATCAAATACACTGTAAATCCACCTCTCTGATGAAACCCAAATGAGAAATTCTTCTTTGATTCAATAAGGGCAATAAAGCAAACTATAGGAGACCCAGGGCAGTTCATGTCCATCACTGTTCCCGATATCATCCTCCCTTGAAAACTTGCCATGCACTGATTTTGAAGGCCTGCAGGGACTCCACATTTACCACATCCTTGATTCATTGATGCCAGATGTCAGTATTGCAGGGTGAAAGTCTGTAGAGTTTCATTTTGGGTTTGGAGTCACACTGAGTCTAACAACAGAGAATGAATGATACCCAAGAATTTATCAAGTCAGTGAAAATAACAAGATGGGCAGCTCGGTGGTTAGCACTGCTGCCTCAAAGCGCCAGGGAACCTCAGGTGACTGTCTGTGTGGAGTTTGCACATTCTCCCTGTGTCTTCGTGGGTTTTGTCTGGGTGCTCTAGTTTCTCCCCACAGTCCAAAGATGTGCAGGGTAGTTGGATTGGCCGTGCTAAAGTGCCCAGGAATGTTTAGGTTAGGTGGGTTAGACATGGGGAAATGTTGGGGTGGGATGCTCTTTGGAGGGGCAGTGTGGACTTGTTGGGCTGAATGGACCACTTCCACGCTGTAGGGATTCTGATTATAAAACGATTATTAATGTAATATCATACATTAGAGTAAGAAGAAAAGAGGAAAAAATGTTATTAAAATGAAACAAAACACTATGCGTGCACACACCTCTGTCCCCTCCCCATTGGCTTCTTGGTTGTAGCAATGAATTCTGGAAGCAGTGCCTTTGAGCCAAATTTCTGGCTCCATTCCAGCCTTTTGTGGCTTCCATCAGTTTCTCAGAGCAAAAGGTTTGAACAAATCATGAGCTTTTTCTATTGTACAGACTTAGCGAAGTGTTCATGCTCTGCAGAATTCTAATTCTTCTCCCTTGATGTGTCTCAAAAGTATATAGTCCACTAATCCATCACTATCAGTTCACCACATCTTGTAAAGCTATTCATTGTCCTGGTATGTAGTTCTAGGTCATCAGGGTCAGTACAGTAAGGACAATTCCTCTTTTTAAACAATGAAAAGGCGAACTTGGCGTAAACATCTGGAAGGAACAGTATCCGGTCAAACAGCAGGCATTTTAATCTGTGGGAACCAGGCTAAAATCAAAAAGAAAATATTGCTACTGATTTAGTAACTAATTAATTTTGACTTAAAGAGCAGTCATTCTTGGGTTTAAGTCCATAGTTACAAAGTATGAATTCAATTCAGAAATCTGAGGTAAAAGATAAAAATTGCAACAATTAGTGATATCCAGTAATAGGACTGCTGTAAATCTCTAGAAGAGACATACTTCTCCAATCCAACTTAATTCTTTATTGATGCATTTTATGCTTTGTTTCTGTTTTTATATAGCTTTATAGGGCAGCACAGAGTCCCAGTGATTTTAGCACTGCTGCCTCTCAGTGCCAGGAACCCGGGTTCAATTCCATCCTCTGGCAACTGCCTATGTGGTGTTTGCACGTTTTCCCCCCTGGATCTGTGTGGGTTTTCTCCAGTGCTCTGGTTTTCTCCCACAGTCCAAAGATGTGCGGGCTAGATGGATTGCCCATAGTGTTCAGTGTGTAGATGAGGTGGGTTATAGGGAGATGGGTCTGGGTGGGATGCTCTGAGAGTCAGTGTGGACTTGAAATCTCCTTTTGGCACACATTCCCTGCTGTTTTATTACTCTAGTACCCCATCTTGTTCCAGATGTCTTGGAGGTTTAAATTGGGCATTGAGTATGGCACCAAATTTGCTTCAACTTCTCCCTGTTGTTCAGTAGCCAACCCCCAATGCTCTTGCGATTGTATCCCCTCTTAATATGCTGGCTCTTTGTTCTACTCTGTCCCTTGAATTTCAGGAACTAATGTATTAATGTAAACCATGTTTCTGAGAAGCTAATAATGCCCAATTTTAGAACAGAATGTGCTGCCCACATTGATTCTGGACTGCAACTCTGGCCTCTTTATAACCTCTCTCCAGACTTGTCCCTTTTTTTGGGCTGATACCAAACTGAGGGAGGGCTACACTGTCAGATGTGCTGTTTTTCAGATGTGGCATTAAATGGAGGCTCCATTTATCCTCTGTAGTGAACATGACGGAATTGTTTGTTATTGGAAGGAGGGAATTTGTGTTGGATAATGTTTCTGTTTCAGCTAACACACTAAAATTTATTTTCTAGTCAATTATTTCTGTTGCATTCCCATGTACTGCAGCAATGTTCAGAGTTTGAAAGCACTTTGTAGCGAAGGACTTTGGACACCCTGATGTAAAAGATACCAATAAGTGCAGATCAGCCTTAGCTTAACACTTTTACCCAAGAGACAAATCCTGTTGGTTACAAATCCTGTTCCTGACTTTTCTAATGAGAGGAGACCAAAACTTCTAATCTGGCTTCTTGGTTGATGTTGTGGTATGCTTGTTTCTGGTGTGTGTTACTGTCTCACTCCACCTTCCACCTCCCATGGTTTGTGGAAGTATGTAAACCACTATTTAGGATGAACCATTTTCACAGTTGGCACAAAGATAGTTATGACCACTGTGTGCCTGCTATAGACTGTCAATCCTCAATACTGTAAGTCCATTTATACTTTTGAGGGGGGGAAAAAAAATCACAAGATATGGATGTTGCTGACAAGGACAGCATTTGCTGCCTATCCTGATTGTCCTCGAAAAGATGGTGATCATCTTGTAACAGAAGTCTATATGGTGTAGATTCACCCACAGTACTGAAGGTAATTTTAAGATTTTGAGAAAGTAACAGTGAAGGAATAGTGATATAGTTCCAAGTCAGGATAATATCCAGAGTGGGGCAAAGACCTAATTGGAATTGCAAGCTGAAATATTAGAGTCAGCCCCGTCTCTCCTCTGATGGATCTTATCCTCCCATTCCCCCACTGCCACCTTCTCTTCTCCCACCGCGCCCCCCCCCCCCACCGCCCCATACCCCAACTACCACTCCTTCCACACCACTCTCACTGGGCCCCAATAAGTTTTAAGCCTTCAAATAGGGGAAACAATGGGGAAAAGCAATGTGAAGGTGTGGTTTGGAGGGGGACCATTTAGGTGGTATTGTTATGCATCCAATGTGATGGAAGGTGACACTGACAATGCTGTCAAGTAGTACTGAATCAGCAACAATCTTCCCAGTAATACTTCCTTTGCTTAGTGCCAGAGCTACACCCCAAAAGGGTCTAGGCCCGAAACGTCAGCTTTTGTGCTCCTGAGATGCTGCTTGGCCTGCTGTGTTCATCCAGCCTCACATTTTATCATCCCCAAATCTTAATACAGCTTTGGTTCTTATGTGGACAAAAGATTAATTGAGGGTGACTGCCCCTGATGTCAAGAGTGTGGCAACAAGGGGCCCAGTAAAATAGCCATCACTTAGAAGGAAGGGTATATAGCTCATCATCAATTGGGGCATACCAAACACAACTACAGTAATTGTCAGAGGCCAATCATATCAGCCTCTGAACATTGTTACAAGAGTTCCTGTGGTCAGTGAAGGTTCCTTAAATAATGAAGCAATCCTTGACCTTGTGAAGCAAAAGCAATAGCATTTGGCTTGCACTGATAGATAAGTGGCAAGCAACATTTGCGTTCTGCAAATGCCAGGCAATGACCAGTTCCAATGAGATCATCTAACCATTACCCCTTAACGTTCAATGGCATTATTATGGTTGAAACTGCTACTATTAACATTCTGTTGGTTAACATTGACCAGAAGCATAATTAGCATACTGTGCCTAAGATAAATAATGCTGAAACATACTCTCGCTACAGTTGTGGGTCAGAGGCTGGGAATTCTGTTGAATAATTCACTTTCTGTATCTTGTCCATGTTCTACATTGCACAAGTTAGAGGTGTAATGGAATACTCCCCACTTGCCTGGATGAGTGTAGCTTCAAAAAGCTTAACACCATCCTGGACAAGGCAACTGACTTATTTTGGCATCCAACCACCACCTTCCTTCATTTCTTCAATCACTGACAGGTTTGCCTCATATAAGATGCATTAAAACAACTTGCCAACACTCTTTCAACAGCACCTTCCAAGCTCATGACCATTGCCACCTAGAAGAAGAAAGATGGTGGACCTGTGGGAGAATTAACATTCCAAGTTGTGCACATTTCTGACTTGGAACTGTATCACCTCTGATTCTTCACCGTCATTGAGTCAAACTCCTGGTACATCCTTCCTAACAGCACCATGGATAACAACATTTCTTTTTTTAGTGATAATGGGAACTGACCTTGACCGCGTTTCCCGCAACACATCCCTCACACCCTGCCCCCGCCTCAACCGCCCAAAGAGGATCCCCCTCATTCTCTCACACCACCCCACCAACCTCCGGATACAACGCATCATCCCCCGACACTTCCGCCATCTACAATCCGACCCCACCACTCAAGACATTTTTCCATCCCCACCGTTGTCTGCTTTCCGGAGAGACCACACTCTCCGTGACTCCCTTGTTCGCTCCACACTGCCGTCCAACCCCACCACACCCGGCACCTTCCCCTGCAACCGCAAGAAATGCTACACCTGTCCCCATACCACCTCCCTCACCCCTATCCCAGGCTCCAAGATGACTTTCCATATTGAGCAGAGGTTCACCTGCACATCTGCCAATCTGGTATACTGCATCCATTGTACCCAGTGTGGCTTCCTCTACATTGGGGAAACCAAGCGGAGGCTTGGGGACCGCTTTGCAGAACACCTCCGCTCGGTTCACAATAAACAACCGCACCTCCCAGTCGCAAACCATTTCCATTTCCATTCCCCCTCCCATTCTTTAGATGACATGTCCATCATGGGCCTCCTGCAGTGCCACAATGATGCAACCCGAAGGTTGCAGGAACAGCAACTCATTCCGCCTGGGAACCCTGCAGCCCAATGGTATCAATGTGGACTTCACCAGCTTCAAAATCTCCCCTTCCCCCACCGCATCCCAAAACCAGCCCAGTTCTTCCCCTCCCCCCACTGCATCCCAAAAGCCTGTCTCTGCCTCCCTAACCTGTTCTTCCTCTCACCCATCCCTTCCTCCCACCCCAAGCCGCACCTCCATCTCCTACCTACTAACCTCATCCCACCTCCTTGACCTGCCTGTCTTCCCTGGACTGACCTATCCCCTCCCTACCTCCCCACCTATACTCTCCTCTCCACCTATCTTCTTTACTCTCCATCTTTGGTCTGCCTCCCCCTCTCTCCCTATTTATTTCAGAACGCTCACCCCATCCCCCTCTCTGATGAAGGGTCTAGGCCCGAAACGTCAGCTTTTGTGCTCCTGAGATGCTGCTTGGCCTGCTGTGTTCATCCAGCCTCACATTTTATTCCCTTTTTTTATTTTGCCAACCTAATGAGCTCCCATTAATTTGTATCCCATTTTCTGGTTTGCAGCCATATTTCAATCTAATGCTAACTATCTCTGAATGCAGGTACCCTGAATCGTGAATCTCGTGCTGCATACTGCTGTAGGTCTGAAATGCCATGTTTTATCAATTCCTCCTCCTTTATCCTCTCCTTTTCTTTGCATGAAGAATTTTTAATCAAGGTGATTTGAGAGACTGACTCTTCATGTTAATTATATTTTGTTTTATTCTCGCTGCCTGAATGATCATGCCTTATCTACTACTATTTAATCACATTGACCCCTGCAGATTTTTAAACTTACAGATCAAGCTATAGATTTATATCAGAAGTCATTTGAAGATAAGTCTGATTTTTATTTTTTGTGTGGTGGGAGGTGGCATTGAGTGGAAGGAAAGTAGTGTTATGAAATACTGGTTTGGATTCTTTACTGTAGTCAGTTGGCATCCACACTTTTTGAAGATAAATTTGTTCCTTGATTCAACATGATCCAATGTTTCAGTAGAGTAATCACTGGAGTATTTAAAATGAAGTCCAGCAATATTGTTGTTGCTGTACAATGTGAACCATTGGATACTAAATTGGCTTCATTGCCTCAGGTGAAAGGGACCATTGTTGCTATCCAATAGCTGTTAATATTTCTACTTCTGCATCACTGATTTACCAGTATTCATTGTCCTGGCATCAAGAGCGGACACTAGGGAGAGGTATAGAAAGTATACTGCAAATTTGAAGAATTGTAGCAGAATCTACAGAGAAAAATGTTCATGAGGAGGGAGCAAATGCAGGGAATCTTGGGATAAATTTTTTTTGCTGTTCTGTCTGGAAAACCTGACTTGTTCGAGTTAAATCACGTTTTCTTGAGTTTAAATTTATCAACTTGTTCCTGAAATATTCTGCCAACAAAAGCCAGATACCGTACAAGAGAAACCAAAACAGATTGTGTCAACAAATTTCACGTTCTTAACCAGTTTTAATTCTTCTCCAGATTTGCAGTAATCAAAACTTTTAATTAGGCAATGTTGTTATCTATTTAAACACAGCTCCATGTGATCCTAAATCTCGAGACTTCTAACACAAAGGTGTACAATGGATATTTGATTCATAAAAATATAGTCAAGTTAAACTTCTTTACGTGAGGTAAACAGCTAGTTGAATATAGAAATAGTTATGTAGGTACACTGAAATTTTATTTGGATTTAAACTTAAGACTATAAGACATAGGAGTGGAAGTAAGGCCATTCGGCCCATCAAGTCCACTCCGCCATTTAAATCATGGCTGATGGGCATTTCAACACCACTTCCCTGCACTCTCCCCGTAGCCCTTGATTCGTTCTGAGATCAAGAATTTGTCGATCTCTGCCTTGAAGGCATCTAACGTCTCGGCCTCCACTGCACTCTGCGGCAATGAATTCCACAGGCCCTCCACTCTCTGGCTGAAGAAATGTCTCCTCATTTCTGTTTTAAATTTACCCTCTCTAATTTTAAGGCTGTGCCCATGGGTCCTAGTCTCCCTGCCTAACGGAAACAACTTCCCAGCGTCCACCTTTTCTAAGCCATACATTATCTTGTAAGTTTCTATTAGATCTCCCCTCAACCTTCTAAACTCTAATGAATACAAACCCAGGATCCTCAGCCATTCATCATACGTTAAACTTACCATTCCAAGGATCATCTGTGTGAATCTCTGCTGGACACGCTTCAGGGCCAGTATGTCCTTCCGGAGGTGTGGGGCGCAAAATTGGACACAGTATTCTAAATGGGGCCTAACTGGAGCTTTATGAAATCCCAGAAACACCACTGCTTTTATATTCCAACCCTCTTGAGATTGAGAACTTTTCAATAAGTACAATACAGAGCTTTAGATTCAACATGAATGTTTGTATAGTGCATTTAATATGGAATAGTACTTCAGTTTTATCAGAAAAGTAACTAAAAGTTGGTTGCCAAACAATGGAGGATATGCTAAGAAGACCTAAACCTTTCCATTTCCTCCTCCTCTTTCTTTTATAGGAAATTTCAGTGCATGGATTCAAGAAAAGGTTGCCATATCTAACTCATTGTGCCTTTCAAAAGCAGTATGGAAGTGACAATAAGTGGATAGCAAGTTGTTACTTTGCTTTGCAGCCTGCTTTATTAAAGCACTCTTGTGTTTTTCAAGTTACGTGGCAACTCCATGTAAAGACTTTATTGGGAGATTTACCAGATGGGACATATTATTTACCTGATTTGCCTCTTGTTTTATTTAAAAATACATGTCTACAGAGCCTCATTCAACCCTATGTTCATCTTGAACATTTGTTTGTCTTTTTTTTAGTGACAACGTTATTAGATCCTCAGTGAACTTGGTAAATGAATTTCTGCATAGCAAGCTGTTAAGTAACATGTAAGGTGTCATGTGTTTTGATTTGTTCACTCACATGATGTGCACAGTAAATACTAGGCCAACATTTATTGACCATGACTTGCTTCCCTTGAGAAGGTGGTGAGCTGCTTTCTTGAACTGCTATAGTCCGTTCGGGCTTGGAATATCTGCACTGTTGCCTGGGAGGGAGTACCAAGTTTTTGACCCAGTTACACTGAAGTTGAGGCAAAATATTTCTATCTATATTCCAATATATATACAGCTATGGCAGACTCCTGCCTGTCAACTAGAGATCCACCTTTAACACCATTATCCCCTCCAGACTAATCTCAAAACTGCGTGACCTTGGACTTGGATCTGCCTTATGCAGCAGCATCTTCAGCTTGCTGACCCACAGGCCATAATCTGAGAGGATAGGTAACTGGACCTCCTCCACAATGACACTCAACACTGGAAACCCCCACCCCCTAAGGATGCATCATCAGCCCCCTGCTGTACTCTCTGTAAACCTACAACTGAGTCACCAGATTCCAAACGAACACCATCTACAGGTTTGTTGACCATGCCACCATAGTGGAACAGATATCTAACAACGACGAGTCAAAACACAAAAGGGAGATACAGGGCTTGGTAACATGGTACAATGAAAACAGACTGGCTCTCAATGTTGGCAAAACTAGAGAACTGATCATCTGCTTCAGAATGAAAGGAAGAGCACGCTCCCACCTCTACATCAATGGAACTGAGGTTGAGAGGGTGAAGAACATCAAGTTCCTCAGTGATGATAACTGACGACCTGTCCTGGACTTCCCACGTAAATGCAGCAGTCAAGGTGGCACAACAACACATTTTCTTCCTCAGGAGGCTCAGGAAATTTGGCATGCCCATAAGGCCCCTCACCAACTTCTACAGATGCACCATTGAAATTATACTGTTTGGATGCATAAAGGCCTGATATAGCAACTGCACTGCTCAGGACTGTTAGAAACTACAGAAGGTGGTGTGCACAGTCCAAACCATCACGGAAGCCAACCATCCAACCATGGACTCCATTACACAGCTCCCTGCTGTAGAAAGGCAGTCAATATCATCAAAGACCCATCACACCCTGGTAATCTCCTACAATCTCTTCCATCAGGCAGAAGATACTGAAGTCCGAGCTCATGCACACACAGGTTCAGGAACAGCTTTCCTGCCATTATCAGACTGAGGAATGGACTGTCTAGCCTCTAATAACACTGATCTTGCTAACGTTGATCTCTCCTGGTGCACGCCCTGTGCAATGTAACCTGAGATAACAAGGTGTTGAGCTGGATGAACACAGCAGGCCAAGCACCATCAGAGCAGCAGGAAAGCTGACATTTTGGGCCGAGACCCTTTTTCAGCAATGTAACCTGTATGTTTCAATCTAAATCTTTTTGATCTGTACATCCTTTGTTCACTATGATCTGCCTATACTGCTCATAAACAAAGCTTTTCACTGTATTTTGTTACTTGTGACAGTCGACCAACCTGAGGGGGAACATGGAAGTAGTGGTGTTCCCATGTATCTGCTGTTCCTGTCCTTCTGTATGATGGCTCTGGGTTTGGAAGGTGCTGTCTAAAACCTGAATGAATTGCTGTGCATTTTGTAAATAGTGCACCCTGCTGCTACAGAATATCAGTGGTAGAGAGTGTGTATGTTTGTAGGTTGCCAGTCAAGTGGGCTGCTTTGCCCTAGATGGTATTAATCTTGAATGGTGTTGGAGCTGCACTCATCCAAGCAAGTGAGGTGTATTCCATTACACTCCTGACTTGTGTCTTGTAAATACTGATAGGCTTTGGTAAGATGAGCTACTCACTGCAAGATACCAAAGCCTCTGACCTGCTTTTGTAGCCACAGTATTTAAATGAATAGTCCAGTTCACTTTTCAGTCAATAACCCCCAGGATATTGGTAGTTATGCTCATTTGTTTGTGAACACTGGTTTATGACCATTGTACAGGTGAGACTTGTAACCCTAAAATCATTGTTAAATTTTTCATCTGTAAATGTTTTTAGTTTACATCTTGTGGTATAACTTTTTTACATTCAGTCCTAAACCTGTACAAATATTTAATGCACAATTTGCATTTCAAAATAAGTTGTTTGCACTGAAGCTACCCAGGCTATAAAACTATGACCCTGGGATTAACGGTCCTGTAAATTATACAGTAATATGATGTAAAGGTTGGTTGATTTCTGGACTAACAAGGGAGTCAAAGTTATCGGGGGAGGTGGGAAAGTGGGGTTGATACCACAACTTGAATCAGTCATGATCTTATCTAATGGCAGAATAAGCTTGATGGGCTGTGTGGCCCACTCCTTTCAATTTTTACGGCTGTATGTTTATGCTACTAATTTAATTTGATTTATTTATTGTCACGTGCGTTTTGTTACAAAATGTGGTGAAGAGCGTTGTGTAGTGTTGCCACTCTTCTGTGCCATCTCAAGACAAAAAAAACCAAAACATAGAATATAAAAGGCAAAACTGAAGAAATAGTTTAACTTTTCAGTCCTTGTTAAGTGATTTGCCATGGGCCGTGGGCCATGGGCCCCTTTGCTGCCCTGCCCTTGCTGGAACAAAAGTTGGCGCTGTTCAGAGCCACCTCGCCTCCATTGATGCCCCTGCCACTGAGTCCTTGATGGACCTCACCAATGCAGATGACGCTGATGCCACTGGATACTGGTTGGAAAGTAAGATCTGGGAAGAGATTCTTCATTTGTCACTGATGCAGTAAAGCCTGGTCAGAATAGTTTGGTTCCTATTTTAAGCTGTTAGGACCAAGTTAGAATAGGTCATCTTATTTCTGCCTCTGTTCGAATCTATATAAAACCTCAAAAGTCTATTAACAGTTTTAAATGAGTATGTACTTAATTATGTGCAGCTCCCTGTTTAAAATAAGATCTCAGATTATTGCATCGAATAAGTAAAGTTAATTTTGTTAACAAAATCTATTCAGATAAAGATACTGAAAATTATCGAAAGGTAAGAACGTAGATGACGTGGAGTTGGTATGCAAAATAACTAATAGTAACAGGGTAGAAAAGGACAGGTTGATACGTAAAAATTTGAAGCAGAAAATTTACACAATTAGACATTCCTTTGTTGAACTGCTAGGAGTCTCTGCACAGATATGTAAGTTACAGCTTTTTGGAGATTTCAGAGAGGTGGATGATTCTTGTATGATTCTCTCAACATGGTTGTGGAAATAGAACAATTTGTCCTGTTAACAGAAGGGGACTAGTGTGACAGCCTTTCAAACTGCAAAGCCATGCTCTCAAATAGGATGGTTTGGTCATCCCATCAGGCAGTTGAATGGTCCCTCAGCCCACGTTTTCTTCCTTAACAAATCAGATTCACTTACAGTGTAGGTGTTAGTGGAGTTAAGTTTATCCCTATCCAGCAAGTAGATTCAGTCATAGAATACTCTAATTGTTCTTTGCGTAATCCTTGACATTAGCAAATCAAAGTCCCCAAGCATATCTAGATATGTCATAATCCACTTTGGAAGCTTCCAGATACTTGACAAGCTTGAAATTGCAAAGGCACCTGTCAGCGATCTTAGAGTCCACGCTGTTCAGTTGAAAGAAGTTCTAACAAAATTAGAAGATTAATATTTAATGTTGTCACTTTGTAAGTATTTTAAAAGATAAAATTTTGACTTTTTGTAAAAGTAGCATCTGCAAGCTAAACACCAAAATTCTCAGCAGAAAGCCTGACGAAGAGCCCAAAAACTGAAAGTGTTCTGCAATACTAGAGTTCAGAATTGAAGATTTGTACTGTAATGATACTTAAGACAACTAATACACTTCAGGAAAGGTATTCCCTATTAACTTGTAAAGCCAAAAACCTGACAGCATATTTTCACACTCTGTCACACTCCATAGAAATGTAGTTTCGTGTATAAAGCCCAATGCTGCTCCTTTTAACAATATCCCATCTCCCTGTTTCGTTAGGGTGAATCTTCTGGTATTTCTTTTTAAACAAAGTACCTTTCGCCCTTTTGAACATGATCAAATAGACGTCTGGTAGCAAGGTTCCTATGGTGATTCCTTGATTTTTTTTTTAACTTTTCACATTTCTTGTTTCCTTGACTGTAGGTTCTGTCCTCAGTAGCTGTTCGCCTGGTGGTTAACCCAAAAACAACATCTCCATCTGTCTACACTTCAGCTATTTTTTGGTCTTCAACCCCACATCCCTTAGTCTCTGCTGCCCAGGCTCGGATCCCCCTCGTTTTCTCTCACCACCCCACCAACCTCCAGATACAACGCATCATCCTCCGACACTTCCGCCATCTACAATCCGACCCCACCACCCAAGACATTTTTCCATCCCCACCTCTGTCTGCTTTCCGGAGAGACCACTCTCTCCGTGACTCCCTTGTTCGCTCCACACTGCCCTCCAACCCCACCACACCCGGCACCTTCCCCTGCAACCGTAGGAAATGCTACACTTGCCCCCACACCACCTCCCTCACCCCTATCCCAGGCCCCAAGATGACTTTCCACATTGGCAGATGTGCAGGTGAACCTCTGCTTAATGTGGTATACTGCATCCACTGTACCCGGTGTGGCTTCCTCTACATTGGGGAAACCAAGCGGAGGCTTGGGGACCGCTTTGCAGAACACCTCCGCTCGGTTCACAATAAACAACCGCACCTCCAGTCGCAAACCATTTCCACTCCCCCTCCCATTCTTTAGATGACATGTCCATCATGGGCCTCCTGCAGTGCCACAATGATGCCACCCGAAGGCTGCAGGAACAGCAACTCATATTCTGCTTGGGAACCCTGCAGCCCAATGGTATCAATGTGGACTTCACCAGCTTCAAAATCTCCCCTTCCCCCACCGCATCCCAAAACCAGCCCAGCTCTTCCCCTCCACCCACTGCATCCCAAAACCAGTCCAACCTGTCTCCGCCTCCCTAACCTGTTCTTCCTCTCACCCATCCCTTCCTCCCACCCCAAGCTGCACCTCCATCTCCTACCTACCAACCTCATCCCACCTCCTTGACCTGTCCGTCTTCCCTGGACTGACCTATCCGCTCCCTACCTCCCCACCTATACTCTCCTCTCCACCTATCATCTTTTCTCTCCATCTTCGGTCCACCTCCCCCCCCCCCCCCCTCCCTATTTCTTCCAGAACCCTCACCCCATCCCCCTCTCTGATGAAGGATCTAGGCCCGAAACGTCAGTTTTTGTGCTCCTAAGATGCTGCTGGGCCTGCTGTGTTCATCCAGCCTCACGTTTCATTATCTTGGATTCTCCAGCATCTGCAGTTCCCATTATCACTTATCAATGAAACCAGCTGCCCCTTTTCGTGTTCAGAGATAATGGGAACTGCAAATACTGCAGAGCTCTCTGAACGGTCTAGGCCCGAGACGTCAGCTTTTGTGCTCCTGAGATGCTGTTTGGCCTGCTGTGTTCATCCAGCTTCGCACTTTGTCATCTTAGCCCCTTTTCATGTGTCGTCGTTTGCACCTGTTTTTAAGCAAGTTTCTGTGTGAGTTTCTAGCAATATAACAAATCAGACCACATAGGTTTGTTTCCAGGTGGATTCAGTATGTAGTAAAATGAACTCCACTCCAGGAAGATCCCATATGAGGTGTTGACCTTTTCTCCGAATGACTGAATTATAATGTGTGATTATTTAAAAGCAGAGTAAAAGGATTTTACGCAAACAAATAGTGCGCCTTAAAAATGAAATAGCTTCAAGTTGCTCCCCTGATTTTCTCGGTATTCCAAGATGCTGTAACATCTGCAGCAGTGGTTTGGGTTTGATCAAGTCTGTTATCTCCATGTGTAGTTTGTGTTTTAAGACTTGAGTGAGTAAGTAATAACCACAAGCTTTGTTATTAATGACAGGAAACCATCCCAGACAGCTTTCATCCTTTTTGTTTCAGGAAGAGGCATG
Organism: Stegostoma tigrinum; assembly: GCF_030684315.1. Lineage (NCBI taxonomy): Eukaryota > Metazoa > Chordata > Chondrichthyes > Orectolobiformes > Stegostomatidae > Stegostoma > Stegostoma tigrinum. Next base: position 49,567,901 of record NC_081376.1, on the reverse strand, counting down.
TTTAGGTCAGTAGGTCAACTTGACAGAAGCTCAGTCCTGTAGTGTGGAATTTTCAAAGATTTTCTGTGGTACTGGTATGAGAATTTAAGCAAAACGAGTCATCCTTTGTTACAACTCATTAACTCTCACCTCAACAGCAAGTACTTTTGCCAGCAAGAATGAAATTAATTCAATGGCTTATTTTTTTCCCCCACAAGTATTTCATTTTAAAAGGCCTCCGTGGAGAGCAACTTAACTTTTGGCAGCAGTGCAGACCTGTCTATCATTCAGACTGCCCACTAATATTTCTCCTAATTTTCCAAAGTGAAAATATAGAAAACAGTGGGCGGCCTATCAATACTTGTCATTTTACATTATCTCTGCGTTAAAAATTGCCCACAGTGATTAGACTGCTAGTTAAAATGGCTATTTTCAATTAATCTCTCAGATCGTTAATACTTGGTTCATTGCCTTTCATATCCAGGCAGATAGAGATCAAATGATGCTCATTTCTTTTGAAAAAAGGGCATAAGATAATCAATTTCAATCAACTACCATCTTTAAATTCTTACTGTCAAACTTGCAAAAATGTAAGATTTATGAAATGTTATAAATTATGAATCAAGAAAAGGCCACGTAGTTTATGAAGACTGTTTCACTATGAATAATCTAGCCTGTGACAGATTCAATTAAATCCATTCAATTTTTAAAAGTAAACAAATGTTTTCACTTGTTCATTTAATAATCAAGCAAAATCTCAGATTATTGATACTATTTAATCGACTCCTAAAACAGTCCGACGTAAGAACAAAATGGGAACTGTGGTCAGACCAAAAGAATTTTGGGGTTGTATTAAATCCAAAAAAGAGGCAAAGAAATTGGCCAAAAGAAGCAACATACTGAAGGACTGGAGACAGTTTAGATTCCAGTAAATGAAGATAGAGTTAAGAGGGAGAAAATAGAGTTTGAGAGTAACCTCGTAGAGGGACATAGAAAGTGCGAGTAAAAGCTTCTATAGGCATGTAAAGAGAAAAAAATTAGTAAAGATGATTGTAGGTCCCCTACGCTCAGGAAAAAAGTGGATCTATAATTGGGAGCAAAGAGATGGCAGTACACTCTTTAATCACAAAGGAAAACACAGGTAACACCCAGAAAATATGGGGGAACACAAGGTCTGTGAGAAGGATGAATTGAAATAGATTAATATTTTGTAGGGAAATAGTGTTGGGGATATTAACAGATATAACAGAAGCATATGGAAGATAATGACGACAGGATCGGTCAGCGTCAGCTTTGTGAAAGGGAAATCATGCTTGACAAAGATGCTAGAATATTTTGAGGATGCAAGTAGTTGAGTGGATGAAGAGAAACCAGTGGATGTGGTTTTCTTGGATTTTCAGAAGGCTTTCGATTAGATCCCACAACATTAGTGTGCAAAATTTAAAGCACATGAGATTGGAGGATGTGTACTGAAATGGATTAAGAACTGGTTGGCAGAGAGGAAACCAGGCCTGGAATGGAGGGTGGCACGTTGGCTCAGTGGTTAACATTGCCTCACAGCGCCAGGGACCCAGGTTCGATTCCACCCTCTGGTGATTGTCTGTGTGGAGTTTGCACATTCTCCGTGTCTGCATGGGTTTCCTCCAGGTGTTCTGGTTTCCTCCCACAGTCCGGAGATGTGCAAGCTAGGTGGAGTGGCTGTGGGAAATTGCCCGTAGTGTTCAGGGAGGTTTACGTTAGGGGGGGAAATGTGTCTGGCTGGGCTGCTCAGTGTTGCTGTGGCTTTGTTGGGTTGAAGAGCCTGTTTCCACATTGTAGTGATGCAATGAATACCTCTCTTTCTGAGAGGTAGGCAGTGACTGAGGTACCACAGGGTTCAGTTTTCAGACTCCAGCTATACACAAGATATATCAATATTTTGATTAGGAAGTAGTGTCACATCTCCATGTTTGCAGATGTCATAAAATTGGGTGGAAGGGTATGCTATGAGGAGGATGTAGAAAAGCTTCAATATGATTTGGACAAGGTAAGTCCATGGTCACATACATACCAGATGCAATAAATGTGGATAAGTGTAAGGTTATCCACTTTGGTAGCAAAAACAGATGGGTGTATTATCTGTCTGGCATTAAATTGGGGAAAGGAGTGGTGCACTGAGCCCTGAGTAACCTTGTGCATTACTTGCTGAAGTAAGCGTACAGATGTAGCAGGCAGTGAAGAAGTTTTCTCTTTAAGTACGGAGCAACTGAACAAAACATTGATAATACCTCATCTGGAATATTGTGTGGAAGGATGTTGTGGCTATTGGGAATGCAACAAACATTTGCCAGACTGATTCTTTGGATGGCGGATCTGATGTGTGAAGAGACGCTGAATTAGTCTGGATTAGTTCGTGGGAGTTTAGAAGAATAAAACTTCTAGAAACTTCTAAAATTCTAACAGGATTAGAAAGGGCAGATGCAGGAATATTCTTGATGACAGAAATCTGGAGTCGGGGTCACAGTCTACGAATAAATAGTATGCCTTTTAGGACGGATAGACAGCAAAGGCCCAGAAGCAGATCCAGTTCAGAGTTTGAAAGGCAGTTTAGTTGCGGCAGCCTTCACGCTGTCAGAGCTGGAAAAAACCCTGAGTTTTTCTTCAGCTTTGGTGAGGAATAGTAAATTGTCCTGCAGGACAGAGAGGTGTTGAATGTGCAGAAATTCGCTGAAAGGAAAGCCTTGCCACTACATCAGTTGGGTCAAAATTAGAGTAAAAATAGACATATCTGGTATTATCATTTCAGCTGGGATTATGACACATTCTTGATCAATACAAACTTTAAAAAAAAATTGAAAAGATAACATTTTTAGGATGGTGATGATATCTGTAAAACCCAGAAAGGCATTCCTTTGTTTGAGATACAGTTTCTCCAACTTGCATCTACCATTTCTGGTTATTTTGCACTATGGTTACGACTGTATTGTGTTTTGTTTGCATTGCTCTTGGAATAGTCTGTTAAAAGCAAATCTCAATCCAATTTAAAAAGCCACACGAAGCTTTTGAAAGTGCTTGGACAGTCTAATAGAAAGTCAAGAAATCAAAGCTATTTTGAAATTTAATGGATGTAATTACAGCATGGATTAAGCATCCTGCATAAACATCTTTGTAAACCTAAGTATTTATAGTGGCATGATTACTGAAGTTTTCTTTATAAAGTACATTAGTAAGAGCTAAAATAAATTATTCAATGCAGTTTGCCAAAATTTTAAAAGCATCCTTCAGACCATAACATCAGTTGATATGTTAGCTCTAACCACAGGAAAATGACATGATTTTCTTTTTGATTGTGAAAATGAATGCTGAAGCAGCTGCACTGACTCAACAGAAGAAACAATAAGCCGTACTCATGCATATCAGTATGAGCCAGTTCGTGTTTTGTTTCATTAATTTTGTGTATGGTTTAATCAAATAATTTCTTCTTAATTTTTGTCTAGTAGTTTGAAGTTTTCTTCTAAGATTTCAACATTGTGCAATTGTAAATTGGAAGATGGGAGACAAAATGCAGTCATACAGTGCTTTTTCACATGATATCTGTGATTGTCTAAAAATATTATATTTTTAAATGCTGTCATTGTTTTAAAGGTAGGTACAGAAGCCAAGCTGTGCATTACAAGACATCTTAAATAGCAGAGGAACAAATACATTTTAAGTCTTTTTTTTCCCCCCCACTAAAATTGTACACTCCTCTTCATTTCTTTGCCTGATGACATTCTACCACCTAAAGTGCCATTCCCTCCATGGGTAGGGCAAGATAGCTGGTCCCAAATCCACTTGCGCTGGCACAAGAATTGAACCCCATGCACTTGGTACAGTACTTGATTCACAGTATTGTAAGCTGGTTATGCTGCAGCCAGAAATGATCACGCTGAATTTTTGTCTTATGAAATCTTAGCTTCAAAAGCCAAGTTATTTTCAGCTGAGAGTAATTACAAACAGTGACTAATTTTTCTTCTCTAAACAATACATTGAAACATGGTCAGCTAAAGGTTGAGTATGTAGTGAGAAGAGAATTTCCCTGGACCTGGCCTCTGCTTCTTAAATTCTGCAAACTTTGAAATTCACCCTTAGTGTCACCTAAAGCCCTCCGGTCCTTCGTCATGTCTTGATGTGTGGGCCTTAGTCCTTACGCAGTTTCACAGAATTGTAGAATTGTTAAGGAGAATAAGGGAGCCCATTCAACTAATTGTGTCTGAAATGTGGGTGCCCAAGCAATGCAAATTGTGGCCATTGCTTAAATATATTCTGTATTCTTGTGTCAAGCAGTACAGATAGAGAAGTTCCTGGATTTGGTTCCTATTCCATGCTGAATTGATTGATTCCAATCAGAACAGGAGTGGAATACCATAATTAGCCTGTGGCCAAGGGTTCCTGCTCATATCCAGCAGCCCCTTTAGAAAAGACTTTATGATGCTAGTCCAGAAGAGTCAACCCTTACTATCTAAGTTAAAACATGAAGCAGTTCATTTGGATGAAATGTCAGAGTTACTATTACAAATGGAGTTGTATACAGAAAAATCCCCTCGCCCAGTGGATGAGAGAAGAAAAGACTGCAGTTTTGGTGGGGGAATGGTCCTTAAATTGGAAAGGAAATAGCTCATGTATGTAATAACTCGCAGGTAACTGTTTCGCTGAAAGTTGTTATGCAAATAGGTATTTAACTGACATTTTCAGTGACACGCTCAAGTGAGTTATAGGCATGCACCTTTCCAGACCAGAATGTGAAGCCAATTACTAACTTTACTGAGTCAGTTCTTAGCATCAGGTTTATTATTCCTTATACTCTTAAGTCTTATTAGTTAAATTGAATCTGTCATGCAGTTTGGTGCAGTGACACTCTCCATGTTTTGGTTAAAAAAGAGAAACTTCCTGTTCTATACAATATCTCTAATGGCAGATGGACAACTACTTCGTCTGTAGTCGCTTCATCTGATCTCTCCTAGCCTCATCTCCACATTCATCCTTTCCTTCTCTAGTAATGCGCTCGCTCTTGTCCACTTTGCTTCCATGCTGCCATACCTCCACTGATATTTGCTGGTTGAACCATTGCATTCTGGATACCTTGAAACTCACTGCCATGCCTCCCTCCACTCTCTTTCCACATGTTATATCTCCTTGTTTTCTTGTTTCAACATTTCACACTGCTGTGATTCCATCTGCTTCTAATTGTATAATTTTTAGGAAAATTGTTCGCAAAAGATTTTTTGTAATGAAGAATTTCAGCCCAGTAGCTGACACAATTTTGTGAATTTAAATGAATAGTAGACTTCCTCCAACTTTCAGGGAAGACTGTGGTCATATGACTAGACGAGTAATCCAGTCTTGTGGGGATGAATTCAAATCCTGCCGTGGCAGCTGGCGGAATTTAAATTGAATAAATCTGGAATTGGAATTAGTCTGAATGGTACCATGAAACTACCATTAACTGTTTTAAGAAACCATTTTATTTAAAATGTTGTAGGGATAACATAGATTTACTAGCTATTATGAAACTGGCAGTAGGCATAAGTATAAGTTATTCTTTCTGGCAGTATGCAATGATTGGTTTGTCAGAGGGATCAGTTTGGGCCTCAATGTTTTACAATTTATGTAACGACTTGGATGAAGGAACTGAATTATGGTTGCTAAATTTACACGACACAAAGATAGGAAAGAAAGTAAGTTGTGAAGGGGACATATGGAGGCTGTGAAGAGATTGAGGTATGTTAAGAGTGGGCAAAGATTTGGCAAGTGGAGTATAATGTAAGAAAATGTGAAATTGTCCTATTTTGATGACTATAAAAGTATATTATCTAATGGTGAGGAGCTGCAGAGCTCTGAGATAGAGGAATCTAGGTAGTTTAGTGCACAAATTACAAATGGCTACACTGCAGTTACAGCAAGTAATTGAGAAAGCTAATGAACTGTTATTGTTAATTGCCAGGGAATTGAATACAAAGGTAAGGACATTACGTTTCATTTGTGTATGTTTTAGTATCTTTATTTAAGGGAGAATGTAATTGCATTGGAAGTAGTTCAGCATTTACTAAACTAATGAATAGAACAGTAGCATTGTCTTGTGAATAAAGATTGGAAGGCTAAGCTTGTATCCTATTGGTATTTAGCCAAGTAAGGGGCATTTTCATTGAAGCACAAGTACAGAAATTGACAGAATGCAAGTAGCAAGGATGTTTCCTCTTGGGACAATCTAGACCTAGTGATGGTGGCTGCCTTGCACCTATCGTTATGATAGGCAAATTGCAGTGGATCAGAACAATCTGGGAGGTTGGAATTGGTGTGCTGTTACTGACTCCTCAAAGCACTCCATAATAATGGATGCCAGAACCACTGAGCGCTAGCCATTAAGGCACGTTGCTTAATTTTTCTTTGGCACCAGGATGATAGTGGCCTGGAAACAGGCGTGAGCTTCACGTCATGGTAAGAAGAGATCAAAGACGTCTGCAAATACTCCCAGCTGGTCCATGCAGGGTCTGAGTGCACAGCTGGGGTCTCCATCCAGGCCAGTCGCTTTCCATGGGGTCACTCTTGAGGCCAATCTGACATTGGTGATTGGGTACAGGCGCATCCAAGGCTGTCAGACAGATGACATCATTTCACTGACCTTCTGCTCAAAACGAGCACAATGCATTGAGCTCATCAGGGAGGGATGCATTTTTGTCAGCAATTCTACTCAACTTCACTTTTTATAGTCCATTATATCGTGTAATCCTTGCCATAGCTGATGTGTGTGGATAGTCTGAGACGCTAGTCTGGCATTATCTCTTTGCGTCCCTGATGGCTTTGTAAAGATCGTACCTAGACTTCCTGTATAGGTCAGGGTCACCTGACTTGAATGCCTCAGACCTGGAGATCAGTAGGTAGTGGATTCTTATGGTTCATCCATGGTTTCTGTTTGGGTAACACTCAGATTAACTTCTTTGGCACACAGACCTCTATACACTGAATTCTGTCACAGTAGTGGCATACTGATTTTGGTTGGCTGCTGAGTTCTTGAATGTGGACCAGTCCACTGACTCCAAGCAGTCACCTAGGAGCTCATCCATTACCTCCGACCAACACTGCTTTTCTTTGGCAGAGCCTTACTCTTCAGTTTCTGCTTGTAAGCTGGAAGAGGCACAGCCTTATGGTCTGCAGGTGGGAATGGAGTAAAAGCATCTTTTGTTGTGTAGCAATGGTCCAGAGTGTTTGGGTCTCTAGTAGGACAGAAGATTGTAAGTGGTGTCTTGGTGGCACACACTCTTGAGATTGGTCATAGGTTATGATGACAAGGCCTCAGAATATTCTGTCTCAAGGCTGTTTGTTGCAGTCTGTTTCATTAATTGCTCTGATCACTTCTACACGGGGTGGGATGTAAACTGTTGCCAGGATAGCAGAAGTAAACTCTGTGGCAGGTAGTAGGGACAAGCACTTCACTGTTAGATGTTCTAGATCTGGGGAGCAATAATTTGCCAGGGTCATCACATCCGAGCATTAACAGGTGATGATCAGGAGGCAGACATTTCTGCCTCAATATTGTTGACTCTTAACTGCCCTCTGAAGTGGACAAGTAAGCTATTCAGTTCAAGGGCAATAAAGGATGCATAGCAAATGCTCACTTTGCCAGGAACATCCATGTCTCACAAAAGAATAAATTCTCAAGCAAAATCACAAGGCAAAAACGGCAATCCTGCAAGAAATTTAAATGGTTCTTTTTAAATTGCTTTTCACCTGCCTGAAAGAATCGTTCTGGACCCGTACAGAGCTTTGCAAACCTAGAAACCTATACTTCATAAACCATTGTGTGAAGCTACATTTTGTAAATATAAATTTTTATAGATGTTTTCATTGCATTCATCTGACAAAACATGCATTTTATGTAACTAGATTACATCTGCAGAAACTAGTCAGCATTAATTAAATGTTTTCAGAATGCATATTTGAATATAATACAAACAAATGACATTGTGTGAATGCCACTTCAAATCTCCATCCACTTATTTGGCTGCTTTTCTCCAATTCCAGATCCCCACTGCTATCTGTAATCTCAAAGAAACCTATAGTAATTAGATAAGTGTTACCATTCCAAAGAATGTGTTGTGTGTCCCTCAGCAGATACAGTATTACCCTGTCCTTGACAGTGCCTTGCATGCACGTAAGTAATCATGAAAGGAGTTCTATTTGTTGTGCTTTCTAATGACCTGAGCAAATTAAATGAAACAGATATATCATGATTGGGCATAACACAAGTCTCAACCTGGTGATGGAGTGAATTTTGCCGTGATTCAGTTAGTTACTTTGCAACTGTAGGTACTTGCCATATGTCTTGTTAGCTGTAATGTGTGTTTTTGCCCACAAAAACTCTTGTGAAGTTTTGATTTTGCTGCTGAAAAGCAAATGAAGCTGCTTTATATTATCTTTTGGTGTAGAGCACAAGTTTCATTTTATTTTCACTGATATTTGACCAGACGTGTCAGTCTGTATCTCCTGAATGGATAATCATGTTCACTACCAGTAAATTGTATGAGAAGATGTGGTTTTTTTCTGTCATTTGCAACGTATTTTGTCATAATGTACATGCGATGAAACCTCAACTATAAATCGTGTGGCTATATAATATTCGTCTGGTTTTGGTTACTGTTCTGTCTGATGTAAAAGCAAACTATGCTTTTGAAAGCAAATAAAGTAGGTATGTATCATGCGATTTTCACAATTCATGGAAATACATTTTTCATGCAAATTATCTAATTTTTTTTAACAATTGAGGGACTGACCTGATGTCTGTCCTGACATTGGTTGCGCAAAGCCTGGAGAAATACATGAACCTCACCTTTTTCAAACGGCCACCTGCATTTCTGATTTTCGTTCAGGGGTTGCAGCTAGATTGGCAGTCAGGCCAGGTGACCAAGAAATTACCAGTTCCAAGGCAGGTTGTGTGGAAAGTTTTCCAGGAGGTGCCTATTCTATTGTCAAAATTTGAAAATAAGAATGTGAAATATTCCTCATGCTGTATCAGTATCACTCTAAGACTTTTAGCAAATATGTATGTGTCCTTTAAACCTTTGTGCCACCCTATACTGATCTGTGTCTCAAGTAGGCCCTGTATCAGCCTAAGCCTCCGCTTATCCCCCTGGCTGTAAAGTCCCTATACCAATACCTTGGGGTCTTCCTGCAGGGTCATTGCCAAGAAGGCACCCAGGTATTTAAACAAAATGCACACATAATAAACCAGCTGTTGCTTTGACCTCATTTAAATGGCCAATTGCCTGAAACTATGGACCAGCAAACTGTGGACTGACCTCAGTACCATTCCTGCAAAAATGAGAAATGCTGGATTCATGGCTGGCTCTGGGGAATACCATGTCTCCTGGCGTTTTCACCACTGTGGAATCGTTCCCCATTGTACTGGAAATCATTGCCCCTATGTCTGAATGGGAATTAGCAAATCAGCTATGAGGTGTAATTTAAAAAAAAATTGGTCCTATCTAATGACAGTTAATAATATCGGACTCTTAGAGGTAAGACCTAGTTGAAGGATGTGGTCTGTTTATTCAAAATAAAACTTGTCTGTTTCATTGAAATGAAGGATAGCAGTAAACAGCTGAGTTTTATTTTGAAGATGTATAAATTTTTACCCCTCCTAGGAGTTCCTTTAATGAATTTGAATTCTATTTGCAAGAATATCTGAAATCTGTAAATGTTTACAGATGTTCATAACTATTCCTTGATAATTGGTAGTAAATGATGTAGATTGCACACCACTTCAACATGCACTCTCGTTGAGCATCTAGCCATTCACTGTAACACAAGACATCTGTTGTTCAATGAGTCAATTAGACCCAACTATTTTTGTTCTAAAGTACAAACTTTGTCTGTTTCATGGTACCTCGTTGGAAACATGATGGACTAGTGAAACTGTATCTTGTAATTTATCCTTTTATCTTTTTACTTTAGTCTAGGAAGCACCTCAAAATTGCTGAGGGTGAAACCCTTTGCAAGGTTAACCTGTTTTTGTTTAAAAACAATGTTTTATAGAGCAGTCATGGGAATACACATCCTGGCATAGGGAATGGAAAGACAAACAACCTCCTATCAACGTTGCATTTCTCAGTTTCTCCAACCTGCCATGCTTCTGTTTGTCTAGCCTCCCTTCACTGTAACATCCACTTACAGGGGTATTCTTTTCATGTCGAACAAGGATGTGGCTTGATCTCTGCTAAACTCTGCCCTACAGCTCCCTAGATGATGTGACTTTTGTTCAGGTGTTTGCAAAACAAATGTGGAACCTTCCCACTTTATTGCTATATCTTCAGTGAAACCAGGTCCAGGGATACTATCTTTGAAATAAATCATGTGCATTTCAGAATTAAATAAGTGTATTACTACAGACATTTTAACAAACTTTGGGGTAGGCACGGGTGTAGAATATCAAAACAAGGAAGTAATATTGAATTTTGCAAAATAATTAGGGTCCATTGGAATGCTATTTGCAGTTCAGGACATCCTGTTCTAGGAAAGATGCTAGAATACAGGGTGCAATGAAGATTCAGTTGTATGATGCTTGGGATGAAATGTTATAATGATAAGGCTTCCAAAGTTCTTACGTACCAACCTGTATAGTTAGCAAATTTGGAAGTTCAAAAACAACAAAATATATTCAGAAAACAGTGGGACACAGTTATGCTTTAGGTTGCAGGTGTATTCAAGTTTCACTAATGGGGTAAGAAAAGGATCTGTTTTCCAATTTGGAAATAGATGTTGAAAGCAAAAGATTTATTTTCTGTGGGGGAGATTTTATTTGGAGTACATGCTCAAAAATGATTGATCAGTCCATGGTTAGCAATCTTGAAAAATCAAATTCTCAAACCAAAAATTGTGTTCAGCTGCTTTGATTTATAGAAGAAACCAAACTGAGGCTGAAGCACACCAAAGGCATTTGATCTACACTGATTTTCTTTCACAAACATAGGTGCAAATTAAGCCCCAAAAATTGTTTGGTGTGTATGAAGCTGATTTTTATTTTCTTGCCTGTAAGAGCTTGGGGATATAATTGAAGGTTTTAAAAATTATAATAGATTCCCAAATAAATAATGCAAAGTTTCCTTCACATAAAAACCATGCTGGAGAAATTCAACAGGTCTGGTGGCAATTGTGTAGAGAGAAACAATTAACGTTTCAAATCCGATATGACTACTCTTCAGAACTTTTATCTTTTTTTCAGGACAAACCCAGATGTTGTTTTTATTCATTCACAGGATAAGGCATCACTGGCTAGATGAGCATTTTATTGCCCATCCACAGTTGCCCAGAAGGCAGTTAAGAATCAACCACATGTAGGCCAGGCCAGACCAGATAAGGATGGCTGTTGTCCTTTAGGGAAGGAAATAGTGAATCAGATGGGTTTTTCCTGACAAGTGACGATGGTCATCATCAGACTCTTAATTCCACATTTTTATTGAATCCAAATTCCACTATCTGCCATGGTGGGATTTGAACTTGGGTCATCAGAACATTACCTGCATCTCTTGTGTTCAGTGATAATACTATTTAAGCCATCGCCTTCCCAAATAAACATTCCTTAAAAGACATTCCCTCAATTTTTACCCAGCAGGTCAAAGGAAGTCTGAGGCAGCACATCAAGGAAAATGTTTGAGAATCCCTGTGGTGGCAGCCGTTGGAACATTGAAAAGGGATTTAAATAAATATTTTTGAAAGATAGATAAATAACTACACAAAAGAGATTTTTTACTGGCTATTTTGCTTGTGGAGCTAACAGGATCTCTGGGCTGTATTGTCAAATAGTTTCTTTTTCCTGAGTTGTGATATTTCCAGTGAGCATAATTTGAAATACAGACTATTTTGGCATGCAGAAAACCCTCTTTGAACTTCAATCTTGCATTCATGGCTATTAGCAAATTTTGGCAGAATTGTTTCTTTCATCTTATTTTTAAAGGATGAAAGTCATATTTAATCTGGAACAGGTGGAAGCAGCAATTACTGCATATGTTTGACATTTGTCCTAATTGCAAAGATGCAAATAGTGTTTCTCTTGTTTGCAGATTGTGCTAGCCTGAGGAAAGAATTTCACTGCAAAATTTGAATTAGTGTCAACATTAGTTTGAAATTTAGGGAAGCTGTACCTAGGTCCATGCTCAGTGAAGATCAGAAAATAGGCAGGGTGGACTGCACTGCTATAAAGGAACTCATCTGACTCCTTGATACTTGCTACACAGTGAGGTTGATTGGTTTCTGTTCGTGGGGACTGGCAGTGGGATGGGTATCTAGTGGCCCGGAAGCGCACAAATGTAGGCAACATGGAAATTCATCTAAATTTAACGGTGGGACCTCATTTGCCCATTGGCTTCTGGTTGAAAATTGGGAAAACAAATTGAGGGCTTGTTGATGATTCTTCTCCTCTGCACACCACCTAGATCCAATTCAATGGTCAGGTAAAATGCAGATATTCAATATTGAGACTTGCATGGGAAAACAATCCACTTATAAAATGGGTCCAGAAGTTTTGAAAGTTTGCATCTGCATGATTAAGGATAGGCAAGGTGAAAATTGGAAAAGTGTTATCTGGTCAATGCTTATTAGGTATAATGGACTGCACCAGGGTGCTGGCATTTCAGCTAATCTCAATATTCAGCATAAATAGAATTTTTGAACTGTACGGTTACAGAGTGGTGCCAGATTTGATTCAGTTTTTTGTTGTCACGTGACAACAAAGTACAGCAAAAAGCTTTGTTTTGCGAGTAGTATAGGCAGATCATATCATACAAGGAAATACAGATCATAGGATCAGAGATAGTAGGAACTGCCACTGCTGGAGCCTGAGATGATAAGGTGTAGAGTTGGATGAACACAGCAGGCCAGGCAGCTTCAGAGGAGCAGAAAAGCTGACATTTTCGGGTCTGGACCCTCCTTCAGAAACAGGGGAGGGGAAGGGGGCTGAAATAAATGGAGAGGGGAGCAGGCGATGATGGGTGGATAAAGGAGATAGGTAGAGAGAATATGGACAGGTCAAGGAGGCAGGGATGAAGCCAGTAAAGGTGAATATAGGTTGGGAGTTGAGTTGGGGACTTGGTCAGTGAGGACGGAGGAGCGGATAGGTCATATAATAGCTCATTGATTTCCAGGTGGGAGCAAATCCTGTCTCGAAGAATCCTCTCCAATATTTTCCCTGCCACTGACATATGGCTCACTGGCCTGTAATTAGCTGAATTATCCCTGCCACCATTCTGAAACAAAGGAACAGCACTGGCTATTTGCCAATCCTTTGGGACCTCCCCTGTACTTGGTGAGGATATAAAGATTTCCCTCAAGGTCCCAGCAATTTCGTCCCTTGTCTGTGTTCTGGGGTATATCCCATAAGGCCCTGGGGACTTGTCTACCTTTAATGGTTTTTCAAGATTTCCACCTCCCGTTTGATATCATGACCCAAGCTATTTATACACCCTTCCCCAGACGCATCCACCAAGTCCATCTCCATAGTGAGTACTGACGCAAAGTACTCATTTAATACTGTGCCCATTTCTTCTGGTTCCATGTATAAATTCTTTTCCCTGTCCTTGAATGGGCCAACCCTCTGCCTGGCTACCCTCTTGCTCATCGCATATGTATCAAAATGTTTTTGTAGCGGGATGATTCAAGTATGCAATCAGGGAAGTCTTATTGTAATTATACGGGGCTTGCTGAGAACATATCTGGAGTGTTGTGTGCAGATTTGGTCTCTTCATTGGAGGAAGAGGTATGGAAGGAGCAGCAAAGGTTTACCAGTTTGATCCATGTGATGGCATTTGTCATCAGACCTGACACATGAAGCGTCACTAGTTTGGTTAAGACTGTATTCGTTAGAATTTAGAAGAATCTCATAGAAACCAGTAAAGTTCTAACAGGACTTGATGAGGTAAATGCAGAAAGATGTTCCCAGTGTCTGGGAAGTCCAGAACTGAGGATCACAGTTTAGAAATACAGGGTAGGCCATATGGGACAGAAGTGAGAAGAAATCTCTTCACCTGGCGAGTGGTGAGCCTGGAAATCGTGACTGCAGAAAACAGTAAGGTCAAAACTTTAAATTATGTGAGGTGAGAGTGACAGTCCTTGAAGGCAAGGTTGCATTCAGCCAAGTGTGGCATCAAGGAGCCCTAGCAAAGCTAGTATCAGTGAGTATCGGGGACAAATTTTGCACTGGTTGGAGTCATACCTGGTACACAAGATGGCCGTGGCTGTTGGCAGTCAGTCATCTCAGCTCCAGGAGTTACTCAGGATAGTATTCTAGGCCCAACCATTGTCACCTGCTTCATCAATGACCTTCCCAATACCATAAGGTCAAAAATGGGGATGTTTGCCAAGTACCGTGCAATGTTCAGAATCATTTGTGACTCCTCAGATACTGTAGCAGCCAGTGTTCAAATGCAACAAGATCTGGATAACATCCAGGCAGGGGCTGACAAGTGGCAAGTAACCTGAATTTTACTGCTCATCTGAAAGTCAGCCCTTTCGACATTGCCGAATTCTCTGAGTACTGTAGTGAAGTTTCAGGCCAGATTGTGTTCAAGTCTGTGGAGTGGATATGAACCTATAACTGCCAGACTCCAGAAATAATGAGTAAACATGGCCTGTAGAATTACCATTGACGAATAATAACAGATACATTGCCGAATTGAATAAGTTACCAAACTGTCATTAACAGTTTGCTGAGGTTGGTTAGCTTGCTGAGCTGGTTTGTTGTTCTGTAGACGTTTCGTTACCATGCTTGGTAACACCCTCAGTGCAGCCTCTGATGAAGCATCGGTGTGTTTTCTCGCATGGTTTTTAAAACTCTGAGGTCCGTTGCGATTGATTGCCTCACTTCTGGGTTTCCTCCATAGTGAAATGTGTATAGTGTCAAGTTCAGTGTGTTTAGTAATAGCATGCTTCGTGGAATGCTACGCTTCCAGGAATTCTCGTGCTTGTCTCTGCCTAGCCTGTCCCAGGCGAAGTGGTGGTTCTCCTTGTCCATGCAGGTTGAGATGAGTGAGTATTGGTCGTGTCTTTTTGTAGCCATTTGGAGTTCACGTACTCTCATTGTTAGTTTCCTTCCTGTTTGTCCGATGTAGTGTTTCTCGCAGCCTCTGCAGGGGATCTTGTAATTGACGTTGGTCCTGTCCATGGCAGGGAGTAGGTCTTCAGTTCTGGTGAGCAAGCGTGCAGCAAAGGGCAGCAACACACTGCAGCAGCATGGAACTCCCCACCGAGAGGAAGAAGAATATCTCTTCCAAGTGTTCAAGGATAATGGATGTCCAAAGAACTGGGTCAAGAGATGCCTACAGGAACAGCACCCGATAGATTCTACTCGCCCTGACGCACTCATCACACTACCCTATATTAGGAACATGTCGGAACTCACCACAAGACTCCTGTGACTGCTGGGCATGAGTGGCGCGCAAACACACGTCAACCCTTTGACAATTGCTCATCTGAACTAAAGACCCGCTCCCTGCCTTGGACAGGACTGATGTCATCTACAAGATCCCCTGCAGAGACTGCAAGAAACACTACCTTGGACAAACAGGAAGGAAACTAACAATAAGAGTAAGTGAACACCAAATGGCTATAAAAAGACACGACCAATACTCATTCATCTCGATCCACATGGACAAGGAGAACCACCACTTCAACTGGAACAACAACACCAAGATCCTGGGACAGGCCTGGCAGGGACAAGCACGAGAATTCCTAGAAGCTTGGCACTCCACAAACCAGGCTATTAATAAACGCATTGAACTTGACCCCATATACATTCCACTAGGGAGGAAACCCGCAAGTGAGGTAATCCATCTCAACAGACTCCAGAGTTTAAAAACCAGGCGGGAAAACACACCGAGATAACCAGGCGTAGAGCTGGATGAACACAGCAGGCCAAGCAGTATCTTAGGAGCAGAAAAGCTGACGTTTCGGGCCTAGACCCTCCTTCAGTAAATTTTCTGATGAAGGGTCTAGGCCCGAAACGTCAGCTTTTCTGCTCCTAAGATGCTGCTTGGCCTGCTGTGTTCGTCCAGCTTCACACTTTGTTATCTCGGATTCTCCAGCATCTGCAGTTCCTATTATCTGAGAAAACACACTGCTTCATCAGAGGCTGCACTGAGGATGTTACCCAGCACGGTAACAAAACGTCTACAGAACAACAAACCAGCGTGGCGAGCCAACCAACCTCAACACCCACAATTCGAGCTACAGATGTACTCCAAAGCTTTAGAATTATCAGTTTGAATTTTATGGAAAGTGCTTATGCCATGAAAACAGCGAGTTGTTATTAAGATGTATGATTTTCAAAGTACTTGCTGTCCTTTGAATCGAGTGAGTCCAGGAGTATATATCATCGTTATACAATGAGATTGGGGGAGGTAATGCCTAGTGGTATCATCATGAGAATATTAATGCAGAGAGGCAGGTAATGTTCTAGGTACCTGAATTAACCACGGCAGAAGGTGGAATTTGAATTCAATAAGTATCTGAAATAAAGCGTCTAACGTCCTGAAGTTATTGTTAGTTGTTGTAAAAACCTGTCTGATTCACTGCCGTTTAGGGAAGAAAACTGCTGTCCTTACCTGGTCTAGTTATGTGGACTCTAGACCCACAGCAATGCAGATGACTCTTCACTGCCTTCTGGGCAATAAATACTGACTTTGCCAACATACCTACATCCTTTGAATGATGATTAAAAAATATTCTGTTTATCACCAACTTCAATGATTTGGGTCATTTGAACTAAAATTAGTTAACTTCTGCAGAAAAAAGGTTAAGCTAATCTGAACTCTTGTCTTCTGCTTGCAGCTACTTGCTTGATCTCACTATGTTTTAACAATGGCTGATACTTCAACACACAAACATTGAGCTGCAGACAAGGTTATATGATACAACGTGGACTCTGCTTGAGGTAAGCTTATTTTAAATTACCAGTCTTTTGGATGATGCATACAGGTGAAGCAACTATACCTTTCTTTTTATTAATGCTTTCAGAACACTGATACAAGTAAGCATATTAGAGAACCTAATAATGATGACTATAGTGAACAAATAAAACTGTTCCCCACCTTGTATAGGAGTGAATAAATGTTTTACCTGGTGTGACATTGAGTTCTGTAGATCAGGAAAATCCTATGATGTTCCGTGATCTGTGCTGAGTGAGCTGATATAAGCTATGGCAATGATGGGAAAGTTACACATTGCCTTGGAGTCACTAAGTTGCAGGAACACAAAAACCAACCAGTGCTGCTTCTGATTGCTATGGTGATTGTTGCTGGAAGTGTACATGAAGATGGGGTCAGACTCTATTGTGATGCTATCACTGATGCCAATGGCTACATAAAGGGGAAGTTCAATGGAGAAAAAGAAATAAATCTTGAAATGGGCAACATTTGCTGCTCCAATAATTTCTTCCATACAGTAACTTCTGTTGTACCGAATGTCCCAAAAACTTGAGGCGCACGATCAAAATTGGGTTTAAGGGATGTGATTTCTTCCTAAGTCTGACACTGCATGATTTCCATAATTTTAGATTCTGTATATAACACCTTGCTTCTCCTTGCCTCTGTTCTAGCTGTTTTACATTTAAACTGTGTTGCTCCATTCCTGCATTTTCTGCTGGTTTAATCAATTCTTCCTGGATCGAACGTAGTTCACTTATCTCTCTTGCCCTTCTCTCCTAATGCCTCTTAACATTGATAGATCATGTTTTGGGTTAGATATCAATACAACATGTTGCATGACGACTGCAGGTAAGGGACCGGAGAACTTTCAGACAGGAAACCTCTAGATGTTGTCTAAATTAATAACAACATAGAGACTGGAACACTTTTGTTTGTTTCACTCCTTGAGATTGCTGTTGTTCATATTCGAACCACTTCCTACCAGTTTCTCCTTGGAAATTAAAATTACCCATGAGATGCCTTCTACAAAATGGCTGACAGCCTTCAGTTAGCCCATGTATGGCTGGGTTTCCACCCCATTCCCCAAGCACAATCTGGAGTTTTAAGCATACAGCATCCAACTCTTGTACTTGATAGCTTCTTCATCTAGATGTCAGCTTGACTGACTGTGTCATAGTTTCTGGTTGGATGAGAATGATACCAGTGCCAAGCCACAGAAGGAGCTGTGACCAAACTTCAGGCCTGGTTGAGAGAGGTCTAGAGAGGGCTTTGAACCCTCAGACATAAGGTTGAGAACTCCAATTCCACTTTCTAATGGGTAGGAGAAACTTCAAGGGGATTGGAGAACACTAAACAATGATGTCAAGGCATGTACAACATCCCAACAAAGTTGCCCCAGCTGCCAGGTTTTCTGAGGCCTGTGAAAACCAACTGTAAAACATGTATTGCCATTTTAAATTGGAATTGCCATCTTCATTAAAACATTTAAATTGTGAATTGCTGACTGGTCCTCTGGGAGCAGGTTAGCTACTTGGCCCTTGGCCCCTTCAATTAATCTGGAATCGGGCAGGTGTTGGTAGGTGGTTTTCAGATATATCAAGCTTTAATATATAATTCAACCCCAACTTGACAATTTTGGGGGTTGAATTTCAGCTGATGAAAGTTTTCGAATTACAAATGAACCATCACCTTGCGCATTTTGGTCCAAGTTAAGATTGGCAGTATAACATAGAACATTACAGCGCAGTACAGGCCCTTGGCCCTCGATGGTTTCGCAGGTCGGCTCAACAATCTGAAGCCCATCTAACCTACACTATTCCATTATCATCCATATGGCTATCCAATGACCATTTAAATGCCCTTAAAGTTGGTGAGTCTACTACTGTTACAGGCAGGGCATTCCACGCCCTTAGCTATTCTCTGAGTAAAGAACCTACCGCTGACATTTGTCCTATATCTATCACTCCTCAATTTAAAGCTATGGCCCCTCATCCGAGCCATCACCATCCCGGGGAAAAAAGCTCTCACTGTCCTCCCTATCTCCTCCTCTGATCATCTTGTATGGCTCTATTTAAGTCGCCTTTTGGTATGGCTGTTTCACTGGTGTTCTTATTGACTTTCTTACACACCTTAGGAGCTCCATGTTGAACTCTTGCTAGGGTTATTTGCCGTTGAATTGACGTGGACACCTTAAAGATTTTTAACCTTTTTGAGGATCAAGCATTGGCCAGTTAATAATACAAGTAGTAAGAGCAGAAAGTTGCTAGTTGACTCTGACAGGCTCTAAAGATCATTTTTCTCACGTTTCCTTTTCCTTTTATGTTATCCAAATATCGTTTGAGTCCCTAGTAATGAAAAATCTCGATCCTGAAGTATGCTAAATGGCGATTGAATGTTCAATTCTTTTGGATCACACATTCTAAAGAATTACTACTTTTGAGCAGAAAGGCTTCCCTTGTTAAAGTCAAAAAAGGTTGAATCCTTATCTAAAATTCCCTATTTTCTGTATAATTTGCTGTCTGATTATTATATTTGCTTGTGCTACTGTTGATGGCTAATCTGCCTTTCTTTTTATTAATTTGAGGATTAATAGTGCTCAGATCTATCTATCTTATTCACAATAGCAGTCTTTACTCAACATTCAACCCTGTGCATTCTTAAGATTATTCCCTGTACGCTAGCCAACATTTCAGATTACACACCTTTAGTGTTTGAATGCTGCTATTAGTGTAGTGGCTGAACAAATCTGTCTGATCTCTTCCATGCTGTTTTAAGACCTTATATTCCTGTGGGAGAAAGAAGAAGCAGTGGTTAAAGAACTTTTTTAAAAAGCTGTCTTTTTCACTTCTCTTTTTGGAACCAATGCAATGGAAAATGTGACTGTTAAACGTTTCAGATTGCAAATTATCATTTTGGAGTCCTTCTGATTTTAAATCCACGCATGAAGTTTTGATCAATTATAGAAGGAGAATAGACATGCATCTAGAAAATAATTAACCTCTTTACTAAAGTACAACAGTTCAAATCCATATTTTAAAAAATTGAATAGTTTTAAATAATTGCAATTAGGACTGGCTGTGGAAAGTTACCTAATGTCATGTACTTAATAACATTTTTGGTCTTCTGTCCATTGCAAGACTGCAATATTTTGTTAGCTACATTTCATTGTTTCTAAAGTTGCTGTGAATATTTAAAGAAAGAACTCTGTTTTTTTGCCAGGCTGTATAGTTTGAGTTACTGGAAAATAGTAGCCTCTTGAGAATTCTTTGACAGTATTGGGAGGCCAAGGCTGGAACCTTTAGCTTTGCTATGCTGCCAAACTTTGAAAAGTCTCATTGGAAACATGCACACTTCTGAGCCCTGAGTTTCTTTTACAACTAGAAGTGCATAAAGTTCGGCTGTTTTAACTACTTTCAACAAGGGAAGTGTTAAGCAATTTTACCATCTTATGGCTATAAATGTATACCTTGAGTAGATAAATATTCTTTATTGGAATATCATCCTCCTCAATGGCTGTGACTCTTTTTTTATTATCTTGCAAATACTGCAAGTTATCAAACTTTTCACTTAAACTATGGTATATGAAATTGACAAGTTTACTAGATGTATGCTGTTGCCAGGTTAGTAATGAAATGGTGGTTAGGATGTAAGAAAAACAAATTACTACTTCACCTTTAAATTTAATCTGAAAAAATTAAAGCTGGATTTTTTTGTTCTGCTTGTTTTGTGGATGCCCCAAATATCTCAGCTCTGTGAAAATGCTACCTTTTGAACTATTCTGATAATCAAGTGAATGAGAATAACAACAGGTGGTGACCAAAGTCTACATTTAAGGAATTGGAGTAGATTTGGAGCTCGGGTTGTGGGTGTTGAGGTTGGTTGGCTCACTGAGCTGATTTCTTGTTTTGCAGACGTTTTGTTACCGTACTTGGCAACATCCTCAGTGCAGCCTCCGATGAAGCATTGATGTGTTTTCCTGCCTGGTTTTTAAACTCTGGGGTCCGTTGAGATGGATTGCCGCCTCACTTCTGGTTTTCCTTTGTAGTAGAATGTATATGGGGTCGAGTTCAATGTGTTTGTTAATAGCATGCCTCGTGGAGTGCCATGCTTCTATGAATTCTCGTGTCTGTCTCTGCCTAGCTTGTCCCAGGATCTAGGTGTTGTCCCAGTCGAAGTGATGGTTCTCCTTGTCCATGTGGATTGAGATGAATGAGTATTGGTAATGTCTTTTTGTAACCAGTTGGTGTTCATGTCCTCTTGTTAGTTTCCTTCCTGTTTGTCCGAGGTAGTGTTTCTTGCAGTCTCTGTAGGGGATCTTGTTGATGATATCGGTCCTGTCCAAGGCAGGGAGCGTGTCTTTAGTTCAGGTGAGCAGTTGTTGTAAGTTTGCATGCCACTCTGATGCCCAGCAGACACAGGAGTCTTGTGGTGAGTTCTGACGTGTTCCTGATATAGGGTAGTGTGATTGTGTCAGGGTTTGTAGTATCTTTCTGATGTATGTGTAGGTATCTTCTGACCCTGTTCCTTTGATATCCATTATCCTTAAATGTGTGAGGTATTCTTCTCCCTCTTGGTGTAGTTCCATGTTGCTACAGTGTGTTGTTGTCCTCTTAAATAGTGCTCGCACGCAGCTTTGTTTCTGCACTGTGATGGTTACTATTGAAGTTCCGTACCTGGTCTGTGTGTAGCGCTTTCTGGAGTACCTTCTTTTGCAGTTCCCCATTTGTCTTGCACTCTACCATGTCATCCAGGAATGGAAGTTGTTTGTCCTTCTCTCTGAATTTTATTCTGGTGAGGGTGTTGTTCGTAAGTTCATCTGTCCTCCTCTAATTTGGTCCGTTTAATTATAACAAAGGTGTCGTCTACATACTGTATCCACAGTTTTGATTGGATTTGCGGAAGGGCAATCCTTTGTAGTCTTTGCATCAGTGTTTCCGCTATGAGTCCGGACATGAGTGATCCCATGGGTGTGCCGTTGATTTGCTCACATGTTGCCTATTGAAAGTGAAGTGGGTAGTAAGGCATTGGAAGCGGTGTGAAGTACAAACCACCCACCAAAAACCCACAAGCCCGGAAAACAGCAGAACAAAACAGCTGCAAGATAAGGGTAATGATAAACAACGCATACAACCAGCTCCACAAACGAGAAGTTACACGCCAAAAACCGTTACTCCTGGAAGCTACCAATCAAGACTGGACAACTGATGTGGAGCGAGCCATTAACATCAGCTGACAGACCACAAGAACCAAGAAAAGACAGACTGTGCAAGACAAGCTAGCCACACTTATCCACAAAAACGATGTCAACAGTACAGGCAAGTGGATAAGAAACTTCTACGACAGGAAGGCGATAGACACAGAAAATGCCGTTCTTACCCGAGGACTGAACGACAACTACAAAGACACCAACTAAACAGAATTCCTAGCCACGCTGGAAGCCAACCAACCTCAAAGTCTACATTTTTCTCACTACTTTCGACATGAACTTGAAACATTTCTCCAAGTTTACCCATGAACTATAAGACATACAATAATCCCGACACTAACCAGAAGGAGCGAACTCAACACCCTCAACACACGGGAAAGACAAGCCCTGGACGGATTAAAGAAGGACAAGAACATCACAATACTACCTGCAGACAAAGGGCGCATGACTGTGATACTGAATAAAAGGGACTACATCTCCAAAGCACAAGCACTGCTCGCTGATGAGAACACACACTGGCCACTGCAAACTGACCCAACACCGCAACTAAGCAACAAAATCGTTTACTTGCTACAAAGATTTAAACAGGACAGATCAACAAAGCAGACTTCTTAAGAATGAAACCCGAAGGAACCAACACACCCCAATTCTACAGCCTCCCTAAAGTGCATAAGTTGGAAGTTTCCCTACCAGGCACTCCATCGCACAGATTAGCCAGAGAAAAACAAAGGAGACTCGGGCACCTAGTCGGCACTCTATCCACTCAGCCCAAGAATTCCTCAACTTCATCAAAAACTTAAAAATAGAGGACGAAGAGACCATGATATTGTTGGATGTCACTGCCCTAGTCACATCAATAGACATACCACTAGCAAAGGAAACAATAGCAACACTACTGGAACAAGAGCATGACTCAGTTTAACTATCTCCAAGGACAATGTGCTCAAACTATTGGACCTCTGCTTCACCACCCACTTCACCTTCAACGGCCAAACATATGAGCAAATCAATGGGACACACATGGGATCAACTATCTCCAGACTCCTAGCAGACGCAGTGATGCAAAGGCTAGAAAGGAATGCCCATCCGCAAATCCAACCAAAACTACGGATACGCTATGTGGATGACACCTTTGTCATCATTAAATGGACTAAATTAGAAACGACACACAAACGTATAAACAATGCCCTCATCGGAATAAGATTCACCAGGGGGGAGGAGGAGAAGAACAAACAGCTTCCATACCTGGACGTCATGGGAGAGTGTGAGACAAATGGGGACCTGCAAACAAAAGTACGCTGAAAAGCCACACACATGGACCAGGTACCGAACTTCAACATTAACCATCCCAGCGCGCGCACACAGCAGCGTGTGAGGACTGCTTTAAAAGAGCAACAACATGGAATTGCACCAAGAGGAAGAAGAATACCTCGTCCACGTTTTCAAGGATAATGGATATCAAAAGAACTGGCTCAGACGATGCCTACACAGTCGTCAGAAAGATACTGCATGCCCCGACACGCTCATCACACTACACTACATCAGGAACACGTGAGAACTCACCACAAGATTCCTACGACCGCTGGGTATCAGAGTGGCACAAGACCACAACGACTGCTCACCCGAACTAAAGACCACTCCCTGCCTTGGACAGGACCGATGTCATCGACAAGATCCCCTGCAGAGACTGTGAGAAACACTACCTCGGACAAACAGGAAGGAAACTAACAATGAGAGTACATGAACTCCAAATGGCTACAAAAAGACACTACCAATACTCATTCATCTCAATCCGCATGGACAAGGAGAACCACCACTTCGACTGGGACAGGCTAGGCAGAGACAGGTATGAGAATTCCTAGAAGCATGGCACTTCACGAGGCATGCTATTAATAAACACATTGAACTCGACCCCATGTACATTCTACTATGAAGAAAAACCAGAAGTGAGGCAATCCACCTCAATTGACGAGAGTTTAAAAACCAAGCAGGAAAACACATCACTTCATTGGAGGCTGCACTGAAGATGTTGTCCAGCATGCAAACGAAACATCTGTGGAACAATAAACCAGCTCAGCGAGCCAACCAACCTCAAAGTCTATATTTTTCTCACTTCTTTTGACATGAACTTGAAACTTTCCTTTAAGTTTATCCATGAAGAGATATATATTGTGAAAAATTGCAAATGTTTACTGTGGGCTAGTTGCTTCATGGTGAATTCTACTTTCTAACTGTACAAAAATATTTGATTGTTATCATCACTGGCTGCATTACAATAAATTATTCCTTTTTGCTTTAAATATTTATTTACTTACCCTCAAACACTGTTCAGTGCAGATGACAAAATAACCTCAAAATGAATTCAGAAAACAAATGCTAAGTCTGTCCATAAAGTCTCATTTTGTAAATGCATTAACAATGCTTTTCCTGTGTATTTCATGCCCCTGTTTCTGGAGAGCTTTGATTTGAGGGCTGAATTTTCCAATTTGCAATAGTTTGTGCAGATGGAGCTAACCTGCTTAAATGGGCTTGTAAGCTCAGTAATGTATTCCAATAGGCACATCTGCCATTCCTGACTGTGGTTACAGCTCCTAGTTCCGCCAAATACTGCTGCCTGTGACCATGTTTAATCCTGAATTTGGGTGCTGGACTTTCCAGCAGGATGTTGTAATGCTGAATTGGGGGTGCACTTGATTTGTGTTTCTCATTAGCAAAAACAGTTCTAATTCCATACTTTGAAGACACTGTACAAATTTTTTGATAGAATATGTTTTGGTTCTAGGTACAGTTGGATTACTGATCAGATATCTGATCCAAGAGGAAAACGTGTTGGAAATAGCAAATATTAGTTATTAAATTGGTAAGTGTCTAATTCTGGATTTCTAGTTTATTGACATTAGAGAGCATGCGCTGCAACTTAAACTACTGTGTACCATTTCCAACTTGTATTTTTGTTTCCTGCCTTGGAAAGGGATCATACTTTTAAAAAAAAACCTGTCAAATCTCTGTTCAGGCGTTAGATTGCTTTTCAGCAAAGCTGTTATAAAATCAGCATGTACAAAATAAAGATTTATTCACATCAGGAAATTGATTCTTTTTGGTTCATGGACAGTTTTCCCAAACAGGAATAGTGTCTTATTTCCCTTCACTGATTCTTATTTAAATATCCACAAAGACTACTTTGCCAGTCAGTAACTGTCAACATTTAGCTTTACTGAAATAACTTGCTGCTGTAAATCACAGGCTTTGGATTCCACCCATTTTTTGATCATTGAGCAAGATCCTGGAGTGTTCCAAAATCACTAATGATGCTTTAGTGCTTGTTCTAGGATAGCGTGGAAACTCACCCTGAATTATTAACCACACAAATAACATCAACAGGGCAAATATGAATATAGCTATATTCATGGAACTCAGCACTCCCTCTACCCTGAAATAATGTCTAATCACTTTGACATTTGAATTTTCCTATTGTAATTCAGTGTTGCGTGGTCCAACCATGCACTGTATCAATCACAACTCTTCACTTTTCAATATCTGTTAACTCTGAAGCCCGACTCCCTTTCTAAAAAAAAATCAATTTCTGAAACAAATACTCAGATTAACAGGATTATTTAAGTCCTTTTTAATGGTACAGGTCCCAGAAATTGCTGAATTTTACAGTGCCAATGATTTTGCCTGTCAGCAACAAAGTGGAAGCCCCTCAATTGTGTTTCACCTGTGTACACATTTACCAAGCCTGCAGGCTCTTCAAGTTAAGATAATAATCATATTGCAGTCCCATCAAAGGGAACTGTTTCCTATCTCATTGACAATATTTCAAAGATGTAAACATGTGTGACACAGGGAAAGGAATTTAGACTGCTTCAACCGGAAAAGCATAAACAATGCACCTGTAGCAGCAAGTGGAATGAGTGAATAAAGACGTGCTGTTTTTATTACTGCAAACAAAATTTATCTTTTTGGTCAATTATTTAATGAGTGGCTTTGCACTTTCACGTGCTGCCCATTATCATAAAATAAAAAGTCAGATCAAATAAGATATGCCACCAACTCAGCTGCTTCAATCATTTTTCGCTTGTGTTAGTTGCAGGTAAATTATTTCTTGACCTGACCTATTTGTTCCTGAAATGCTGTTGAAAAGTAGCTCTCTCAAAAATAAACATTTTTTTAGGAAAGACAATTAAAATTGAAAAGATTTTGGTTTTTTTCCCTGAAATGTTGTATCCTAAATGTTAGTTTTTTGCCCTCAAATAGGGTAAATATACATTAGATTTTTACAGGATCGTTGTCCAAACTTTACTGAAGAAGCTTGAAACCAAGGTAATAATGAGACCTTGTTTTAATACACTTGAATAATATTAAACAACCTACTATATACAGTATACATGGCTACAGACAGGTACTCATGGGAGGACTTGTCAAGAGGACAAGGAGAGTGCAATGGAATATAGTCAGAAGTCTACAGCAAGGAAACAGACCCTGAGATCCAACTTGCCCATTTCTGACCAGATATCCTAAATAAATCTAGCCCCATTTACCAGCATTTGGTCTATTTTCTCAACCCTTCATATTCAAGTACACTTCCAGTTGCCTTATAACAATTGTGATTGTATCAGCCTCCATCCACCACTTCCATATATTCAACACCCTCTGCATGGAACAGTTTCCCCATAGGTCCCTTTTAAATCTTTACCCTCTCTCCTTAAACCTATGCTGTCAAGTTTTGGCCTCCCCACACCCTGGTAAAAAGACCCTGTCTATTTATCCTATCCAAGTCCCCCTCAATCTTCTAAACCTCTATAAGGTCACACCTCAGCCTCTTGATGCACCTGGGGAAATAGCCCAGCCTATTCAGCTTCTCCCTGTAGCTGAAACCCTCTAACCCCGGCAACATGCTTGCAAATCTTTTTTGAGCCCTTTCAAGTTTCGCAACATCCTTCCCATAGCACAGGAACCAGAATTGCATGCAGTATTCCAAAAGTAGCCTAACCAATGTCCTGTAAAGCAGCAACTTGACATCCCAAGTCCTATACTCAATGCACTGACTAATGAAGATAAGCATACTAAATGCCTTCACTATCCTATCTACCTGTGACTCCACTTTCAAGGACGTGTGAATCTTTGTTCAGCAACACTCCCCAGGGCCTTGCCATTAAGTGTATAAGTCCTGTACAGATTGGCCTTTCCAAAATACAGCACCTCACATTTATCTACATTAGACTCTATCTGCTACTTCTTGGCCTACTAACCCATCTGATAAAGATCCTATTGATCCTATTAAAGCAGTGGTCCTAGCTCCAATAAACACTGGCACACTGCTGGTCACAGGCCTCCAGTCTGAAAAGCAACCCTCTACCACCACCCTCTGTCTTCTACCTTTAAGCCAGTTCTGTGTCCACATAGCTGCTTTACCCTGTACTCCGTGTGACCTAACCTTGCTAACCAGTCTATCATGAGGAGCCTTGTCAAATGCTTTACTGAAGTCCATATGGATCATGTCCACTACTCTGCCCTTGTCAATCCACTGTTACTTCTTCAAAAAACTCTAGTGAGAGTTTCTCATGCACAAAGCGACGTTGACTATCCCTCATTTGTCCTTACCTGTCCAAATATGTATAAATCCTATCCATCAGGATTCCCTCCACCACCAAGCTAGACACACCAATCTATGCTAAAAAGAATTGAAATCTTCCAATGCCATTCATAACTGCAATTACTTAAACCTTATAGCTTATACCATACTTAATAGTGACTTTAGCCACTCGACTGTTGAGAGGTCTTGAGTAGTGCCTTTAAAATTATACATATGAGTATGTTTGCATACAAATAGGATGACCATAGTATACTATTCACTTGTAATTGTATTGCTTTTTTGCAAGTAAATGCTATTCTGTTTCTCCTGTATAATAGATATGTCTGATAGTGGGCAGAAACTTTGGCAATGTGAACTACTAATAAATTTGGGAAGACTGTTTCTCATTTCCAGATTCCAATAAAAATTTACCTAATTGTAACCATCAAATACAGTTTCTGCTATTCCCACAAACTATAAACCAATGTTTTAAATGATTTTCAAAGGCAACTACTAGAGCTACACTTAACTCTTACTGTGACATCAACAGAATTCTGTAACACAAATGTCCATTAATATTAAAATTTGATTTTTTTTTCTAATGGCTTAGTTTTCTTCGATGTCTGGTGTCTAGTTTGTTTTTTGCATTATTTTAGTGTCTCTATTATATGATGAGATTTAATAATCTAAAATGTACACATTCCCCTTTACTCTGTTCAATGTTTATTGTTCTTTTTATGAGGGTAATTTTGCTCTAATGAAGATTAAGGCCTTTTAAAGAAATGTTCAACTTTCTATGTTCTAGTCCTTTTTAATGATACATTAAGCATTATCTCTGTCTGGGCCATAAGTATTTTAGCTATGCTCACTTTAGCAGATTTGTTTATGGAATTGCCATTTTAATTAAATTATTGCTCCTTTTGTGATATATGGAAAACACAGCAGCAATCTGCCTTCTCAAGTTATGTGAGGACCTCATAAAGCCTCATTCATATCTATTTATATTTCCTTAATGCTACAGAAGTCCAACCAACGTATCGCCCAGTCCATAGTTCATGCACAGTTGGCTGTAGCAATAAAGTAAACCTTCAATTAATGTTTGAGTATACCGTTCCCTGACAGGAGTTCTTTAAGGACTTGAGATAATATTTCTTTTGTAATAACCATTTTATAAATTGATATTTAGTTAATTGAAAATAATGTACAAGGTAGTGAATAAGGAACTAGAGTAGCTATTCAGCCTTTAGAGACTGCTCCACCAGTCACTAGGGTCATGGTTGATCTGATTTTAACCTCAACTCTACGTTCCTACATATCCTTGATAACCTATCAACCACTGCCTTGTAAACAATTAAAAATTCTGTATCCATTGCCTTTGAAGGAAGGTGCTCAACCCTCTGAGAGAAGAATATTTCCTCATTACTGTTTCAAATGGGTGACCCTTTATTTTTAAATAATGACCCCCTAGTTCTCCATTCTCCAAGAGGAAACATCTCCTTAACATCCATCTAGTTAAGTACCTTCAGGATCTTGAACATTTCAATTAAGCCACCTCTGACTCTCCTAAACTCTAGAGGATGCAGCACCGGCTTGTCTAGTCTTTTCTCAAAAGAAAATCTGCTCTTTCGGGCTATTAATTGAGTAAACTTTCTCTGAACTGCCCAATGCATTAATATCTTTCAGTAGCTGCAGTAGCCAGCACTGTACACAATACTCCAGATGTGGTCTTACCAATGCTATGTATAACTGTCACATAACCTTTGTACTCTTGCATTGGATTCCCATCACAATAAAACATTCTATTGGCTATCCTGATTACTTGGTGTACCTGCATACTAACCTTCCAGAATTCATCGACTTGCCATCCAGACCCCTCTGCTTTTCAGAGCTCTGCAACCTCTCACCAATTAACAACAAGTGCTACTGCCACTGAATGGTTGTCTTGCTCCATAATGTGATTGTGATGAACCCTTTAATCCACATAATGTGTGAACTTGACATTGTAAATATATAGTAGATTATATTAGCATGATTATTAGCCTGTCTGTTTCAGAGAAGTTGAAAACAATAGCTGCTACAGGTGATATAGAAACTTTACTGAGCAGAACATTAGTGGCTTCAATACAAAAGCTTTATGATAATATGAACATCATCCTTGACCCTAGGCAAGAACAGAAGGACACAACTGTACAGGGTAATGGCCAGAAAAATCCAGCTTGATGAGGCATATTTCAAGAAAGAATTACTGTTCTTGTTAAATGACCTGTGAACTGATTTGTGAATATCTTGCATGCCTTATTGGGTCATGACTGTTCAAGAACAATGTTGTCTGGAAATATTTTGAAGGGAAAAAGCTTGGAGGCTGGAAAGTTGAGCTGTATCCTGCAGATCCGTTTTCTTAGTTGCAATGAAACAGCTTGTTTGCTTATGCTTTTGATGTGTGTAATTTTAGTACTCCAGGGTTGCTTTGAGGGATTTTAAATTGTCTCTGAGATACATAGAAGTTAACTGTATCGTAATTGGTATGAAATTCCTTTAGGAGAAACAGATGAAATTTAAAAGTAGCACTGCAGGTTGGTTGGCTAAGTAAAGAACTGTAGTAATTGTACAACATTTGTTTTTGTTTCATTTCCAGAAAAGGATGTGCCAAAAACTATTAAATGAATGTAATTAAAAGCTAACAAAAATGACTTTGTGAGGGGTTCTGCTGAATCCATGCACCTCATTTCTATATCCCAAAATGATTCAAGGAATGGGAGCCAATCCTTTGCATGCTCACATTGACAGGTGATAGATATAGGGCAGAAGTCTGAGTTCTTTACTCAGAGTAGTGAGGGTGTGGAAAGCCCTGCCTGCAATAGTTGTAGACTCGCCAACTTTAAGGGCATTTAAATGGTCGTTGGATAAACACATGGATGATGGAATAGTGTAGGTTACATGGGCTTCAGATTGGTTTCACGGATTGGCGCAACATCGAGGGCTGAAAGGCCTGTACTGGGCTGTAATGTTCTATGTATGCAGCACCATTCCACCAGCCCTGGCTCTTCTGATGCAAAATTAGGAAATCATGCCGGTTCTGCCAGCAAATGGTTCATTTGGAAGTTTAAGTATTTTTGTGCTTGGATCAGATCCTGGTGGGAACGGGGCCAAAATAGTTCAGAAGGTATTTTGCTAAAGGCGATTGATTGCAGATTGAGTGATTTGCTGTTAAGAAAGTAGAAACTTCAAATTGAAAGTTTTTTTTTAAAAAATGCTGGTTTGGAATCCACTTCAACGTACAACACCTGGGCAATGCTCCTGGGTAACAGTTGCAGTCAGAGATTGATGTTGGAAATTGTCTTGGCACCCACCTAAGTGAGCCCAATTTTGGGATTTAGGGCAACAACAGGGAAAAGACTGCTGGTTGCACATCTGGTGGCAGAGTGGTGCCCCAAGTATTTAGTTTTGAATTGTTTTGATTTTTATGTTGCCATGCTTGCAATAAACCAGCCATTTCTCTCTTTTTTTCAATTAAAATAGAAGTATGCAGCACAATTAACATTGTTATAGCATTTTCACTCTTGTGGCTATGGGGCTAGTCTGGAAAGTTGGGGCAATTTTGTTGCAGTTTTGTCAATTAGATACCATGAAATTCCTTGCTCATTTTTGTTTTTAAATTTCTCATTCTCCTCCTTGTTCTGGTTTTCTTCCCTCTGCAGTTGAAGGTGGCATTTACCCAGGTTTTCTTCTACATATAAAAGTGGCCAAAATGACCTTTTTCATGCCCAAGTCCAGATATGTGTTGTGAAACAGTTTACTTTGGAGCATATAACAACCAATCAGAACTTTTTTTTTCCCCCCTTCTTTTCTAACACACAGATGCTGAGGCCATACTTAGTCTCTCAGCTGCTGTCGTGGCTAAGAAGGTAACTCAGTATATATCAGAGATAACAAGGTGTAGAGCTCGATGAACACAGCAGGCCGAGCAGGAAAGCTGGCGTTTCGGGCCTGGACCCTTCGGAAAAAGGCAGCCTTCCTGCTCTTATGATGCTTCTTGGCCTGCTGTGTGTCTCAAACTCTATGCAGAGTTATTTCTGTAAACTAAGTGCATGCAGCCTGTGAAAGCACCAAATGACCTACTATTGACGTCAAATAAGTGGACGGTTTTCCAAGTTTGGTAGGCAATGTGGCAGTATTCCAAGAGTGGGAATGAGAAGGCTTTCCTAACTGTTTCCTCCCTGACTAAAAGGAGTGATCTAAGTTGGAAATGCTTCCATTGTCCACTTTATGTGGTGCATTAAGGTACTGACTGGTTTTACACTTCTGAAACAGCAATTAAATGAAGGAAGAGTTTGAATAACTACTTAAATTCTTATTTCTTTTTATTTTTCTTTTTGCACAGAGTTTTAAAAACAGTTGATATTGGACAGTGAAATACTTTTCACTTGAATCACTGACAGCAACATTCATTGATCGTAAGCTTGACTATGTTGTTCTAGCCAGCATCAAGCAATTCCTGTTGTATTAGTGTCGCTTTATCATTCACTGTGTGCTCCACTCATGACCCCTCAGATAAAAACAATTGAATTTGACACTCTGGATACTGTTGTATTATGTCGTTACTTCATGTGCTAAACTGTAACTTATTTATTCCTCAAGCAGTTTCAAAGCTGTTGGGAGAGATACTTCCTCGGTATCTGTTTTCCTCGAACCCTGAAGAGTTCACATTTAAGCTGTAGCTTACTTAAATAGAAGATCAAGGACTTGAGTCCTGTTCCTGGCATTTAAAAACTAAATCTAGATTGGCACACTTAGTGCCACATTTGAGAGAGGGAAAGCTCAAATCTATTGGGAGTACATGTTTTGGTTGAAATTTTAAACAACTGTGTGTGTCCTCTTGAGTGTACGTGAAGGAACCCATCTTCAGAATAGTGGGGAAGTTTTCCCAATATCCTGACAAAAGTTCATCCTCAACTACCACAACCAAAACAGGTTGTCTGGTCGTTGCTGTTTGTGAAACCTTGCTTGTGTAATTGTCTGCCGTGCTTCCCACATTACAACAGTGGCTGCATGTCAACTATTTTGTTGGTATTAAGACATTTTAGGATGTCCTGAGGTCGTGAAGCATGTTATTAGAGTACGTGCAATTTATTTTTGGGTTTGTAAATGGTAAGGTGTGACATTGTGCAAACTTTAAATTAATCTTTTGATCTCTGCGCATGTATAGGATAGACCCAGTGTAATTGTGTGTGAAGCTATCATTGAGGTGATACAGCACTGCATCAGTGATTTTACAGTTCTTGTTTGGGAATTTAATCAATCTGTTGGAGTCCTTAAACCAGCGCACAAGTACGAATCAAAACATCAGCATGGCACCACAAGTGTATGTGTATATCCCCACCAAGCACGCATGCTACTCCGCACAACCTTACAATAGCCTCGTGTGTGCAACCCCACATGTGGACATAGCTCCACAGATCTGCCTGTGCACAACACCACCGCATGTTTCCCCAAAGCTTCTCACTTGTGCACATGCACTCCCAGCACACACCCATGCTCTCATATCCCACAGAACCTTAGTGTGCTCACAGACATCTCCTTGCCCTTTTTCAAAATCTAATTCTACTCTATTGCCCTGTTATGACCACAGGTTTCTATCTCTGAACCACTTCACAACCAAAATATACTGCCTAGTAACCAATAATAAAACCTGCTTGTTCACTGACAGAAATGTTTTCTTTAATGCTGCTTGAAAATAATTAATGCATTACAGAATCAAAATATAGATTTGGATGAGAACATTTGCTGCTACAGTGCCCACCAAGTATTGTTAACTACTCACCTGAAGAGCTGCGTTGTTCAAGTGTTGTAGGCTATATGTTTACTTTAGGAACATGGTGCAATATGGTATTACATGCATTCACTGGCCACTTTTCAGTGTAAAATCTAATAGGATCCTGCCTACATTGCTATCTGTCTTAACCCCAGGTTAAGGTTCTGGAGATGGGTTTGAATGCATATGAAGTTTGAATTCAATAAAAATCCAGCCAAATGACGATCACGTAAACACTTCCAATTGTTTAAAAAAAAATGTTGCTCATATGTCTTTGAGGGAAGGAAGTCTGCTGTTCTTACCTGGTCTGCGTGTGACTCCAAGTCAGTAGCAGTGTGGTTGACATTTAACTGATGAATGAACAATACATACTGGCCTGGCCAGCAACACCCACATTCTGTGAATAAAGAAAATATAAAGGGAATTGGCTTCCTTTGTGGTCTGTACAGTAACCACAGGATTCCTGAACATTAGTTTGAAACTTAGTCCTGTGGAAACCTAGAGATCCATTGAGACCTTCCAAGGGCCAGCAATGATCACCCAATTGTACAGATGGGCAGTAATGATGTAGGGAAAATTTGTGCATCAATTAATGGCTACCCTGTGTAGGTGTCATCTCCATGCTTCTTTTCATTAGTAAATAGACAAGCATGTATATCGAGTTCAGTGATTGATTAATTGACTTTCGGCTAGAAGGAGCAGTAAGACTGAATAGTACTAACTCTCTCCTCAAGAAATGAATCTTGGTTTCTGTGACTCTGATTTGGATTTGATCTACATTGACAGTCATGCTGTGAGTTCTGCACTTCACTGGGCGCCTTTTTTCACTCTGCTCTATTCTCACTTTGCTCCTGCTTTTCTAGTACTCCCCCTGTTCCATTACTCCCTTAATGTTTTCTCTATGCTATATGTTCTATCGGGTCCTGTACTACACACTCCTGCCAAGGATAGGCAATCTTTGTAATGAAACAAGTATACCCACCTCATTATCCCTAGGTAAATACTTGTTTTCTTAAAGGCATTATTAAAAAAACTGTTTGTGCAGCACTTTTAAATTATAAATATGATGCAATATTATAATTTGCCTGCAGATACTGATTAAGAATCCATTTGAGAAGAGGTTCACCAAAAAAAAATGCTTTGGGACCATTGTTTTATCACCTCTGAGAACTCCTGTAAGAGTTGTTTCTCTGGGTTTTGGACCAGCATGGCAAGAAGTCTATATCAGATTTAAGAACATGGGTGGCATGGTGGCTCAGTGGTTAGCACTGCTGCCTCACAGCTCCAGGACCCAGGTTCGATTCCAACCTCAGGCAGCTGTTTTATGGAGTTTACGCATTCTCCCCAGATCTGTGGGTTTCTTTCGGGTGCTCCAGTTTCCTCCCACAGTCCAGAGGTGTGCAGGTTACATATATTGGCTGTGCTAGATTGCCTATAATACCCAGGGATGTAAGGGCTAAGTGGATTAGCCATGGAAAATGCAGGGTTACAGGGATAGAGTGGGTCTGGATGGGATATCCATCAGAGGGTCATCGTGGACTTGATGGGCTGAATGGCCTGCTTCCACATTGTAGGGATTCTGTAATGAATACTGTACATACATGTCACATGTTTTTATCAGGCAAATTTCATTCAAGCAAATCAAATTATTGAGCATAAACTAAATCTGGCAGTTGTTTCAGCTTGTTATAGAGCGCATCTTCATTTTTACCGTCATATTGTGGACAAGGTGGTAATCTATATGCTTTTTCAGAAGACTACCATTATGATGTTTTGTGTTTTACCTGGAATAGGGTTTTTGCTTCTTTGAAAGTTATACTGCCAGAAAGTGGCCTAAGTGGAGTATGAAACTTGCACATATGTATTCTAGCTACTAATTTTATTGTTAGTGTATTTATGCAGATACCTGGTGGTTCTTTGTTCAGATTAATTGCATGCTGTATGTGGTGAACCAGCTAGGCTGATGCACTGATTATCCTGCACATAATCTCCCAAACATGTTTTTCATTAATAGCAAATGTGAGGTTTATCTTGTCAAAACAAGTAAGTAATCTGTCTCAGGATTGATTTTATTCATACCTGTCTATTTATGTTGACTGGGTGAGTTTACAACCATTAAAGTACTTTTGAACTGTAGTTACTCGTAAAATAGGATCTCTTTGGCATCCTAGGTCCTAGAGTAATCATGTGAAAAATGAACAACAGCTTATTTCCAGAGTGTTGTTTGAATGATAAACAGACACCAAAGGGTGTCCCCTGCTCTTTTTAAAAAGTGCCACAAAATCTTAAGTCTAAGAAAGCAGGTTTGAATTCCTATCTGAAGGACAGTAACTCTTGACAGTACAATGTTTTTTTTCAGTGCTGCCCTTAACTGTCAGCCTTGATTTTGGTTTTTGAGCTTTAGGGTTTGGAATTAAGTTCTGAATGCTACCGCAGCCAGAATTGATGGACAATGTAGCCACCACATTGTTGTGGAGCAACTGCACAAAGCTTTCCTTGCCAAAATTGTAGAATCCTGACAAGGTGGAAGGTAGGCGATTCAATCCATCAAGCCCACACAGACCATCCAAAGAGCATCCCACCCACATACCCTGTCCTCGTAATCCTACATTTCCCATAGTTAATCCACCTAGCCTGCGTATCCTTGGACACTGGGAAATTTAGCATGGCCAAGCCACCTAACCGGCTCATCTTTGGGAGGAATCTGGAGCATCTGCTGATACGGAGAGAATGTACAAACTCCATACAGACAGCGTCCTAAGGGTGGAATCGAACCCAGGGCGCTGGCGTTGAGGCAGCAGTGCTAACCGCTGAGCCATCGTGCCTTCCAAAATGATATATTCAGTTTTTAAAAAGTCTTAATATAAAATTATTATAAATTGTAGAGGAAGTTTATATATACTTAGTGATGTTAACTGTTTGCCTGTTTTTTATCTGATGCTTTCTGCTTTTATTGTGTGCTGTTCATATTGAGTTAATCATATTGTAGAACCTTTTAGGGCTCTGAGCAATCTGAACTATGACCAGTTACGTGTCAGAATTGGATGAGAAATTGAGCAAGCTCCATCTTGATTTTGGGAGCAATTTGGTACATTGCTTGCTCTTGACCATATGGGAAGTTGCTAAGTAAGGGAGCATATTGCTTGTTAAATGCCTTGTTGATGGTGCAACTCACTGAATTAGTGTGCAGTCTTCAAACAAGTTGGGAAAACTAACATGGAAACAAGAGCATACACCTTGTGGATTCAGCTGTCTGCTTACTGTGACCAAATTACAACCCAGACCGTGATCCACAGGCACCAGCCACACCACTTTTTCTCCAGAAGTATTGCCATAAAGCATCCAGCAATGTCTGTCAAAGCACTGGCAATGTGCTGTACAAGCACAAATTTGCATTACAGGGCATGCTGGCAACTGGCATTGAAAGGTTGCACCAGGCACACTTTGTTCACAGACACTGGTTTTGACAAGGCTACATCTCAGCTGTTAACGTGCTGTCCTGGTGCTCACTCACTTTGTGCCTCCCTGCTTGTTTTGCAGCATCTATACCTTGCTGTGCCAATAAGTCTCAACCAGCAGTGCTCCCACAATCTGTCCATCTAATTTTCCCACTGAGGTGTTTGTACCTGAGCTGGTGCACAGCAACATTTTAAAGATAGCGCATCCCAGGTGTGCCAGTCTTTTGACGGATGTCCACTGAGTTGAGTTCATCTGGGAATGGTATTTGCTAAGTTGGGGCAGAAATTGGACACGATGGACACCAGATGGGTAACGTGTCTAATTAATGAAGCAGGTTTAGTAAGATAGGGTGAGAGAACTCACCAAGCCTTGCAAAAAATAACCCTTCAAATGATTCAACACAGCTTGAACTTAGCCAAAAAATGTAAGATTCATCCCAATAGACTGTGCTTGCTGTACTGGTGATGGGAACTGTGATAGCATAAATCAGTTCGTATAGGCTTTCATTAGCTGGACTGTTTAGGGCAAGTGGTAACTTAGTTGTAATTCTGTTCTTTGCATTATTGTATGTGTCATTGCTTCAAACCGTTGTAGCCAGTGAGATGAGCATCAACATAATCTGTAAAGATCTCAGCAATAAATTTTAAACTATTTGTGCTTTTTAAAAGTTAGGCCATCTATTCTACCCCCATCAATATATCCCCTCCACCACCATTCCCTTTTTTTTTGAGTTTCATTAATATTTCTTGATCCCTTTACACTGAAGTGTGCTTGAATAAGAAGCCAATTGATTTCCATTTGGTTTATGAAAGTCAGTTTAGTTATAAAATGCAGGAACAAAACCTCAGTTGCTGGAAAAGCTCAGCAGGTCTGGTAGCATCCATGAAAACAGGGTTAACGTTTTGGGTCCAGTGACCCTTCCTCAGCACTGGACCTGAAACATTAACTCTTTTTTCCCTTCTCAGATGCTACCACACCTGAACTTTTCCAGCAATTTTGTTTTTGTTCCTGATTTACAGCATCCTCAGTTCTTTAAGTTTTTAAATATAAAATGATTTATTTCTTGCTACGTTGGTATTGAGCCTTTGTTTTTGTATTCATCGCTGTATGAGACAGCACATTTTGCAACATTGTGATTTCTGCATATTGATCAAGCTGGATCAATCCAAATGTGAGCTGCTGGTTATTTAGCCAGTTCCCAAATTTTCCCAATTCATTCATTGATTATATTTTGTGTGTCCTGAGGATTTGATGGGTTTTGTATAAATGCAAGTTCTTTCAACCTTCCTTTCTTCCCATGTATGTACTTACTATATATCCAGTGCCAATATGTCTTAGGATTATTTTGGAATCTAGTTTGGGCCATAAAGGATAAAAACTGAATCTTGAGCCAATAGCACAGATTGTTCTTTTGTGAGAAAATATCCATTTGATGGAAAGGAACAGACTTTTAAAAGAAAAATCAACTTTAGTTTTAAGTGTATAATATTATTATTATTATTATTATTATTATTTATTTATTATATTATTATTATTATAAGATTAAATTGAAAAGAGACCAAGTTTATGGTAAGTAAGTGTTTCGACTCAAGATAAGTTTTAAACTTTGTCCAGCTGATTTGTTTCTTTTTAAAATTGACAAAATTTAGTTTGAGAAGTAACACGCCAATTTCTCTCACCCTCTCAGCGTTATCTGTGCACAAGTCAATATGGAACAACAGGCAGCTCCTACTATCTTATTGAATGTGATGGATCATATACAAGTTTCTGAATTGGAAGATTCAGTGCTACAGAGCCTAATAACCCCAAGCCCTCGAAGTGAAATGGTTGCCCACGAATTCCAAGAACTGACACTACAGCCAAATCCACACCTACCACCTTTGAATGAGAGGAAGAATGGTGAGTGTTGTATTAGAGCTATCTAACTGCAGTTGCCTTTGTTTGGAAGAGGGAGGATAGTGCTTCATTAAGATTGTCAGGTAAAGTTAATAGCTGGTGAAAGATTTGAAACTTTTATAGGACTGTGACTGTTATTACAATGGTCAGCATAGCAGATGGACTCCTATCTGTTGTGCCATTGATGTCATATAGTTAATAACTGAATTGAAATTTTAACCAAAGTTGCTTTAGTTCCACTGAACCCCACCTCCGTGTCGTCACCAGTCACTTTGTATTTAAGTTTTTAGTACCATCAAAGATCATGTTGGACATGGTAAGGAAAAAATGTTTTGCTAGTTAATATCCTTCCAATACGATTTTTCTTTTGAACTCTGTCCAGTTCTAGATGTATTGATAATTTTGCAGAAATGGAATTTGAATTATTCCTAGTATTTGCATATTTGTGATTTGGAGATCATTTAACATTTTCATGTTTTGAATTTTGTTTAAGTCAGTTTAATTTGGAGAGATTGTAATTAATTCAGTATTTTAAGAAAAACATCTTGTTCATTTATATTCAGTTTTGCCAATTCTGATGACATCTGGGAATTATAACTTGATATACTGTTGGTGATTATTTCTGCTGCCAAGTTAATAATGCAATTGTAAAGTGAGGTGCCTTGAGCAGATCAATGCGAAGATTGCATGACTTCATTAAAATAATGTATAATATTACAGTACTGTGATTCCAAGTTAAAAGAAGATGCAGACGTTGATGAACCTTGCATTTGCAATGATACATGTCATTAAGTGTAAAATTCTACTGGCCAGAGGCCATAGCCTCTCGAAATAAGCAATGTTTCTTTTAATGTGGATTCATATACCCCTCCAGTGTTCTCTCACAAAGGGAATCAAAGCATATTTTCACCTAAGTACTCATGTTACATTTATGCACAGTTTGAGATTTCCTATAAGGAATTGTTGTTTTAATGTAGGACTCCCACTCCATCTGATCATAGCCTTGTGAATTTCTGGCCATTGTGCTACAAATTTGAACATTAGGTATTTAAGATTAATGGTTTAAGTCAATGATTTTGTGATTATTAAAAAAGCCTGATTGATGGACCTTTTCATTCTAAATCTAATTTATAAAAGGCTGTAGTACGATGTCACTGCAAAGTGATAGAAATGCAGCTGCCAGGAACTAAGATGGCAGCTACATTCCTATCAATGTCCATATCATTACACTGCAGGTTGGTGCTGTTTTGGGAATGAAATCCAGGCTAGAGTGAACCCCAGGCCTGCGGATAGCAAGAGGAATAGGAACAGCAATGCAGCTTCAGGATTGCAACCAGTCAACCAGTGACTGCATTTTGAGAGAAATAGCACCTAGTTTTGACTGTCTCAAAGCTGCCTTGCCCCTTTCTTATCTTCAGACCAGCAATGCTTTGTAGCTCAGTGCATATAATTTGCTTGCCTTCTCTGAGAACTTTGAGATACCAAATCTTTTGACTGCGGTAGGTCCAAAGTGTGCATTTGGTGGGTGCTCAGCTGTGGTAGTGACGGTGCCCAGAGCAGGGTCTCTTGGTGGCTGCAGCAGTGACAGTGTTTGGAGTGGAGACTCCTGGTTGTGGTATGCCTGAAGTGTGGACTCCTGGCAGGGTTGTCATTGCTGTTCCTGGAACAGGGACTCCTAGAGGCCTGGGACACCTTGCAGAAGCCCTGGAGCTGTTTTTGAAGACTCCTTGTACAGGAGATGAACTCCATGTAATTCCTTTATATTATTTTTATAACTGAAAGTGGTAATAGACAATAAAACACTTTTTTGCTACCTTTCTTGATATATGTGACACCATCAATTCTTAGCAGCTACCAGTGCATGTTGTACTACTTTTTCTTGAAGTAATGGACAGAGGGAGGTCTAAAGATTGTATGTATTTGCTAAAATTGAACGTAGAAAGTGAGATAATGTAGTTGTAAAGTCTGTAGTGCAATACAGACTAGGGGCAGAATTGGTCTCTCAACACTCATGGCTTTCTTTCGCTCTCTCCCTCCCTCTCGCTCTCTCTCTCCCTCTCGCGCTCTCTCTCTCTCGCTCTCTCGCTCTCTCCCTCTCTCTCTCGCTCTCTCTCTCTCTCTCCGCGCTCTCTCTCTCTCTCTCTCGCGCGCCCTCTCTCTCTCTCTCTCTCTCGCGCGCTCTCTCTCTCTCTCTCTCTCTCTCTCTCGCGCTTGCGCGCCCTCTCTCTCTCTCTCTCGCTCTCTCCCTCTCGCTCTCTCTCTCGCGCTCTCTCTCTCTCTCTCTCTCGCGCCCTCTCTCTCTCTCGCGCGCGCCCTCTCTCTCTATCTCTCGCGCGCGCCCTCTCTCTCTATCTCTCGCGCGCGCCCTCTCTCTCTATCTCTCGCGCGCGCCCTCTCTCTCTCTCTCTCGCGCGCGCCCTCTCTCTCTCGCGCCCCTCTCTCTCTCTCTCTCTCTCTCTCTCTC
The DNA here is from genome assembly GCF_030684315.1 of Stegostoma tigrinum. NCBI lineage: Eukaryota > Metazoa > Chordata > Chondrichthyes > Orectolobiformes > Stegostomatidae > Stegostoma > Stegostoma tigrinum. The sequence continues at coordinate 49,526,582 of NC_081376.1, read as the reverse complement.
TCTCTCTCTCTCTCTCTCTCTCTCTCTCTCTCTCTCCCTCCCTCTCTCCCTCTCTCCCTCTCTCCCTCTCTCCCTCTCTCCCTCTCTCCCTCTCTCCCTCTCCCTCCCTCTCTCCCTCTCCCTCTCTCCCTCCCTCTCCCTCTCTCCCTCCCTCTCGCTCTCTCCCTCCCTCTCGCTCTCTCCCTCCCTCTCGCTCTCTCTCTCTCTCTCGCGCGCGCCCTCTCTCTCTCTCGCGCGCGCCCTCTCTCTCTCTCGCGCGCGCCCTCTCTCTCTCTCGCGCGCGCCCCTCTCTCTCTCTCGCGCGCGCCCTCTCTCTCTCTC